>NW_026690971.1:639863-959795 GCF_020826845.1 Diceros bicornis minor | reverse complement strand
AGTTGCAAGTTGCTATGTAGGAACACGTTTGTATAGGTATTTCAAAGATGCCCAGAACTGAGCTAAACTTGGTATGTCTCCAACTCCTGGAAATAACTTCATGTCCCATCTCCCTTACTACCATCTAGTAAGGATCACATAATTCCTAAGAAAGTTTTGACACAGATTCCCAATTCGGGCATTCAGAACATATAGCACGTTGCTGTAAGCAAGCACATTCTCATTCAAAGTTGCAAGTTACTATGTAGGAACAAGTTTGTATAGGTATTTCAAAGATGCCCAGAACTGAGCTAAACTTGGTATGTCTCCAACTCCTAGAAATAACTTCATGCCCCATCTCCCTTACTTCCAGCTAGTAAGGATCACATAATTCCTAACAAAGTTTTGACACAGATTCCCAATTCGGGCATTCAGAACATATAGCACGTTGCTGTAAGCAAGCACATTCTCATTCAAAGTTGCAAGTTACTATGTAGGAACAAGTTTGTATAGGTATTTCAAAGATGCCCAGAACTGAGCTAAACGTTGTATGTCTCCAACTCCTAGAAATAACTTCATGCCCCATCTCACTTACTTCCATCTAGTAACGATCACATAATTCCTTACAAAGTTTTGACACAGATTCCCAATTCGGGCATTCAGAACATACAGCACGTTGCTGTAAGCAAGCACATTCTCATTCATAGTTGCAAGTTACTATGTAGGAACAAGTTTGTATAGGTATTTCAAAGATGCCCAGAACTGAGCTAAACATGGTATGTCTCCAACTCCTAGAAATAACTTCATGCCCCATCTCCCTTACTTCCAGCTAGTAAGGATCACATAATTCCTAACAAAGTTTTGACACCGATTTCCAATTCGGGCATTCAGAACATATAGCACGTTGCTGTAAGCAAGCACATTCTCATTCAAAGTTGCAAGTTACTATGTAGGAACAAGTTTGTATAGGTATTTTAAAGATGCCCAGAACTGAGCTAAACGTTGTATGTCTCCAACTCCTAGAAATAACTTCATGCCCCATCTCCCTTACTTCCAGCTAGTAAGGATCACATAATTCCTAACAAAGTTTTGACACAGATTCCCAATTCGGGCATTCAGAACATATAGCACGTTGCTGTAAGCAAGCACATTCTCATTCAAAGTTGCAAGTTACTATGTAGGAACAAGTTGTATAGGTATTTCAAAGATGCCCAGAACTGAGCTAAAGTGGGTATGTCTCCAACTCCTAGAAATAACTTCATGCCCCATCTCCCTTACTTCCAGCTAGTAAGGATCACATAATTCCTAACAAAGTTTTGACACAGATTCCCAATTCGGGCATTCAGAACATATAGCACGTTGCTGTAAGCAAGCACATTCTCATTCAAAGTTGCAAGTTACTATGTAGGAACAAGTTTGTATAGGTATTTCAAAGATGCCCAGAACTGAGCTAAAGTGGCTATGTCTCCAACTCCTGGAAATAACTTCATGCCCCATCTCACTTACTTCCAGCTAGTAAGGATCACATAATTCCTAACAAAGATTTGACACAGATTCCCAATTCGGGCATTCAGAACATATAGCACGTTGCTGTAAGCAAGCACATTCTCATTCAAAGTTGCAAGTTACTATGTAGGAACAAGTTTGTATAGGTATTTCAAAGATGCCCAGAACTGAGCTAAACTTGGTATGTCTCCAACTCCTAGAAATAACTTCATGCCCCATGTCCCCTACTTCCAGCTAGTAAGGATCACATAATTCCTAACAAACTTTTGACACAGATTTCCAATTCGGGCATTCAGAACATATAGCACGTTGCTGTAAGCAAGCACATTCTCATTCAAAGTTGCAAGTTACTATGTAGGAACAAGTTGTATAGGTATTTCAAAGATGCCCAGAACTGAGCTAAAGTGGGTATGTCTCCAACTCCTAGAAATATCTTCATGCCCCATCTACCTTACTTCCAGCTAGTAAGGATCACATAATTCCTAACAAAGTTTTGACACAGATTCCCAATTCGGGCATTCAGAACATATAGCACGTTGCTGTAAGCAAGCACATTCTCATTCAAAGTTGCAAGTTACTATGTAGGAACAAGTGTGTATAGGTATTTCAAAGATGCCCAGAACTGAGCTAAACTTGGTATGTCTCCAACTCCTAGAAATAACTTCTTGCCCAATCTCCCTTACTTACAGCTAGTAAGGATCACATAATTCCAAACAAAGTTTTGACACAGATTCCAAATTCGGGCATTCAGAACATATAGCACGTTGCTAAAGCAAGCACATTCTCATTTAAAGTTGCAAGTTACTATGTAGGAACAAGTTTGTATAGGTATTTCAAAGATGCCCAGAACTGTGCTAAACTTGGTATTTGTCCAACTCCTAGAAATAACTTCATTCCCCATCTCCCTTACTTCCAGCTAGTAAGGATCACATAATTCCTAACAAAGTGTTGACACAGATTCCCAATTCGGTGATTCAGAACATATAGCACGTTGCTGTAAGCAAGCACATTCTCATTCAAAGTTGCAAGTTACTATGTAGGAACAAGTTTGTATAGGACTTTCAATGATGCCCAGAACTGAGCTAAACTTGGTATGTCTCCAACTCCTAGAAATAACTTCATGCCCCATCTCCCTTACTTCCAGCTAGTAAGGATCACATAATTACTAACAAAGTTTTGACACAGATTCCCAATTCGGGCATTCATAACATGTAGCACGTTGCTGTAAGCAAGCACAATCTCATTCAAATTTGCAAGTTACTATGTAGGAACACGTTTGTATAGGTATTTCAAAGATGCCCAGAACTGTGCTAAACTTGGTATGTGTCCAACTCTTAGAAATAACTTCATGCCCCAACTCTCTTAATTCCAGCTCGTAAGGATCACATAATTCCTAACAAAGTTTTGACACAGATTCCCACTTTGGGCATTCAGAACATATAGCACGTTGCTGTAAGCAAGCACATTCTCATTCAAAGTTGCAAGTTACTATGTAGGAACAAGTTTGTATAGGTATTTCAAAGATGCCCAGATCTGAGCTAAACTTGGTATGTCTCCAACTCCTAGAAATAACTTCATGCCCCACCTGCCTAACTTCCAGCTAGTAAGGATCACATAATTACTAAAAAAGTTTTGACACAGATTCCCACTTCGGGCATTCAGAACATATAGCACGTTGCTGTAAGCAAGCACATTCTCATTCAAAGTTGCAAGTTACTATGTAGGAACAAGTCTGTATAGGTATTTCAAAGATGCCCAGAACTGAGATAAAGTGAGTATGTGTCCAACTCCTAGAAATAACTTCATGCCCCATCTCCCTTACTTCCAGCTAGTAAGGATCACATAATTCCTAACAAAGTTTTGACACAGATTCCCAATTCGGGCATTCAGAACATATAGCACGGTGCTGTAAGCAAGCACATTCTCATTCAAAGTTGCAAGTTACTATGTAGGAACACGTTTGTATAGGTATTTCAAAGATGCCCAGAACTGTGCTAAACTTGATATGTGTCCAACTCCTAGAAATAACTTCATGCCCCAACTCCCTTATTTCCAGCTCGTAAGGATCACATAATTCCTAACAAAGTTTTGACACAGATTCCCAATTGGGGCATTCAGAACATATAGCACGTTGCTGTAAGCAAGCACATTCTCATTCAAAGTTGCAAGTTACTATGTAGGAACAAGTTTGTATAGGTATTTCAAAGATGCCCAGAACTGAGCTAAACGTTGCATGTCTCCAACTCCTGGAAATATCTTCATGCCCCATCTCCCTTACTTCCAGCTAGTAAGGATCACATAATTCCTAACAAAGTTTTGACACAGATTCCCAGTTCGGGCATTCAAAACATATAGCACGTTGCTGTAAGCAAGTACATTCCTATTCAAAGTTGCAAGTTACTATGTAGGAACAAGTTTGTATAGGTATTTCAAAGATGCCCAGAACTGAGCTAAACGTTGTATGTCTCCAACTCCTAGAAATATCTTCATGCCCCATCTCCCTAACTTCCGGCTAGTAAGGATCACATAATTCCTAACAAAGTTTTGACACAGATTCCCAATTCGGGCATTCAGAACATATAGCACGTTGCTGTAAGCAAGCACATTCTCATTCAAAGTTGCAAGTTACTATGTAGGAACAAGTTTGTATAGGTATTTCAAAGATGCCCAGAACTGTGCTAAACTTGGTATGTGTCCAACTCCTAGAAATAACTTCATGCCCCATCTCCCTTACTTCCAGCTAGTAAGGATCACATAATTCCTAACAAAGTTTTGACACAGATTCCCAATTCGGGCATTCAGAACATATAGCACGTTGCTGTAAGCAAGCACATTCTCATTCAAAGTTGCAAGTTACTATGTAGGAACAAGTTTGTATAGGTATTTCAAAGATGCCCAGAACTGAGCTAAACTTTGTATGTGTCCAACTCCTAGAAATAACTTCATGCCCCATCTCCCTTACTTCCAGCTAGTAAGGATCACATAATTCCTAACAAAGTTTTGACACAGATTCCCAATTCGGGCATTCAGAACATATAGCACGGTGCTGTAAGCAAGCGCATTCTCATTCAAAGTTGCAAGTTACTATGTAGGAACAAGTTTGTATAGGTATTTCAAAGATTCCCAGAACTGAGCTAAAATTGGTATGTGTCCAACTCTTAGAAATAACTTCATGCCCCATCTCCCTTACTTCCAGCTAGTAAGGATCACATAATTCCTAACAAATTTTTGACACAGATTCCCAATTCGGGCATTCAGAACATGTAGCACGTTGCTGTAAGCAAGCACATTCTCATTCAAAGTTGCAAGTTACTATGTAGGAACACGTTTGTATAGGTATTTCAAAGAAGCCCAGAACTGTGCTAAACTTGGTATGTGTCCAACTCCTAGAAATAACTTCATGCCCCAACTCCCTTACTTCCAGCTAGTAAGGATCACATAATTCCTAACAAAGTTTTGACACAGATTCCCAATTCGGGCATTCAGAACATATAGCACGTTGCTGTAAGCAAGCACATTCTCATTCAAAGTTGCAAGTTACTATGTAGGAACAAGTTTGTATAGGTATTTCAAAGATGCCCAGAACTGAGCTAAACTTTGTATGTCTCCAACTCCTATAAATAACTTCATGTCCCATCTCCCTTACTTCCAGCTAGTAAGGATCACATAATTCCTAACAAAGTTTTGACACAGATTCCCAATTCGGGCATTCAGAACATATAGCACGTTGCTGTAAGCAAGCACATTCTCATTCAAAGATGCAAGTTACTATGTAGGAACAAGTTTGTATAGGTATTTCAAAGATGCCCAGAACTGAGCTAAACTTTGTATGTCTCCAACTCCTAGAAATAACTTCATGCCCCATCTCCCTTAGTTCCAGCTAGTAAGGATCACATAATTCCTAACAAAGTTTTGACACAGATTCCCAATTCGGGCATTCAGAACATATAGCACGTTGCTGTAAGCAAGCACATTCTCATTCAAAGTTGCAAGTTACTATGTAGGAACAAGTTTGTATAGGTATTTCAAAGATGCCCAGAACTGAGCTAAACTTGGTATGTCTCCAACTCCTAGAAATAACTTCACGCCCCATCTCCCTTACTTCCAGCTAGTAAGGATCACATAATTCCTAACAAAGTTTTGACACAGATTCCCAATTCGGGCATTCAGAACATATAGCACGTTGCTGTAAGCAAGCACATTCTCATTCAAAGTTGCAAGTTACTATGTAGGAACAAGTTTGTATAGGTATTTCCAAGATGCCCAGAACTGAGCTAAACTTGGTATGTCTCCAACTCCTAGAAATAACTTCATGCCCCATCTCCCTTACTTCCAGCTAGTAAGGATCACATAATTCCTAACAAAGTTTAAACACCGATTCCCAATTCGGGCATTGAGAACATAGAGCACGTTGCTGTAAGCAAGCACATTCTCATTCAAAGTTGCAAGTTACTATGTAGGAACAATTTTGTATAGGTATTTCAAAGATTCCCAGAACTGAGCTAAACGTTGTATGTCTCCAACTCCTAGCAATAACCTCATGCCCCATCTCACTTACTTCCACCTAGTAAGGATCACATAATTCCTAACAAAGTTTTCACACAGATTTCCAATTCGAGCATTCAGAACATAGAGCATGTTGCTGTAAGCAAGCATATACTCATTCAAAGTTGCAAGTTACAATGTAGGAACAAGTTTGTATAGGTATTTCAAAGATACCCAGAACTGAGCTAAACTTGGTATGTCTCCAACTCCTAGAAATAACTTCATACACCATATCCCTTACTTACAGCTAGTAAGGATCACATAATTCCTAACAAAGTTTTGACACAGATTCCCAATTCGGGCATTCAGAACATATAGCACGTTGCTGTAAGCAAGCACATTCTCATTAAAAGTTGCAAGTTACTATGTAGGAACAAGTTTGTATAGATATTTCAAAGATGCCCAGAACTGAGCTAAACTTGGTATGTGTCCAACTCCTAGAAATAACTTCATGCCCCATCGCCCTTACTTCCAGCTAGTAAGGATCACATAATTTCTAACAAAGTTTTGACACAGATTCCCAATTCGGGCATTCAGAACATATAGCACGTTGCTGTAAGCAAGCACATTCTCATTCAAAGTTGCAAGTTACTATGTAGGAACAAGTTTGTAAAGGTATTTCAAAGATGCCCAGAACTGAACTAACCTTGGTATGTCTCCAACTCCTAGAAATAACTTCATGCCCCATCTCCCTTACCTCCAGCTAGTAAGGATCAGATAATTCCTAACAAAGTTTTGACAAAGATTCCCAATTCGGGCATTCAGAACATATAGCACGTTGCTGTAAGCAAGCACATTCTCATTCAAAGTTGCAAGTTACTAAGTAGGAACAAGTTTGTATAGGTATTTCAAAGATGCCCAGAACTGAGCTAAAGTGGGTATGTCTCCAACTCCTAGAAATAACTTCATGCCCCATTTAACTTACTTCCAGCTAGTAAGGATCACATAATTCCTAACAAAGATTTGACACAGATTCCCAATTCGGGCATTCAGAACATCTAGCACGTTGCTGTAAGCAAGCACATTCTCATTCAAAGTTGCAAGTTACTATTTAGGAACAAGTTTTTATAGGTATTTCAAAGATGCCCAGAACTGAGCTGAACGTTTTATGTCTCCAACTCCTAGAAATAACTTCATGCCCCATCTCCCTTACTTCCAGCTAGTAAGGATCACATAATTTCTAACAAACTTTTGACACAGATTCCCAATTCGGGCATTCAGAACATATAGCACGTTGCTGTAAGCAAGCACATTCTCATTCAAAGTTGCAAGTTACTATGTAGGAACAAGTTTGTATAGGTATTTCAAAGATGCCCAGAACTGAGCTAAACTTGGTATGTGTCCAACTCCTAGAAATAACTTCATGCCCCATCTCCCTTACTTCCAGCTAATAAGGATCACATAATTCCTAACAAAGATTTGACACAGATTCCCAATTTGGGCATTCAGAACATATAGCACGTTGCTGTAAGCAAGCACATTCTCATTCAAAGTTGCAAGTTAGTATGTAGGAACAAGTTTGTATAGGTATTTCAAAGATGCCCAGAACTGAGCTAAACATGGTATGTCTCCAACTCCAAGAAATAACTTCATGCCCCATCTCCCTTACTTCCAGCTAGTAAGGATCACATAATTCATAAGAAACTTTTGACATAGATTCCCAATTAGGGCATTCAGAACATATAGCACGTTGCTGTAAGCAAGTACATTCCTATTCAAAGTTGCAAGTTGCTATGTAGGAACAAGTTTGTATAGCTATTTCAAAGATGCCCAGAACTGAGCTAAACGTTGTATGTCTCCAACTCCTAGAAATAACTTCATGCCCCATCTCCCTAACTTCAGGCTAGTAAGGATCACATAATTCCTAACAAAGTTTTGACACAGATTCCCAATTCGGGCATTCAGAACATATAGCACGTTGCTGTAAGCAAGCACATTCTCATTCAAAGTTGCAAGTTACTATGTAGGAACAAGTTTGTATAGGTATTTCAAAGATGCCCAGAACTGAGCTAAACTTGGTATGTCTCCAACTCCTAGAAATAACTTCATGCCCCATCTCCCTTACTTCCAGCTAGTAAGGATCACATAATTCCTAACAAAGTTTAGACACAGATTCCCAATTCGGGCATTGTGAACATAGACCACGTTGCTGTAAGCAAGCACATTCTCATACAAAGTTGCAAGTTACTATGTAGGAACAAGTTTGTATAGGTATTTCAAAGATGCCCTGAACTGAGCTAAACGTTGTATGTCTCCAACTCCTAGAAATAACTTCATGCCCCATCTCCCTAACTTCCATCTAATAAGGATCACATAATTTCTAAGAAAGTTTTGACAAAGATTCCCAATTCGGGCATTCAGAACATATAGCACGTTGCTGTAAGCAAGCACATTCTCATTCAAAGTTGCAAGATACTATGTAGGAACAAGTTTGTATAGGTATTTCAAAGATGCCCAGAAATGAGCTGAACGTTGTATGTCTCCAACTCCTAGAAATAACTTCATGCCCCATCTCCCTTACTTCCAGCTAGTAAGGATCACATAATTCCTAACAAGGTTTGACACAGATTCCCAATTCGGGCATTCAGAACATATAGCACGTTGCTGTAAGCAAGCACATTCGCATTCACAGTTGCAAGTTACTATGTTGGAACAAGTTTGTATAGGTATTTCAAAGATGCCCAGAACTGAGCTAAACTTGGTATGTGTCCAACTCCTAGAAATAACTTCATGCCCCATCTCCCTTACTTCCAGCTAGTAAGGATCACATAATTCCTAACAAAGTTTTGACACAGATTCCCAATTCGGGCATTCAGAACATATAGCACGTTGCTGTAAGCAAGCACATTCTCATTCAAAGTTGCAAGTTACTATGTAGGAACAAGTTTGTATAGGTATTTCAAAGATGCCCAGAACTGAGCTAAACATGGTATGTCTCCAACTCCTAGAAATAACTTCATGCCCCATCTCCCTTACTTCCATCTTGTAAGGATCACATAATTTCTAACAAAGATTTGACACAGATTCCCAATTCGGGCATTCAGAACATATAGCACGTTGCTGCAAGCAAGCACATTCTAATTCAAAGTTGCAAGTTACTATGTAGGAACAAGTTTGTATAGGTATTTCAAAGATGCCCAGAACTGAGCTAAACTTGGTATGTCTCCAACTCATAGAAATAACTTCATGCCCCATCTCCCTTTCTTCCAGCTAGTAAGGATCACATAATTCCTAACAAAGTTTTGACACAGATTCCCAATTCGGGCATTCAGAACATATAGCACGTTGCTGTAAGCAAGCACATTCTCATTCAAAGTTGCAAGTTACTATGTAGGAACAAGTTTGTATAGGTATTTCAAAGATGTCCAGAACTGAGCTAAACCTCGTATGTCTCCAACTCCTAGAAATAACTTCATGCCCCATCTCCCTAACTTCCGGCTAGTAAGGATCACATAATTCCTAACAAAGATTTGACACAGATTCCCAATTCGGGCATTCAGAACATAGAGCACGTTGCTGTAAGCAAGCACATTCTCATTCAGGTTGCAAGTTACTATGTAGGAACAAGTTTGTATAGGTATTTCAAAGATGCCCAGAACTGAGCTAAACGTTGTATGTCTCCAACTCCTAGAAATAAATTCATGCCCCATCTCACTTACTTCCAGCTAGAAAGGATCACATAATTCCTAACAAATTTTGACACAGATTTCCAATTCGAGCATTCAGAACATAGAGCACGTTGCTGTAAGCAAGCATATTCTCATTCAAAGATGCAAGTTACTATGTAGGAACAAGTTTGTATAGGTATTTCAAAGATACCCAGAACTGAGCTAAACTTGGTATGTCTCCAACTCCTAGAAATAACTTCATACCAAATATCCCTTACTTACGGCTAGTAAGGATCACATAATTCCTAACAAAGTTTTGACACAGATTCCCAATTCGGGCATTCAGAACATATAGCACGTTGCTGTAAGCAAGCACATTCTCATTCAAAGTTGCAAGTTACTATGTAGGAACAAGTTTGTATAGATATTTCAAAGATGCCCAGAACTGAGCTAAACTTGGTATGTGTCCAACTCCTAGAAATAACTTCATGCCGCATCTCCCTTACTTCAAGCTAGTAAGGATCACATAATTCCTAACAAAGTTTTGACACAGATTCCCAATTCGGGCATTCAGAACATATAGCACGTTGCTGTAAGCAAGCACATTCTCATTCAAAGTTGCAAGTTACTATGTAGGAACAAGTTTGTATAGGTATTTCTTAGATGCCCAGAACTGAACTAACCTTGGTATGTCTCCAACTCCTAGAAATAACTTCATGCCCCATCTCCCTTACCTCCAGCTAGTAAGGATCACATAATTCCTAAAAAGTTTTGACAAAGATTCCCAATTCGGGCATTCAGAACATATAGCACGTTGCTGTAAGCAAGCACATTCTCATTCAAAGTTGCAAGTTCCTATGTAGGAACAAGTTTGTATAGGTATTTCAAAGATGCCCAGAACTGAGCTAAAGTGGGTATGTCTCCAACTCATAGAAATAACTTCATGCCCCATTTCCCCTACTTCCAGCTAGTAAGGATCACATAATTTCTAACAAAGCTTTGACACAGATTCCCAATTCGGGCATTCAGAACATATAGCACGTTGCTGTAAGCAAGCACACTCTCATTCAAAGTTGCAAGTTACTATGTAGGAACAAGTTTGTATAGGTATTTCAAAGATGCCCTGAACTGAGCTAAACGTTGTATGTCTCCAACTCCTAGAAATAACTTCATGCCCCATCTCCCTAACTTCCATCTAATAAGGATCACATAATTTCTAAGAAAGTTTTGACAAAGATTCCCAATTCGGGCATTCAGAACATATAGCACGTTGCTGTAAGCAAGCACATTCTCATTCAAAGTTGCAAGATACTATGTAGGAACAAGTTTGTATAGGTATTTCAAAGATGCCCAGAAATGAGCTGAACGTTGTATGTCTCCAACTCCTAGAAATAACTTCATGCCCCATCTCCCTTACTTCCAGCTAGTAAGGATCACATAATTCCTAACAAGGTTTGACACAGATTCCCAATTCGGGCATTCAGAACATATAGCACGTTGCTGTAAGCAAGCACATTCGCATTCACAGTTGCAAGTTACTATGTTGGAACAAGTTTGTATAGGTATTTCAAAGATGCCCAGAACTGAGCTAAACTTGGTATGTGTCCAACTCCTAGAAATAACTTCATGCCCCATCTCCCTTACTTCCAGCTAGTAAGGATCACATAATTCCTAACAAAGTTTTGACACAGATTCCCAATTCGGGCATTCAGAACATATAGCACGTTGCTGTAAGCAAGCACATTCTCATTCAAAGTTGCAAGTTACTATGTAGGAACAAGTTTGTATAGGTATTTCAAAGATGCCCAGAACTGAGCTAAACATGGTATGTCTCCAACTCCTAGAAATAACTTCATGCCCCATCTCCCTTACTTCCATCTTGTAAGGATCACATAATTTCTAACAAAGATTTGACACAGATTCCCAATTCGGGCATTCAGAACATATAGCACGTTGCTGCAAGCAAGCACATTCTAATTCAAAGTTGCAAGTTACTATGTAGGAACAAGTTTGTATAGGTATTTCAAAGATGCCCAGAACTGAGCTAAACTTGGTATGTCTCCAACTCATAGAAATAACTTCATGCCCCATCTCCCTTTCTTCCAGCTAGTAAGGATCACATAATTCCTAACAAAGTTTTGACACAGATTCCCAATTCGGGCATTCAGAACATATAGCACGTTGCTGTAAGCAAGCACATTCTCATTCAAAGTTGCAAGTTACTATGTAGGAACAAGTTTGTATAGGTATTTCAAAGATGTCCAGAACTGAGCTAAACGTCGTATGTCTCCAACTCCTAGAAATAACTTCATGCCCCATCTCCCTAACTTCCGGCTAGTAAGGATCACATAATTCCTAACAAAGATTTGACACAGATTCCCAATTCGGGCATTCAGAACATAGAGCACGTTGCTGTAAGCAAGCACATTCTCATTCAAAGTTGCAAGTTACTATGTAGGAACAAGTTTGTATAGGTATTTCAAAGATGCCCAGAACTGAGCTAAACGTTGTATGTCTCCAACTCCTAGAAATAAATTCATGCCCCATCTCACTTACTTCCAGCTAGAAAGGATCACATAATTCCTAACAAATTTTGACACAGATTTCCAATTCGAGCATTCAGAACATAGAGCACGTTGCTGTAAGCAAGCATATTCTCATTCAAAGATGCAAGTTACTATGTAGGAACAAGTTTGTATAGGTATTTCAAAGATACCCAGAACTGAGCTAAACTTGGTATGTCTCCAACTCCTAGAAATAACTTCATACCAAATATCCCTTACTTACGGCTAGTAAGGATCACATAATTCCTAACAAAGTTTTGACACAGATTCCCAATTCGGGCATTCAGAACATATAGCACGTTGCTGTAAGCAAGCACATTCTCATTCAAAGTTGCAAGTTACTATGTAGGAACAAGTTTGTATAGATATTTCAAAGATGCCCAGAACTGAGCTAAACTTGGTATGTGTCCAACTCCTAGAAATAACTTCATGCCGCATCTCCCTTACTTCAAGCTAGTAAGGATCACATAATTCCTAACAAAGTTTTGACACAGATTCCCAATTCGGGCATTCAGAACATATAGCACGTTGCTGTAAGCAAGCACATTCTCATTCAAAGTTGCAAGTTACTATGTAGGAACAAGTTTGTTTAGGTATTTCAAAGATGCCCAGAACTGAACTAACCTTGGTATGTCTCCAACTCCTAGAAATAACTTCATGCCCCATCTCCCTTACCTCCAGCTAGTAAGGATCACATAATTCCTAACAAAGTTTTGACAAAGATTCCCAATTCGGGAATTCAGAACATATAGCACGTTGCTGTAAGCAAGCACATTCTCATTCAAAGTTGCAAGTTACTATGTAGGAACAAGTTTGTATAGGTATTTCTTAGATGCCCAGAACTGAACTAACCTTGGTATGTCTCCAACTCCTAGAAATAACTTCATGCCCCATCTCCCTTACCTCCAGCTAGTAAGGATCACATAATTCCTAAAAAGTTTTGACAAAGATTCCCAATTCGGGCATTCAGAACATATAGCACGTTGCTGTAAGCAAGCACATTCTCATTCAAAGTTGCAAGTTCCTATGTAGGAACAAGTTTGTATAGGTATTTCAAAGATGCCCAGAACTGAGCTAAAGTGGGTATGTCTCCAACTCATAGAAATAACTTCATGCCCCATTTCCCCTACTTCCAGCTAGTAAGGATCACATAATTTCTAACAAAGCTTTGACACAGATTCCCAATTCGGGCATTCAGAACATATAGCACGTTGCTGTAAGCAAGCACACTCTCATTCAAAGTTGCAAGTTACTATGTAGGAACAAGTTTGTATAGGTATTTCAAAGATGCCCAGAACTGAGCAATTCTTGGTATGTCTCCAACTCCTAGAAATAACTTCATGCCCCATCTCCCTAACTTAGAGCTAGTAAGGATCACATAATTCCTAACAACGTTTTGACACAGATTCCCAATTCGTGCATTCAGAACATATAGCACGTTGCTGTAAGCAAGCACACTCTCATTCAAAGTTGCAAGTTACTATGTAGGAACAAGTTTGTATAGGTATTTCAAAGATGCCCAGAACTGAGCTAAACGTTGTATGTCTCCAACTCCTAGAAATAACTTCATGCCCCCTCTCCCTTACTTCCAGCTAGTAAGGATCACATAATTCCTAACAAAGTTTTGACACAGATTCCAAATTCGGGCATTCAGAACATATAGCACGTTGCTGTAAGCAAGCACATTCTCATTCAAAGTTGCAAGTTACTATGTAGGAACAAGTTTGTATAGGTATTTCAAAGATGCCCAGAACTGAGCTAAACGTTGTATGTCTCCAACTCCTAGAAATAACTTCATGCCCCATCTCCCTAACTTCCGGCTAGTAAGGATCACATAATTCCTAACAAAGATTTGATACAGATTCCCAATTCGGGCATTCAGAACATATAGCACGTTGCTGTAAGCAAGCACATTCTCATTCAAAGTTGCAAGTTACTATGTAGGAACAAGTTTGTATAGGTATTTCAAAGATGCCCAGAACTGAGCTAAACTTGGTATGTCTCCAACTCCTAGAAATAACTTCATCCCCCATCTCCCTTACTTCCAGCTAGTAAGGATCACATAATTCCTAACAAAGTTTAGACACAGATTCCCAATTCGGGCATTGAGAACATAGAGCACGTTGCTGTAAGCAAGCACATTCTCATTCAAAGCTGCAAGTTACTATGTAGGAACAAGTTTGTATAGGTATTTCAAAGATGCCCAGAACTGAGCTAAAAGTTTTATGTCTCCAACTCCTAGAAATAAATTCATGCCCCATCTCACTTACTTCCAGCTAGAAAGGATCACATAATTCCTAACAAAGTTTTGACACAGATTTCCAATTCGAGCATTCAGAACATAGAGCACGTTGCTGTAAGCAAGCATATTCTCATTCAAAGATGCAAGTTACTATGTAGGAACAAGTTTGTATAGGTATTTCAAAGATACCCAGAACTGAGCTAAACTTGGTATGTCTCCAACTCCTAGAAATAACTTCATACCAAATATCCCTTACTTACGGCTAGTAAGGATCACATAATTCCTAACAAAGTTTTGACACAGATTCCCAATTCGGGCATTCAGAACATATAGCACGTTGCTGTAAGCAAGCACATTCTCATTCAAAGTTGCAAGTTACTATGTAGGAACAAGTTTGTATAGATATTTCAAAGATGCCCAGAACTGAGCTAAACTTGGTATGTGTCCAACTCCTAGAAATAACTTCATGCCGCATCTCCCTTACTTCAAGCTAGTAAGGATCACATAATTCCTAACAAAGTTTTGACACAGATTCCCAATTCGGGCATTCAGAACATATAGCACGTTGCTGTAAGCAAGCACATTCTCATTCAAAGTTGCAAGTTACTATGTAGGAACAAGTTTGTATAGGTATTTCAAAGATGCCCAGAACTGAACTAACCTTGGTATGTCTCCAACTCCTAGAAATAACTTCATGCCCCATCTCCCTTACCTCCAGCTAGTAAGGATCACATAATTCCTAACAAAGTTTTGACAAAGATTCCCAATTCGGGAATTCAGAACATATAGCACGTTGCTGTAAGCAAGCACATTCTCATTCAAAGTTGCAAGTTACTATGTAGGAACAAGTTTGTATAGGTATTTCTTAGATGCCCAGAACTGAACTAACCTTGGTATGTCTCCAACTCCTAGAAATAACTTCATGCCCCATCTCCCTTACCTCCAGCTAGTAAGGATCACATAATTCCTAAAAAGTTTTGACAAAGATTCCCAATTCGGGCATTCAGAACATATAGCACGTTGCTGTAAGCAAGCACATTCTCATTCAAAGTTGCAAGTTCCTATGTAGGAACAAGTTTGTATAGGTATTTCAAAGATGCCCAGAACTGAGCTAAAGTGGGTATGTCTCCAACTCATAGAAATAACTTCATGCCCCATTTCCCCTACTTCCAGCTAGTAAGGATCACATAATTTCTAACAAAGCTTTGACACAGATTCCCAATTCGGGCATTCAGAACATATAGCACGTTGCTGTAAGCAAGCACACTCTCATTCAAAGTTGCAAGTTACTATGTAGGAACAAGTTTGTATAGGTATTTCAAAGATGCCCAGAACTGAGCAATTCTTGGTATGTCTCCAACTCCTAGAAATAACTTCATGCCCCATCTCCCTAACTTAGAGCTAGTAAGGATCACATAATTCCTAACAACGTTTTGACACAGATTCCCAATTCGTGCATTCAGAACATATAGCACGTTGCTGTAAGCAAGCACACTCTCATTCAAAGTTGCAAGTTACTATGTAGGAACAAGTTTGTATAGGTATTTCAAAGATGCCCAGAACTGAGCTAAACGTTGTATGTCTCCAACTCCTAGAAATAACTTCATGCCCCCTCTCCCTTACTTCCAGCTAGTAAGGATCACATAATTCCTAACAAAGTTTTGACACAGATTCCAAATTCGGGCATTCAGAACATATAGCACGTTGCTGTAAGCAAGCACATTCTCATTCAAAGTTGCAAGTTACTATGTAGGAACAAGTTTGTATAGGTATTTCAAAGATGCCCAGAACTGAGCTAAACGTTGTATGTCTCCAACTCCTAGAAATAACTTCATGCCCCATCTCCCTAACTTCCGGCTAGTAAGGATCACATAATTCCTAACAAAGATTTGATACAGATTCCCAATTCGGGCATTCAGAACATATAGCACGTTGCTGTAAGCAAGCACATTCTCATTCAAAGTTGCAAGATACTATGTAGGAACAAGTTTGTATAGGTATTTCAAAGATGCCCAGAACTGAGCTAAACTTGGTATGTCTCCAACTCCTAGAAATAACTTCATCCCCCATCTCCCTTACTTCCAGCTAGTAAGGATCACATAATTCCTAACAAAGTTTAGACACAGATTCCCAATTCGGGCATTGAGAACATAGAGCACGTTGCTGTAAGCAAGCACATTCTCATTCAAAGCTGCAAGTTACTATGTAGGAACAAGTTTGTATAGGTATTTCAAAGATGCCCAGAACTGAGCTAAACGTTTTATGTCTCCAACTCCTAGAAATAAATTCATGCCCCATCTCACTTACTTCCAGCTAGAAAGGATCACATAATTCCTAACAAAGTTTTGACACAGATTTCCAATTCGAGCATTCAGAACATAGAGCACGTTGCTGTAAGCAAGCATATTCTCATTCAAAGATGCAAGTTACTATGTAGGAACAAGTTTGTATAGGTATTTCAAAGATACCCAGAACTGAGCTAAACTTGGTATGTCTCCAACTCCTAGAAATAACTTCATACCCCATATCCCTTACTTACAGCTAGTAAGGATCACATAATTCCTAACAAAGTTTTGACACAGATTCCCAATTCGGGCATTCAGAACATATAGCACGTTGCTGTAAGCAAGCACATTCTCATTCAAAGTTGCAAGTTACTATGTAGGAACAAGTTTGTATAGATATTTCAAAGATGCCCAGAACTGAGCTAAACTTGGTATGTGTCCAACTCCTAGAAATAACATCATGCCCCATCTCCCTTACTTCCAGCTAGTAAGGATGACATAATTTCTAACAAAGTTTTGACACAGATTCCCAATTCGGGCATTCAGAACATATAGCACGTTGCTGTAAGCAAGCACATTCTCATTTAAAGTTGCAAGTTACTATGTAGGAACAAGTTTGTATAGGTATTTCAAAGATGCCCAGAACTGAACTAACCTTGGTATGTCTCCAACTCCTAGAAATAACTTCATGCCCCATCTCCCTTACCTCCAGCTAGTAAGGATCACATAATTCCTAACAAAGTTTTGACAAAGATTCCCAATTCGGGCATTCAGAACATATAGCACGTTGCTGTAAGCAAGCACATTCTCATTCAAAGTTGCAAGTTACTATGTAGGAACAAGTTTGTATAGGTATTTCAAAGATGCCCAGAACTGAGCTAAAGTGGGTATGTCTCCAACTCCTAGAAATAACTTCATGCCCCATTTCCCCAACTTCCAGCTATTAAGGATCACATAATTTCTAACAAAGCTTTGACACAGATTCCCAATTCGGGCATCCAGAACATTTAGCACGTTGCTGTAAGCAAGCACACTCTCATTCAAAGTTGCAAGTTACTATGTAGGAACAAGTTTGTATAGGTATTTCAAAGATGCCCAGAACTGAGCTAAACTTGGTATGTCTCCAACTCCTAGAAATAACTTCATGCCCCATCTCCCTAACTTAGACCTAGTAAGGATCACATAATTCCTAACAAAGTTTTGACACAGATTCCCAATTCGTGCATTCAGAACATATTGCACGTTGCTGTAAGCAAGCACACTCTCATTCAAAGTTGCAAGTTACTATGTAGGAATAAGTTTGTATAGGTATTTCAAAGATGCCCAGAACTCAGCTAAACGTTGTATGTCTCCAACTCCTAGAAATAACTTCATGCCCCATCTCCCTTACTTCCATCTAGTAAGGATCACATAATTTCTAAGAAAGTTTTGACACCGATTACCAATTCGGGCATTCAGAAAATATAGCACGTTGCTGTAAGCAAGCACATTCTCATTCAAAGTTTCAAGTTACTATGTAGGAACAAGATTGTATAGGTATTTCAAAGATGCCCAGAACTGAGCTGAACGTTGTATGTCTCCAACTCCTAGAAATAACTTCATGCCCCATCTCCCTTACTTCCAGCTAGTAAGGATCACATAATTCCTAACAAAGATTTGACACAGATTCCCAATTCGGGCATTCAGAACATATAGCACGTTGCTGTAAGCAAGCACATTCTCATTCAAAGTTGCAAGTTACTATGTAGGAACAAGTTTGTATAGGTATTTCAAAGATGCCCAGAACTGAGCTAAAGTGGGTATGTCTCCAAATCCTAGAAATAACTTCATGCCCCATCTCCCTTACTTTCAACTAGTAAGGATCACATAGTTCCTAACAAAGTTTTGACACAGACTCCCAAATTGGGCATTCAGAACATGTAGCACGTTGCTGCAAGCAAGCACATTCTCACTCAAAGTTGCAAGTTACTATGTAGGAACAAGTTTGTATAGGTATTTCAAAGATGCCCAGAACTGAGCTAAAGTGGGTATGTCTCCAACTACTAGAAATAATTTCATGCCCCTTCTCCCTTACTTCCAGCTAGTAAGGATCACATAATTCCTAACAATGTTTTGACACAGATTCCCAATTCGGGCATTCAGAACATATAGCACGTTGCTGTAAGCAAGCACATTCTCATTCAAAGTTGCAAGTTACTATGTAGGAACAAGTTTGTATAGGTATTTCAAAGATGCCCAGAACTGAGCTAAAGTGGGTATGTCTCCAACTCCTATAAATAACTTCATGCCCCATCTCCCTTACTTCCAGCTAGTAAGGATCACATAATTCCTAACAATGTTTTGACACAGATTCCCAATTCGGACATTCAGATCTTATAGCACGTTGCTGTAAGCAAGCACATTCTCATTCAAAGTTGCAAGTTACTATGTAGTAACAAGTTTGTATAGGTATTTCAAAGATGCCCAGAACTGAGCTAAACTTGGTATGTCTCCAACTCCTAGAAATAACTTCATGCCCCATCTCCCTTACTTCCAGCTAGTAAGGATCACGTAATTTCTTAGAAAATTTTGACACAAATTCCCAATTCGGGCATTCAGAACATATAGCACGTTGCTGTAAGCAAGCACATTCTCATTCAAAGTTGCAAGTTACTATGTAGGAACAAGTTTGTATAGGTATTTCAAAGATGCCCAGAACTGAGCTAAACTTGGTATGTCTCCAACTCCTAGAAATAACTTCATGCCCCATCTCCCTTACTTCCATCTACTAAGGATCACATAATTCCTAACAAAGTTTTGACACAGATTCCCAATTCAGGCATTCAGAACATATAGCACGTTGCTGTAAGCAAGCACATTCTCATTCAAAGTTGCAAGTTACTATGTAGGAACAAGTTTGTATAGGTATTTCAAAGATACCCAGAACTGAGCTAAACTTGGTATGTGTCCAACTCCTAGAAATAACTTCATGCCCCATTTCCCTTACTTCCAGCTAGTAAGGATCACATAATTCCTAACAAAATTTTGACACAGATTCCCAATTCGGGCATTCAGAACATATAGCACGTTGCTGTAAGCAAGCACATTTTCATTCAAAGTTGCAAGTTACTATGTAGGAACAAGTTTGTATAGGTATTTCAAAGATGCCCAGAACTGAGCTGAACGTTGTATGTCTCCAACTCCTAGAAATAACTTCATGCCCCATCTCCCTTACTTCCAGTTAGTAAGGATCACATAATTCCTAACAAAGTTTTGACACAGATTCCCAATTCGGGCATTCAGAACATATAGTACGTTGCTGTAAGCAAGCACATTCTCATTCAAAGTTGCAAGTTACTATGTAGGAACAAGTTTGTATAGGTATTTCAAAGATGCCCAGAACTGAGCTAAACTTGGTATGTCTCCAACTCCTAGAAATAACTTCATGCCCCATCTCCCTCACTTCCAGCTAGTAATGATCACATAATTCCTACCAAAGTTTTGACACAGATTCCCAATTCTGGCATTCAGAACATATAGCACGTTGCTATAAGCAAGCACATTCTCATTCAAAGTTGCAAGTTACTATGTAGGAACAAGTTTGTATACGTATTTCAAAGATGCCCATAACTGAGCTAAACTTGGTATGTGTCCAACTCCCAGAAATACCTTCATGCCCCATCTCCCTTACTTCCAGCTAGTAAGGATCACATAATTCCTAACAAAGATTTGACACAGATTCCCAATTCGGGCATTCAGAACATATAGCACGTTGCTGTAAGCAAGCACATTCTCATTCAAAGTTGCAAGTTACTATGTAGGAACAAGTTTGTATATGTATTTCAAAGAAGCCCAGAACTGAGCTAAACTTGGTATGTCTCCAACTCCTAGAAATAACTTCATGCCCCATCTCCCTTACTTCCAGCTAGTAAGGATCACATAATTCCTAACAAAGTTTTGACACAGATTCCCAATTCTGGCATTCAGAACATATAGCACGTTGCTGTAAGGAAGCACATTCTCAATCAAAGTTGCAAGTTACTATGTAGGAACAAGTTTGTATAGGTATTTCAAAGATGCCCAGAACTGAGCTAAACTTGGTATGTGTCCAACTCCAAGAAATACCTTCATGCCCCATCTCCCTTACTTCCAGCTAGTAAGGATCACATAATTCCTAACAAAGATTTGACACAGATTCCCAATTCGGGCATTCAGAACATATAGCACGTTGCTGTAAGCAAGCACATTCTCATTCAAAATTGCAAGTTACTATGTAGGAACAAGTTTCTATAGGTATTTCAACGATGCCCAGAACTGAGCTAAAGTGGGTATGTCTCCAACTCCTAGAAATAACTTCATGCCCCATCTCCCTTACTTCCAGCTAGTAAGGATCACATAGTTCCTAACAAAGTTTTGACACAGATTCCCTATTCGGGCATTCAGAACATGTAGCACGTTGCTGCAAGCAAGCACATTCTCACTCAAAGTTGCAAGTTACTATGTAGGAACAAGTTTGTATAGGTATTTCAAAGATGCCCAGAACTGAGCTTAAGTGAGTATGTCTCCAACTCCTAGAAATAACATCATGCCCCATCTCCCTTACTTCCAGCTAGTAAGGATCACATAATTTCTAAAAAACTTTTGACACAGATTCCCAATTCGGACATTCAGAACATATAGCACGTTGCTGTAAGCAAGCACATTCTCATTCAAAGTTGCAAGTTACTATGTAGGAACAAGTTTGTATAGGTATTTCAAAGATACCCAGAACTGAGCTAAAGTGGGTATGTCTCCAACTCCTAGAAATAACTTCATGCCCCATCTCCCTTACTTCCAGCTAGTAAGGATCACATAATTCCTAACAAAATTTTGACACAGATTCCCAATTCGGGCATTCAGAACATATAGCACGTTGCTGTAAGCAAGCACATTCTCATTCAAAGTTGCAAGTTACTATGTAGGAACAAGTTTGTATATGTATTTCAAAGAAGCCCAGAACTGAGCTAAACTTGGTATGTCTCCAACTCCTAGAAATAACTTCATGCCCCATCTCCCTTACTTCCAGCTAGTAAGGATCACATAATTCCTAACAAAGTTTTGACACAGATTCCCAATTCTGGCATTCAGAACATATAGCACGTTGATGTAAGGAAGCACATTCTCAATCAAAGTTGCAAGTTACTATGTAGGAACAAGTTTGTATAGGTATTTCAAAGATGCCCAAAACTGAGCTAAACTTGGTATGTGTCCAACTCCTAGAAATACCTTCATGCCCCATCTCCCTTACTTCCAGCTAGTAAGGATCACATAATTCCTAACAAAGATTTGACACAGATTCCCAATTCGGGCATTCAGAACATATAGCACGTTGCTGTAAGCAAGCACATTCTCATTCAAAATTGCAAGTTACTATGTAGGAACAAGTTTGTATAGGTATTTCAACGATGCCCAGAACTGAGCAAAAGTGGGTATGTCTCCAACTCCTAGAAATAACTTCATGCCCCATCTCCCTTACTTCCAGCTAGTAAGGATCACATAGTTCCTAACAAAGTTTTGACACAGATTCCCAATTCGGGCATTCAGAACATGTAGCACGTTGCTGCAAGCAAGCACATTCTCACTCATAGTTGCAAGTTACTATGTAATAACAAGTTTGTATAGGTATTTCAAAGATTCCCAGAACTGAGCTAAAGTGAGTATGTCTCCAGCTCCTAGAAATAACTTCATGCCCCATCTCCCTTACTTCCAGCTAGTAAGGATCACATAATTTCTAACAAACTTTTGACACAGATTCCCAATTCGGACATTCAGAACATATAGCACGTCGCTGTAAGCAAGCACATTCTCATTCAAAGTTGCAAGTTACTATGTAGGAACAAGTTTGTATAGGTATTTCAAAGATGCCCAGAACTGAGCTAAACTTGTTATGTCTCCAACTCCTAGAAATAACTTCATGCCCCATCTCCCTTACTTCCAGCTAGTAATGATCACATAATTCCTACCAAAGTTTTGACACAGATTCCCAATTCTGGCATTCAGAACATATAGCACGTTGCTGTAAGCAAGCACATTCTCATTCAAAGTTGCAAGTTACTATGTAGGAACAAGTTTGTATAGGTATTTCAAAGATGCCCATAACTGAGCTAAACTTGGTATGTGTCCAACTCCCAGAAATACCTTCATGCCCCATCTCCCTTACTTCCAGCTAGTAAGGATCACATAATTCCTAACAAAGATTTGACACAGATTCCCCATTCGGGCATTCAGAACATATAGCACGTTGCTGTAAGCAAGCACATTCTCATTCAAAGTTGCAAGTTACTATGTAGGAACAAGTTTGTATATGTATTTCAAAGAAGCCCAGAACTGAGCTAAACTTGGTATGTCTCCAACTCCTAGAAATAACTTCATGCCCCATCTCCCTTACTTCCAGCTAGTAAGGATCACATAATTCCTAACAAAGTTTTGACACAGATTCCCAATTCTGGCATTCAGAACATATAGCACGTTGCTGTAAGGAAGCACATTCTCAATCAAAGTTGCAAGTTACTATGTAGGAACAAGTTTGTATAGGTATTTCAAAGATGCCCAGAACTGAGCTAAACTTGGTATGTGTCCAACTCCAAGAAATACCTTCATGCCCCATCTCCCTTACTTCCAGCTAGTAAGGATCACATAATTCCTAACAAAGATTTGACACAGATTCCCAATTCGGGCATTCAGAACATATAGCACGTTGCTGTAAGCAAGCACATTCTCATTCAAAATTGCAAGTTACTATGTAGGAACAAGTTTGTATAGGTATTTCAACGATGCCCAGAACTGAGCTAAAGTGGGTATGTCTCCAACTCCTAGAAATAACTTCATGCCCCATCTCCCTTACTTCCAGCTAGTAAGCATCACATAGTTCCTAACAAAGTTTTGACACAGATTCCCAATTCGGGCATTCAGAACATGTAGCACGTTGCTGCAAGGAAGCACATTCTCACTCAAAGTTGCAAGTTACTATGTAGGAACAAGTTTGTATAGGTATTTCAAAGATGCCCAGAACTGAGCTAAAGTGAGTATGTCTCCAACTCCTAGAAATAACATCATGCCCCATCTCCCTTACTTCCAGCTAGTAAGGATCACATAATTTCTAACAAACTTTTGACACAGATTCCCAATTCGGACATTCAGAACATATAGCACGTTGCTGTAAGCAAGCACATTCTCATTCAAAGTTGCAAGTTACTATGTAGGAACAAGTTTGTATAGGTATTTCAAAAATACCCAGAACTGAGCTAAAGTGGGTATGTCTCCAACTCCTAGAAATAACTTCATGCCCCATCTCCCTTACTTCCAGCTAGTAAGGATCACATAATTCCTAACAAAATTTTGACACAGATTCCCAATTCGGGCATTCAGAACATATAGCACGTTGCTGTAAGCAAGCACATTCTCATTCAAAGTTGCAAGTTACTATGTAGGAACAAGTTTGTATATGTATTTCAAAGAAGCCCAGAACTGAGCTAAACTTGGTATGTCTCCAACTCCTAGAAATAACTTCATGCCCCATGTCCCTTACTTCCAGCTAGTAAGGATCACATAATTCCTAACAAAGTTTTGACACAGATTCCCAATTCTGGCATTCAGAACATATAGCACGTTGATGTAAGGAAGCACATTCTCAATCAAATTTGCAAGTTACTATGTAGGAACAAGTTTGTATAGGTATTTCAAAGATGCCCAAAACTGAGCTAAACTTGGTATGTGTCCAACTCCTAGAAATACCTTCATGCCCCATCTCCCTTACTTCCAGCTAGTAAGGATCACATAATTCCTAACTAAGATTTGACACAGATTCCCAATTCGGGCATTCAGAACATATAGCACGTTGCTGTAAGCAAGCACATTCTCATTCAAAATTGCAAGTTACTATGTAGGAACAAGTTTGTATAGGTATTTCAACGATGCCCAGAACTGAGCTAAAGTGGGTATGTCTCCAACTCCTAGAAATAACTTCATGCCCCATCTCCCTTACTTCCAGCTGGTAAGGATCACATAGTTCCTAACAAAGTTTTGACACAGATTCCCAATTCGGGCATTCAGAACATGTAGCACGTTGCTGCAAGCAAGCACATTCTCACTCATAGTTGCAAGTTACTATGTAGTAACAAGTTTGTATAGGTATTTCATAGATGCCCAGAACTGAGCTAAAGTGAGTATGTCTCCAACTCCTAGAAATAACTTCATGCCCCATCTCCCTTACTTCCAGCTAGTAAGGATCACATAATTTCTAACAAACTTTTGACACAGATTCCCAATTCGGACATTCAGAACATATAGCACGTTGCTGTAAGCAAGCACATTCTCATTCAAAGTTGCAAGTTACTATGTAGGAACAAGTTTGTATAGGTATTTCAAAGATACCCAGAACTGAGCTAAAGTGGGTATGTCTCCAACTCCTAGAAATAACTTCATGCCCCATCTCCCTTACTTCCAGCTTGTAAGGATCACATAATTCCTAACAAAATTTTGACACAGATTCCCAATTCGGGCATTCAGAACATATAGCACGTTGCTGTAAGCAAGCACATTCTCATTCAAAGTTGCAAGTTACTATATAGGAACAAGTTTGTATAGGTCTTTCAAAGATGCCCAGAACTGAGCTAAACTTGGTATATCTCCAACTCCTAGAAATAACTTCATGCCCCATCTCCCTTACTTCCATCTAGTAAGGATCACATAATTTCTAAGAAAGTTTTGACACAGATTCCCAATTCGGGCATTCAGAACATATAGCACGTTGCTGTAAGCAAGCACATTCTCATTCAAAGTTGCAAGTTACTATGTAGGAACAAGTTTGTATAGGTATTTCAAAGATGCCCAGAACTGAGCTAAACGTTGTATGTCTCCAACTCCTAGAAATAACTTCATGCCCCATCTCCCTTACTTCCATCTAGTAAGTATCACATAATTTCTAACAATGTTTTGACACAGATTCCCAATTCGGGCATTCAGAACATATAGCACGTTGCTGTAAGCAAGCATAGTCTCATTCAAAGTTGCAAGTTACTATGTAGGAACAAGTTTGTATAGGTATTTCAAAGATGCCCAGAACTGAGGTAAACTTGGGATGTCTCCACTCCTAGAAATAACTTCATGCCCCATCTCCCTTACTTCCAGCTAGTAAGGATCACATAATTCCTAACAAAGTTTTGAGACAGATTCCCAATTCGGGCATTCAGAACATATAGCACGTTGCTGTAAGCAAGAACATTCTCATTCAAAGTTGCAAGTTACTATGTAGAAACAAGTTTGTATAGGTTTTTCAAAGATGCCCAGAACTGAGCTAAACTTGGTATGTCTCCAACTCCTAGAAATAACTTCATGCCCCAAGTCCCTTACTTCCAGCTAGTAAGGATCACATAATTCCTAACAAAGTTTTGACACAGATTCCCAATTCGGGCATTCAGAACATGTAGCACGGTGCTCTAAGCAAGCACATTCTCATTCAAAGTTGCAAGTTACTATGTAGGAACAAGTTTGTATAGGTATTTCAAAGATACCCAGAACTGAGATAAACGTTGTATGTCTCCAAGTACTAGAAATAACTTCATGCCCCATCTCCATTACTTCCATCTAGTGAAGATCACATAATTCCTAACAAAGTTTTGACACAGATTCCCAATTCGGGCATTCAGAACATATAGCGCGTTGCTGTAAGCAAGCACATTCTCATTCAAAGTTGCAAGTTACTATGTAGGAACAAGTTTGTATAGGTATTTCAAAGATGCCCAGAACTGAGTTAACTTGGTATGTCTCCAACTCCTAGAAGTAACTTCATGCCCCATCTCCCTTACTTCCATCTAGTAAGGATCACATAATTCCTAAAAATGTTTTGACACAGATTCCCAATTCGGGCATTCAGAACATATAGTACGTTGCTGTAAGCAAGCACATTCTCATTCAAAGTTGCAAGTTACTATGTAGGAACAAGTTTGTATAGGTATTTCAAAGATGCCCAGAACTGAGCTAAACTTGGTATGTCTCCAACTCCTAGAAATAACTTCATGCCCCATCTCCCTTACTTCCAGCTAGTAAGGATCACATAATTCCTAACAAAGTTTTGACACAGATTCCCAATTCGGGCATTCAGAACATATAGCACGTTGCTGTAAGCAAGCACATTCTCATTCATAGTTGTAAGTTGCTATGAAGGAACAAGTTTGTATAGGTATTTCAAAGATGCCCAGAACTGAGCTATACTTGGTATGTCTCCAACTCCTAGAAATAACTTCATGCCCCATCTCACTTACTTCCATCTAGTAAGGATCACATAATTTCTAAGAAAGTTTTGACACATATTCCCAATTCGGGCATTCAGAACATATAGCACGTTGCTGTAAGCGAGCACATTCTCATTCAAAGTTGCAAGTTACTATGTAGGAACAAGTTTGTATAGGTATTTCAAAGATGCCCAGAACTGAGCTAAACGTTGTATGTCTCCAACTCCTAGAAATAACATCATGCCCCATCTCACTTACTTCCAGCTAGTAAGGATCACATAATTCCTAACAAAGTTTTGACACAGATTCCCAATTCGGGCATTCAGAACATATAGCACATTGCTGTAATCAAGCACATTCTCATTCAAAGTTGCAAGTACTATGTAGGAACAAGTTTGTATAGGTATTTCAAAGACGCCCAGAACTGAGCTAAACGTTGTATGTCTCCAACTCCTAGAAATAACTTCATGCCACATCTCCCTTACTTCCAGCTAGTAAGGATCACATAATTCCTAACAAAGTTTTGACACAGATTCCCAATTCGGGCATTCAGAACATATAGCACGTTGCTGTAAGCAAGCACATTCTCATTCAAAGTTGCAAGTTACTATGTAGGAACAAGTTTGTATAGGTATTTCAAAGATGCCCAGAACTGAGCTAAACGTTGTATGTCTCCAACTCCTAGAAATAACTTCATGCCCCATCTCCCTTACTACCATCTAGTAAGGATCACATAATTCCTAACAAAGATTTGACACAGATTCCCAATTCGGGCATTCAGAACATATAGCACGTTGCTGTAAGCAAGCACATTCTCATTCAAAGTTGCAAGTTACTATGTAGGAACAAGTTTGTATAGGTATTTCAAAGATGCCCAGAACTGAGCTAAACGTTGTATGTCTCCAACTCCTAGAAATAACTTCATGCCCCATCTCCCTTACTTCCATCTAGTAAGGATCACATAATTCCTAACAAAGTTTTGACACAGATTCCCAATTCGGGCATTCAGAACATACAGCACGTTGCTGTAAGCAAGCACATTCTCATTCATAGTTGCAAGTTACTATGTAGGATCAAGTTTGTATAGGTATTTCAAAGATGCTCAGAACTCAGCTAAACTTGGTATGTCTCCAACTCCTAGAAATAACTTCATGCCCCATCTCCCTTACTTCCAGCTAGTAAGGATCACATAATTCCTAACAAAGTTTTGACACAGATTCCCAATTCCGGCATTCAGAACATATAGCACGTTGCTGTAAGCAAGCACATTCTCATTCAAAGTTGCAAGTTACTATGTAGGAACAAGTTTGTATAGGTATTTCAAAGATGCCCAGAACTGAGCTAAACGTTGTATGTCTCCAACTCCTAGAAATAACTTCATGCCCCATCTCCCTTACTTCCATCTAGTAAGGATCACATAATTCCTTACAAAGTTTTGACACAGATTCCCAATTCGGGCATTCAGAACATACAGCACGTTGCTGTAAGCAAGCACATTCTCATTCAAAGTTGCAAGTTACTATGTAGGAACAAGTTTGTATAGGTATTTCAAAGATGCTCAGAACTCAGCTAAACTTGGTATGTCTCCAACTCCTAGAAATAACTTCATGCCCCATCTCCCTTACTTCCAGCTAGTAAGGATCACATAATTCCTAACAAAGTTTTGACACAGATTCCCAATTCGGGCATTCAGAACATATAGCACGTTGCTGTAAGCAAGCACATTCTCATTCAAAGTTGCAAGTTACTATGTAGGAACAAGTTTGTATAGGTATTTCAAAGATGCCCAGAACTGAGCTAAAGTGGGTATGTCTCCAACTCCTTGAAATAACTTCATGCCCCATCTCCCTTACTTCCAGCTAGTAAGGATCACATAATTCCTAACAAAGTTTTGACACACATTTCCAATTCGGGCATTCAGAACATGTAGCACGTTGCTGTAAGCAAGCACATTCTCATTCATAGTTGCAAGTTACTATGTAGGAACAAGTTTGTATAGGTATTTCAAAGATGCTCAGAACTCAGCTAAACTTGGTATGTCTCCAACTCCTAGAAATAACTTCATGCCCCATCTCCCTTACTTTCAGCTAGTAAGGATCACATAATTCCTAACAAAGATTTGACACAGATTCCCAATTCGGGCATTCAGAACATATAGCACGTTGCTGTAAGCGAGCACATTCTCATTCAAAGTTGCAAGTTACTATGTAGGAACAAGTTTGTATAGGTATTTCAAAGACGCCCAGAACTGAGCTAAACGTTGTATGTCTCCAACTCCTAGAAATAACTTCATGCCACATCTCCCTTACTTCCAGCTAGTAAGGATCACATAATTCCTAACAAAGTTTTGACACAGATTCCCAATTCGGGCATTCAGAACATATAGCACGTTGCTGTAAGCAAGCACATTCTCATTCAAAGTTGCAAGTTACTATGTAGGAACAAGTTTGTATAGGTATTTCAAAGATGCCCAGAACTGAGCTAAACGTTGTATGTCTCCAACTCCTAGAAATAACTTCATGCCCCATCTCCCTTACTACCATCTAGTAAGGATCACATAATTCCTAACAAAGTTTTGACACAGATTCCCAATTCGGGCATTCAGAACATATAGCACGTTGCTGTAAGCAAGCACATTCTCATTCAAAGTTGCAAGTTACTATGTAGGAACAAGTTTGTATAGGTATTTCAAAGATGCCCAGAACTGAGCTAAACGTTGTATGTCTCCAACTCCTAGAAATAACTTCATGCCCCATCTCCCTTACTTCCATCTAGTAAGGATCACATAATTCCTAACAAAGTTTTGACACAGATTCCCAATTCCGGCATTCAGAACATATAGCACGTTGCTGTAAGCAAGCACATTCTCATTCAAAGTTGCAAGTTACTATGTAGGAACAAGTTTGTATAGGTATTTCAAAGATGCCCAGAACTGAGCTAAACGTTGTATGTCTCCAACTCCTAGAAATAACTTCATGCCCCATCTCCCTTACTTCCATCTAGTAAGGATCACATAATTCCTTACAAAGTTTTGACACAGATTCCCAATTCGGGCATTCAGAACATACAGCACGTTGCTGTAAGCAAGCACATTCTCATTCAAAGTTGCAAGTTACTATGTAGGAACAAGTTTGTATAGGTATTTCAAAGATGCTCAGAACTCAGCTAAACTTGGTATGTCTCCAACTCCTAGAAATAACTTCATGCCCCATCTCCCTTACTTCCAGCTAGTAAGGATCACATAATTCCTAACAAAGTTTTGACACAGATTCCCAATTCGGGCATTCAGAACATATAGCACGTTGCTGTAAGCAAGCACATTCTCATTCAAAGTTGCAAGTTACTATGTAGGAACAAGTTTGTATAGGTATTTCAAAGATGCCCAGAACTGAGCTAAAGTGGGTATGTCTCCAACTCCTTGAAATAACTTCATGCCCCATCTCCCTTACTTCCAGCTAGTAAGGATCACATAATTCCTAACAAAGTTTTGACACACATTTCCAATTCGGGCATTCAGAACATGTAGCACGTTGCTGTAAGCAAGCACATTCTCATTCATAGTTGCAAGTTACTATGTAGGAACAAGTTTGTATAGGTATTTCAAAGATGCTCAGAACTCAGCTAAACTTGGTATGTCTCCAACTCCTAGAAATAACTTCATGCCCTATCTCCCTTACTTTCAGCTAGTAAGGATCACATAATTCCTAACAAAGATTTGACACAGATTCCAAATTCGGGCATTCAGAACATATAGCACGTTGCTGTAAGCAAGCACATTCTCATTCAAAGTTGCAAGTTACTATGTAGGAACAAGTTTGTATAGGTATTTCAAAGATGCCCAGAACTGAGCTAAACTTGGTATGTCACCAACTCCTAGAAATAACTTCATCCCCCATCTCACTTACTTCCAGCTAGTAAGGATCACATAATTCCTAACAAAGTTTAGACACAGATTCCCAATTCGGGCAGTGAGAACATAGAGCACGTTGCTGTAAGCAAGCACATTCTCATTCAAAGTTGCAAGTTACTATGTAGGAACAAGTTTGTATAGGTATTTCAAAGATGCCCAGAACTGAGCTAAACGTTGTATGTCCCCAACTCCTAGAAATAAATTCATGCCCCATCTCACTTACTTCCAGCTAGAAAGGATCACATAATTCCTAACAAAGTTTTGACACAGATTTACAATTCGAGCATTCAGAACATAGAGCACGTTGCTGTAAGCAAGCATATTCTCTTTCAAAGATGCAAGTTACTATGTCGAACAAGTTTGTATAGGTATTTCAAAGATACCCAGAACTGAGCTAAACTTGGTATCTCTCCAACTCCTAGAAATAACTTCATGCCCCATCTCCCTTACTTCCAGCTAGTAAGGATCACATAATTCCTAACAAAGTTTTGACACAGATTCCCAATTCGGGCATTCAGAACATATAGCACGTTGCTGTAAGCAAGCACATTCTCATTCAAAGTTGCAAGTTACTATGTAGGAACAAGTTTATATAGGTATTTCAAAGATGCCCAGAACTGAGCTAAACGTTGTATGTCTCCAACTCCTAGAAATAACTTCATGCCCCATCTCCCTTACTTCCAGCTAGTAAGGATCACATAATTCCTAACAAAGTTTTGACACAGATTCCCAATTCGGGCATTCAGAACATACAGCACGTTGCTGTAAGCAAGCACATTCTCATTCATAGTTGCAAGTTACTATGTAGGATCAAGTTTGTATAGGTATTTCAAAGATGCTCAGAACTCAGCTAAACTTGGTATGTCTCCAACTCCTAGAAATAACTTCATGCCCCATCTCCCTTACTTCCAGCTAGTAAGGATCACATAAATCCTAACAAAGTTTTGACACAGATTCCCAATTCCGGCATTCAGAACATATAGCACGTTGCTGTAAGCAAGCACATTCTCATTCAAAGTTGCAAGTTACTATGTAGGAACAAGTTTGTATAGGTATTTCAAAGATGCCCAGAACTGAGCTAAACGTTGTATGTCTCCAACTCCTAGAAATAACTTCATGCCCCATCTCCCTTACTTCCATCTAGTAAGGATCACATAATTCCTTACAAAGTTTTGACACAGATTCCCAATTCGGGCATTCAGAACATACAGCACGTTGCTGTAAGCAAGCACATTCTCATTCAAAGTTGCAAGTTACTATGTAGGAACAAGTTTGTATAGGTATTTCAAAGATGCTCAGAACTCAGCTAAACTTGGTATGTCTCCAACTCCTAGAAATAACTTCATGCCCCATCTCCCTTACTTCCAGCTAGTAAGGATCACATAATTCCTAACAAAGTTTTGACACAGATTCCCAATTCGGGCATTCAGAACATATAGCACGTTGCTGTAAGCAAGCACATTCTCATTCAAAGTTGCAAGTTACTATGTAGGAACAAGTTTGTATAGGTATTTCAAAGATGCCCAGAACTGAGCTAAAGTGGGTATGTCTCCAACTCCTTGAAATAACTTCATGCCCCATCTCCCTTACTTCCAGCTAGTAAGGATCACATAATTCCTAACAAAGTTTTGACACACATTTCCAATTCGGGCATTCAGAACATGTAGCACGTTGCTGTAAGCAAGCACATTCTCATTCATAGTTGCAAGTTACTATGTAGGAACAAGTTTGTATAGGTATTTCAAAGATGCTCAGAACTCAGCTAAACTTGGTATGTCTCCAACTCCTAGAAATAACTTCATGCCCCATCTCCCTTACTTTCAGCTAGTAAGGATCACATAATTCCTAACAAAGATTTGACACAGATTCCCAATTCGGGCATTCAGAACATATAGCACGTTGCTGTAAGCAAGCACATTCTCATTCAAAGTTGCAAGTTACTATGTAGGAACAAGTTTGTATAGGTATTTCAAAGATGCCCAGAACTGAGCTAAACTTGGTATGTCACCAACTCCTAGAAATAACTTCATCCCCCATCTCACTTACTTCCAGCTAGTAAGGATCACATAATTCCTAACAAAGTTTAGACACAGATTCCCAATTCGGGCAGTGAGAACATAGAGCACGTTGCTGTAAGCAAGCACATTCTCATTCAAAGTTGCAAGTTACTATGTAGGAACAAGTTTGTATAGGTATTTCAAAGATGCCCAGAACTGAGCTAAACGTTGTATGTCCCCAACTCCTAGAAATAAATTCATGCCCCATCTCACTTACTTCCAGCTAGAAAGGATCACATAATTCCTAACAAAGTTTTGACACAGATTTCCAATTCGAGCATTCAGAACATAGAGCACGTTGCTGTAAGCAAGCATATTCTCTTTCAAAGATGCAAGTTACTATGTCGAACAAGTTTGTATAGGTATTTCAAAGATACCCAGAACTGAGCTAAACTTGGTATCTCTCCAACTCCTAGAAATAACTTCATACCCCATATCCCTTACTTACAGCTAGTAAGGATCACATAATTCCTAACAAAGTTTTGACACAGATTCCCAATTCGGGCATTCAGAACATATAGCACGTTGCTGTAAGCAAGCACATTCTCATTCAAAGTTGCAGGTTACTATGTAGGAACAAGTTTGTATAGATATTTCAAAGATGCCCAGAACTGAGCTAATCTTGCTATGTGTCCAACTCCTAGAAATAACTTCATGCCCCTTCTCCCTTACTTCCAGCTAGTAAGGATCACATAATTTCTAACAAAGATTTGACACAGATTCCCAATACGGGCATTCAGAACATATAGCACGTTGCTGTAAGCAAGCACATTCTCATTCAAAGTTGCAAGTTACTATGTAGGAACATGTTTGTATAGGTATTTCAAAGATGCCCAGAACTGAACTAACCTTGGTATGTCTCCAACTCCTAGAAATAACTTCATGCCCCATCTCCCTTACCTCCAGCTAGTAAGGATCACATAATTGCTAACAAAGTTTTGACAAAGATTTCCAATTCGGGCATTCAGAACATATAGCACGTTGCTGTAAGCAAGCACATTCTCATTCAAAGTTGCAAGTTACTATGTAGGAACAAGTTTGTATAGGTATTTCAAAGATGCCCAGAACTGAGCTAAACTTGGTATGTGTCCAACTCCTAGAAATAACTTCATGCCCCATCTCCCTTACTTCCAGCTAATAAGGATCACATAATTCCTAACAAAGATTTGACACAGATTCCCAATTCGGGCATTCAGAACATATAGCACGTTGCTGAAAGCAAGCACATTCTCATTCAAAGTTGCAAGTTACTATGTAGGAACAAGTTTGTATAGGTATTTCAAAGAAGCCCAGAACTGAGCTAAACGTTGTATGTCTCCAACTCCTAGAAATAACTTCATGCCCCATCTCACTTACTTCCAGCTAGTAAGGATCACATAATTCCTAACAAAGTTTTGACACAGATTCCCAATTCTGGCATTCAGAGCATATAGCACGTTGCTGTAAGCAAGCACATTCTCATTCAAAGTTGCAAGTTACTATGTAGGAACAAGTTTGTATAGGTATTTCAAAGATGCCCAGAACTGAGCTAAACTTGGTATGTGTCCAACTCCTAGAAATAACTTCATGCCCCATCTCCCTTACTTCCAGCTAGTAAGGATCACATAATTCCTTACAAAGTTTAGACACAGATTCCCAATTCGTGCATTCAGAACATACAGCACGTTGCTGTAAGCAAGCACATTCTCATTCAAAGTTGCAAGTTACTATGTAGGAACAAGTTTGTATAGGTATTTCAAAGATGCCCAGAACTCAGCTAAACTTGGTATGTCTCCAACTCCTAGAAATAACTTCATGCCCCATCTCCCTTACTTCCAGCTAGTAAGGATCACATAATTCCTAAAAAAATTTTGACACACATTCCCAATTCGGGCATTCAGAACATGTAGCACGTTGCTGTAAGCAAGCACATTCTCATTCATAGTTGCAAGTTACTATGTAGGAACAAGTTTGTATAGGTATTTCAAAGATGCTCAGAACTCAGCTAAACTTGGTATGTCTCCAGCTCCTAGAAATAACTTCATGCCCCATCTCCCTTACTTCCAGCTCGTAAGGATCACATAATTTCTAAGAAAGTTTTGACACAGATTCCCAATTCGGGCATTCAGAACATATAGCACGTTGCTGTAAGCGAGCACATTCTCATTCAAAGTTGCAAGTTACTATGTAGGAACAAGTTTGTATAGGTATTTCAAAGATGCCCAGAACTGAGCTAAACGTTGTATGTCTCCAACTCCTAGGAATAACTTCATGCCCATCTCCCTTACTTCCAGCTCGTAAGGATCACATAATTCCTAACAAAGTTTTGACACAAATTCCCAATTCGGGCATTCAGAACATATAGCACGTTGCTGAAAGCAAGCACATTCTCATTCAAAGTTGCAAGTTACTATGTAGGAACAAGTTTGTATAGGTATTTCAAAGATGCCCAGAACTGAGCTAAACGTTGTATGTCTCCAACTCCTAGAAATAACTTCATGCCCCATCTCACTTACTTCCAGCTAGTAAGGATCACATAATTCCTAACAAAGTTTTGACACAGATTCCCAATTCGGGCATTCAGAACATATAGCACGTTGCTGTAAGCAAGCACATTCTCATTCAAAGTTGCAAGTTACTATGTAGGAACAAGTTGTATAGGTATTTCAAAGATGCCCAGAACTGAGCTAAACTTGGTATGTGTCCAACTCCTAGAAATAACTTCATGCCCCATCTCCCTTACTTCCAGCTAGTAAGGATCACATAATTCCTAACAAAGTTTTGACACAGATTCCCAATTCGGGCATTCAGAACATATAGCACGTTGCTGTAAGCAAGCACATTCTCATTCATAGTTGCAAGTTACTATGTAGGAACAAGTTTGTATAGGTATTTCAAAGATGCCCAGAACTGAGCTAAACGTTGTATGTCTCCAACTCCTAGAAATAACTTCATGCCCCATCTCCCTTACTTCCATTTAGTAAGGATCACATATTTCCTAACAAAGATTTGACACAGATTCCCAATTCGGGCATTCAGAACATACAGCACGTTGCTGTAAGCAAGCACATTCTCATTCAAAGTTGCAAGTTACTATGTAGGAACAAGTTTGTATAGGTATTTCAAAGATGCCCAGAGCTGAGCTAAACGTTGTATGTCTCCAACTCCTAGAAATAACTTCATGCCCCATCTCCCTTACTTCCATCTATTAAGGATCACATAATTCCTAACAAAGTTTTGACACAGATTCCCAATTCGGGCATTCAGAACATACAGCACGTTGCTGTAAGCAAGCACATTCTCATTCATAGTTGCAAGTTACTATGTAGGAACAAGTTTGTATAGGTATTTCAAAGATGCTCAGAACTCACCTAAACTTGGTATGTCTCCAACTCCTAGAAATAACTTCATGCCCCATCTACCTTACTTCCAGCTAGTAAGGATCACATAATTCCTAACAAAGTTTTGACACAGATTCCCAATTCGGGCATTCAGAACATATAGCACGTTGCTGTAAGCAAGCACATTCTCATTCAAAGTTGCAAGTTACTATGTAGGAACAAGTTTGTATAGGTATTTCAAAGATGCCCAGAACTGAGCTAAACTTGGTATGTCTCCAACTCCTAGAAATAACTTCATGCCCCATCTCCCTTACTTCCAGCTAGTAAGGATCACATAATTCCTAACAAAGTTTTGACACACATTCCCAATTCGGGCATTCAGAACATGTTGCACGTTGCTGTAAGCAAGCACATTCTCATTCATAGTTGCAAGTTACTATGTAGGAACAAGTTTGTATAGGTATTTCAAAGATGCCCAGAACTCAGCTAAACTTGGTATGTCTCCAACTCCTAGAAATAACTTCATGCCCCATCTCCCTTACTTCCAGCTAGTAAGGATCACATAATTCCTAACAAAGTTTTGACACAGATTCCCAATTCGGGCATTCAGAACATATAGCACGTTGCTGTAAGCAAGCACATTCTCATTCAATGTTGCAAGTTACTATGTAGTAACAAGTTTGTATAGGTATTTCAAAGATGCCCAGAACTGAGCTAAACCATGTATGTCTCCAAATCCTAGAAATAACTTCCTGCTCTATCTCCCTTACTTCCAGCTAGTAAGGATCTCATAATTCCTTACAAAGTTTTGACACAGATTCCCAATTCGGGCATTCAGAACATATAGCACGTTGCTGTAAGCAAGCACATTCTCATTCAAAGTTGCAAGTTGCTATGAAGGAACAAGTTTGTATAGGTATTTCAAAGATGCCCAGAACTGAGCTATACTTGGTATGTCTCCAACTCCTAGAAATAACTTCATGCCCCATCTCCCTTACTTCCATCTAGTAAGGATCACATAATTTCTAAGAAAGTTTTGACACAGATTCCCAATTCGGGCATTCAGAATATATAGCACGTTGCTGTAAGCGAGCACATTCTCATTCAAAGTGGCAAGTTACTATGTAGGAACAAGTTTGTATAGGTATTTCAAAGATGCCCAGAACTGAGCTAAACGTTGTATGTCTCCAACTCCTAGGAATAACTTTGTGCCCCATCTCCCTTATTCCAGCTCGTAAGGATCACATAATTCCTAACAAAGTTTAGACACAGATTCCCAATTCGGGCATTCAGAACATATAGCACGTTGCTGTAAGCAAGCACATTCTCATTCAAAGTTGCAAGTTACTATGTAGGAACAAGTTTGTATAGGTATTTCAAAGATGCCCAGAACTGAGCTAAACGTTGTATGTCTCCAACTCCTAGAAATAACTTCATGCCCCATCTCTCTTACTTCCAGCTAGTAAGGATCACATAATTCCTAACAAAGTTTTGACACAGATTCCCAATTCGGGCATTCAGAACATATAGCACGTTGCTGTAAGCAAGCACATTCTCATTCAAAGTTGCAAGTTACTATGTAGGAACAAGTTTGTATAGGTATTTCAAAGATGCCCAGAACTGTGCTAAACTTGCTATGTGTCCAACTCCAAGAAAAAACTTCATGCCCCATCTCCCTTACTTCCAGCTAGTAAGGATCACATAATTCCTAACAAAGTTTTGACACAGATTCCAAATTCGGGCATTCAGAACATATAGCACGTTGCTGTAAGCAAGCACATTCTCATTCAAAGTTGCAAGTTACTATGTAGGAACAATTTTGTATAGGTATTTCAAAGATGCCCAGAACTGAGCCAAACGTTGTATGTCTCCAACTCCTAGAAATAACTTCATGCCCCATCTCCCTTACTTCCAGCTAGTAAGGATCACATAATTCCTAACAAAGTTTTGACACACATTCCCAATTCGGGCATTCAGAACATGTAGCACGTTGCTGTAAGCAAGCACATTCTCATTCATAGTTGCAAGTTACTATGTAGGAACAAGTTTGTATAGGTATTTCAAAGATGCTCAGAACTCACCTAAACTTGGTATGTCTCCAACTCCTAGAAATAACTTCATGCCCCATCTCCCTTACTTCCAGCTAGTAAGGATCACATAATTCCTAACAAAGTTTTGACACAGATTCCCAATTCGGGCATTCAGAACATATAGCACGTTGCTGTAAGCAAGCACATTCTCATTCAAAGTTGCAAGTTACTATGTAGGAACAAGTTTATATAGGTATTTCAAAGATGCCCAGAACTGAGCTAAACGTTGTATGTCTCCAACTCCTAGAAATAACTTCATGCCCCATCTCCCTTACTTCCAGCTAGTAAGGATCACATAATTCCTAACAAAGTTTTGACACAGATTCCCAATTCGGGCATTCAGAACATATAGCACGTTGCTGTAAGCAAGCACATTCTCATTCAATGTTGCAAGTTACTATGTAGGAACAAGTTTGTATAGGTATTTCAAAGATGCCCAGAACTGAGCTAAACGTTGTATGTCTCCAAATCCTAGAACTAACTTCATGCCCTATCTCCCTTACTTCCAGCAGTAAGGATCACATAATTCCTAACAAAGTTTTGACACAGATTCCCAATTCGGGCATTCAGAACATAGAGCACGTTGCTGTAAGCAAGCACATTCTCATTCAAAGTTGCAAGATACTATGTAGGAACAAGTTTGTATAGGTATTTCAAAGATGCCCAGAACTGAGCTAAACGTTGTATGTCTCCAACTCCTAGAAATAACTTCATGCCCCATCTCTCTTACTTTCAGCTAGTAAGGATCACATAATTCCTAACAAAGTTTTGACACAGATTCCCAATTCGGGCATTCAGAACATATAGCACGTTACTGTAAGCAAGCACATTCTCATTCAAAGTTGCAAGTTACTATGTAGGAACAAGTTTGTATAGGTATTTCAAAGATGCCCAGAACTGAGCTAAACGTTGTATGTCTCCAACTCCAAGAAATAACTTCATGCCCCATCTCCCTTACTTCCAGCTAGTAAGGATCACATAATTCCTAACAAAGTTTTGACACAGATTCTCAATTCGGGCATTCAGAACATATAGCACGTTGCTGTAAGCAAGCACATTCTCATTCAAAGTTGCAAGTTACTATATAGGAACAAGTTTGTATAGGTATTTCAAAGATGACCAGAACTGAGCTAAACGTTGTATGTCTCCAACTCCTAGAAATAACTTCAAGCCCCATCTCACTTACTTCCAGCTAGTAAGGATCACATATTTCCTAACAAAGTTTTGACACAGATTCCCAATTCGGGCATTCAGAACATATAGCACGTTGCTGTGAGCAAGCACATTCTCATTCAAAGTTGCAAGTTACTATGTAGGAACAAGTTTGTATAGGTATTTCAAAGATGCCCAGAACGAGCTAAACGTTGTATGTCTCCAACTCCTAGAAATAACTTCATGCCCCATCTCCCTTACTTCCAGCTAGTAAGGATCACATAATTCCTAACAAAGTTTTGACACACATTCCCAATTCGGGCATTCAGAACATGTAGCACGTTGCTGTAAGCAAGCACATTCTCATTCATAGTTGCAAGTTACTATGTAGGAACCAGTTTGTATAGGTATTTCAAAGATGCTCAGAACTCAGCTAACCTTGATATGTCTCCAACTCCTAGAAATAACTTCATGCCCAATCTCCCTTACTTCCAGCTAGTAAGGATCACATAATTCCTATCAAAGTTTTGACACAGATTCCCAAATCGGGCATTCAGAACATGTAGCACGTTGCTGTAAGCAAGCACATTCTCATTCAAAGTTGCAAGTTACTATGTAGGAACAAGTTTGTATAGGTATTTCAAAGATGCCCAGAACTGTGCTAAACTTGCTATGTGTCCAACTCCAAGAAATAACTTCATGCCCCATCTCCCTTACTTCCAGCTAGTAAGGATCACATAATTCCTAACAAAGTTTTGACACAGATTCCCAATTCGGGCATTCAGAACATATAGCACGTTGCTGTAAGCGAGCACATTCTCATCAAATTTGCAAGTTACTATGTAGGAACAAGTTTGTATAGGTATTTCAAAGATGCCCAGAACTGAGCTAAACGTTGTATGTGTCCAACTCCTAGATATAACTTCATGCCCCATCTCCCTTACTTCCATCTAGTAAGGATCACATAATTAGTAACAAAGTTTTGACACAGATTCCCAATTCGGGCATTCAGAACATATAGCACGTTGCTGTAAGCAAGCACATTCTCATTCAAAGTTGCAAGTTACTATGTAGGAACAAGTTTGTATAGGTATTTCAAAGATGCTCAGAACTCAGCTAAACTTGGTATGTCTCCAACTCCTAGAAATAACTTCATGCCCCATCTCCCTTACTTCCAGCTAGTAAGGATCACATAATTCTTAACAAAGTTTTGACACACATTCCCAATTCGGGCATTCAGAACATGTAGCACGTTGCTGTAAGCAAGCACATTCTCATTCAATGTTGCAAGTTACTATGTAGGAACAAGTTTGTATAGGTATTTCAAAGATGCCCAGAACTGAGCTAAACGTTGTATGTCTCCAACTCCTAGAAATAACTTCATGCCCCATCTCACTTACTTCCAGCTAGTAAGGATCACATAATTCCTAACAAAGTTTTGACACAGATTCCCAATTCGGGCATTCAGAACATATAGCACGTTGCTGTAAGCAAGCACATTCTCATTCAATGTTGCAAGTTACTATGTAGGAACAAGTTTGTATAGGTATTTCAAAGATGCCCAGAACTGAGCTAAACGTTGTATGTCTCCAAATCCTAGAACTAACTTCATGCCCTATCTCCCTTACTTCCAGCTAGTAAGGATCACATAATTCATAACAAAGTTTTGACACAGATTCCCAATTCGGGCATTCAGAACATATAGCACGTTGCTGTAAGCAAGCACATTCTCATTCAAAGTTGCAAGTTACTATGTAGGAACAAGTTTGTATAGGTATTTCAAAGATGCCCAGAACTGAGCTAAACGTTGTATGTCTCCAACTCCTAGAAATAACTTCATGCCCCATCTCTCTTACTTTCAGCTAGTAAGGATCACATAATTCCTAACAAAGTTTTGACACAGATTCCCAATTCGGGCATTCAGAACATATAGCACGTTACTGTAAGCAAGCACATTCTCATTCAAAGTTGCAAGTTACTATGTAGGAACAAGTTTGTATAGGTATTTCAAAGATGCCCAGAACTGAGCTAAACGTTGTATGTCTCCAACTCCAAGAAATAACTTCATGCCCCATCTCCCTTACTTCCAGCTAGTAAGGATCACATAATTCCTAACAAAGTTTTGACACAGATTCTCAATTCGGGCATTCAGAACATATAGCACGTTGCTGTAAGCAAGCACATTCTCATTCAAAGTTGCAAGTTACTATATAGGAACAAGTTTGTATAGGTATTTCAAAGATGACCAGAACTGAGCTAAACGTTGTATGTCTCCAACTCCTAGAAATAACTTCAAGCCCCATCTCACTTACTTCCAGCTAGTAAGGATCACATATTTCCTAACAAAGTTTTGACACAGATTCCCAATTCGGGCATTCAGAACATATAGCACGTTGCTGTGAGCAAGCACATTCTCATTCAAAGTTGCAAGTTACTATGTAGGAACAAGTTTGTATAGGTATTTCAAAGATGCCCAGAACGAGCTAAACGTTGTATGTCTCCAACTCCTAGAAATAACTTCATGCCCCATCTCCCTTACTTCCAGCTAGTAAGGATCACATAATTCCTAACAAAGTTTTGACACACATTCCCAATTCGGGCATTCAGAACATGTAGCACGTTGCTGTAAGCAAGCACATTCTCATTCATAGTTGCAAGTTACTATGTAGGAACCAGTTTGTATAGGTATTTCAAAGATGCTCAGAACTCAGCTAACCTTGATATGTCTCCAACTCCTAGAAATAACTTCATGCCCAATCTCCCTTACTTCCAGCTAGTAAGGATCACATAATTCCTATCAAAGTTTTGACACAGATTCCCAAATCGGGCATTCAGAACATGTAGCACGTTGCTGTAAGCAAGCACATTCTCATTCAAAGTTGCAAGTTACTATGTAGGAACAAGTTTGTATAGGTATTTCAAAGATGCCCAGAACTGTGCTAAACTTGCTATGTGTCCAACTCCAAGAAATAACTTCATGCCCCATCTCCCTTACTTCCAGCTAGTAAGGATCACATAATTCCTAACAAAGTTTTGACACAGATTCCCAATTCGGGCATTCAGAACATACAGCACGTTGCTGTAAGCGAGCACATTCTCATCAAATTTGCAAGTTACTATGTAGGAACAAGTTTGTATAGGTATTTCAAAGATGCCCAGAACTGAGCTAAACGTTGTATGTGTCCAACTCCTAGATATAACTTCATGCCCCATCTCCCTTACTTCCATCTAGTAAGGATCACATAATTAGTAACAAAGTTTTGACACAGATTCCCAATTCGGGCATTCAGAACATATAGCACGTTGCTGTAAGCAAGCACATTCTCATTCAAAGTTGCAAGTTACTATGTAGGAACAAGTTTGTATAGGTATTTCAAAGATGCTCAGAACTCAGCTAAACTTGGTATGTCTCCAACTCCTAGAAATAACTTCATGCCCCATCTCCCTTACTTCCAGCTAGTAAGGATCACATAATTCTTAACAAAGTTTTGACACACATTCCCAATTCGGGCATTCAGAACATGTAGCACGTTGCTGTAAGCAAGCACATTCTCATTCAATGTTGCAAGTTACTATGTAGGAACAAGTTTGTATAGGTATTTCAAAGATGCCCAGAACTGAGCTAAACGTTGTATGTCTCCAACTCCTAGAAATAACTTCATGCCCCATCTCACTTACTTCCAGCTAGTAAGGATCACATAATTCCTAACAAAGTTTTGACACAGATTCCCAATTCGGGCATTCAGAACATATAGCACGTTGCTGTAAGCAAGCACATTCTCATTCAATGTTGCAAGTTACTATGTAGGAACAAGTTTGTATAGGTATTTCAAAGATGCCCAGAACTGAGCTAAACGTTGTATGTCTCCAAATCCTAGAACTAACTTCATGCCCTATCTCCCTTACTTCCAGCTAGTAAGGATCACATAATTCATAACAAAGTTTTGACACAGATTCCCAATTCGGGCATTCAGAACATATAGCACGTTGCTGTAAGCAAGCACATTCTCATTCAAAGTTGCAAGTTACTATGTAGGAACAAGTTTGTATAGGTATTTCAAAGATGCCCAGAACTGAGCTAAACGTTGTATGTCTCCAACTCCTAGAAATAACTTCATGCCCCATCTCTCTTACTTCCAGCTAGCAAGGATCACATAATTCCTAACAAAGTTTTGACACAGATTCCCAATTCGGGCATTCAGAACATATAGCACGTTACTGTAAGCAAGCACATTCTCATTCAAAGTTGCAAGTTACTATGTAGGAACAAGTTTGTATAGGTATTTCAAAGATGCCCAGAACTGTGCTAAACTTGCTATGTGTCCAACTCCAAGAAATAACTTCATGCCCCATCTCCCTTACTTCCAGCTAGTAAGGATCACATAATTCCTAACAAAATTTTGACACAGATTCCCAATTCGGGCATTCAGAACATATAGCACGTTGCTGTAAGCAAGCACATTCTCATTCAAAGTTGCAAGTTACTATGTAGGAACACGTTTGTATAGGTATTTCAAAGATGCCCAGAACTCAGCTAAACTTGGTATGTCTCCAACTCCTAGAAATAACTTCATGCCCCATCTCACTTACTTCCAGCTAGTAAGGATCACATAATTCCTAACAAAGTTTTGACACAGATTCCCAATTCGGGCATTCAGAACATATAGCACGTTGCTGTAAGCAAGCACATTCTCATTCAAAGTTGCAAGTTACTATGTAGGAACAAGTTTGTATAGGTATTTCAAAGATGCCCAGAACTGAGCTAAACGTTGTATGTCTCCAACTCCTAGAAATAACTTCATGCCCCATCTCCCTTACTTCCAGCTAGTAAGGATCACATAATTCCTAACAAAGTTTTGACACAGATTCTAAATTCGGGCATTCAGAACATATAGCACGTTGCTGTAAGCAAGTACATTCTCATTCAAAGTTGCAAGTTACTATGTAGGAACAAGTTTGTATAGGTATTTCAAAGATGACCAGAACTGAGCTAAACGTTGTATGTCTCCAACTCCTAGAAATAACTTCAAGCCCCATCTCACTTACTTCCAGCTAGTAAGGATCACATATTTCCTAACAAAGTTTTGACAAAGATTCCCAATTCGGGCATTCAGAACATATAGCACGTTGCTGTAAGCAAGCACATTCTCATTCAAAGTTGCAAGTTACTATGTAGGAACAAGTTTGTATAGGTATTTCAAAGATGCCCAGAACTGAGCTAAACGTTGTATGTCTCCAACTCCTAGAAATAACTTCATGCCCCATCTCTCTTACTTCCAGCTAGTAAGGATCACATAATTCCTAACAATGTTTTGACACAGAATCCCAATTCGGGCATTCAGAACATATAGCACGTTGCTGTAAGCAAGCACATTCTCATTCAAAGTTGCAAGTTACTATGTAGGAACAAGTTTGTATAGGTATTTCAAAGATGCCCAGAACTGTGCTAAACTTGCTATGTGTCCAACTCCAAGAAATAACTTCATGCCCCATCTCCCTTACTTCCAGCTAGTAAGGATCACATAATTCCTAACAAAGTTTTGACACAGATTCCCAATTCGGGCATTCAGAACATATAGCACGTTGCTGTAAGCAAGCACATTCTCATTCAAAGTTGCAAGTTACTATGTAGGAACAAGTTTGTATAGGTATTTCAAAGATGCCCAGAACTGAGCTAAACGTTGTATGTCTCCAACTCCTAGAAATAACTTCATGCCCCATCTCCCTTACTTCCAGCTAGTAAGGATCACATAATTCCTAACAAAGTTTTGACACAGATTCCCAATTCGGGCATTCAGAACATATAGCACGTTGCTGTAAGCAAGCACATTCTCATTCAATGTTGCAAGTTACTATGTAGGAACAAGTTTGTATAGGTATTTCAAAGATGCTCAGAACTCAGCTAAACTTGGTATGTCTCCAACTCCTAGAAATAACTTCATGCCCCATCTCCCTTACTTCCAGCTAGTAAGGATCACATAATTCCTTACAAAGTTTTGACACAGATTCCCAATTCGGGCATTCAGAACATATAGCACGTTGCTGTAAGCAAGCACATTCTCATTCAAAGTTGCAAGTTACTATGTAGGAACAAGTTTGTATAGGTATTTCAAAGATGCTCAGAACTCACCTAAACTTGGTATGTCTCCAACTCCTAGAAATAACTTCATGCCCCATCTCCCTTACTTCCAGCTAGTAAGGATCACATAATTCCTAACAAAGTTTTGACACAGATTCCCAATTCGGGCATTCAGAACATATAGCACGTTGCTGTAAGCAAGCACATTCTCATTCAAAGTTGCAAGTTACTATGTAGGAACAAGTTTATATAGGTATTTCAAAGATGCCCAGAACTGAGCTAAACGTTGTATGTCTTCAACTCCTAGAAATAACTTCATGCCCCATCTCCCTTACTTCCAGCTAGTAAGGATCACATAATTCCTAACAAAGTTTTGACACAGATTCCCAATTCGGGCATTCAGAACATATAGCACGTTGCTGTAAGCAAGCACATTCTCATTCAATGTTGCAAGTTACTATGTAGGAACAAGTTTGTATAGGTATTTCAAAGATGCCCAGAACTGAGCTAAACGTTGTATGTCTCCAAATCCTAGAACTAACTTCATGCCCTATCTCCCTTACTTCCAGCAGTAAGGATCACATAATTCCTAACAAAGTTTTGACACAGATTCCCAATTCGGGCATTCAGAACATAGAGCACGTTGCTGTAAGCAAGCACATTCTCATTCAAAGTTGCAAGTTACTATGTAGGAACAAGTTTGTATAGGTATTTCAAAGATGCCCAGAACTGAGCTAAACGTTGTATGTCTCCAACTCCTAGAAATAACTTCATGCCCCATCTCTCTTACTTTCAGCTAGTAAGGATCACATAATTCCTAACAAAGTTTTGACACAGATTCCCAATTCGGGCATTCAGAACATATAGCACGTTACTGTAAGCAAGCACATTCTCATTCAAAGTTGCAAGTTACTATGTAGGAACAAGTTTGTATAGGTATTTCAAAGATGCCCAGAACTGAGCTAAACGTTGTATGTCTCCAACTCCAAGAAATAACTTCATGCCCCATCTCCCTTACTTCCAGCTAGTAAGGATCACATAATTCCTAACAAAGTTTTGACACAGATTCTCAATTCGGGCATTCAGAACATATAGCACGTTGCTGTAAGCAAGCACATTCTCATTCAATGTTGCAAGTTACTATATAGGAACAAGTTTGTATAGGTATTTCAAAGATGACCAGAACTGAGCTAAACGTTGTATGTCTCCAACTCCTAGAAATAACTTCAAGCCCCATCTCACTTACTTCCAGCTAGTAAGGATCACATATTTCCTAACAAAGTTTTGACACAGATTCCCAATTCGGGCATTCAGAACATATAGCACGTTGCTGTGAGCAAGCACATTCTCATTCAAAGTTGCAAGTTACTATGTAGGAACAAGTTTGTATAGGTATTTCAAAGATGCCCAGAACGAGCTAAACGTTGTATGTCTCCAACTCCTAGAAATAACTTCATGCCCCATCTCCCTTACTTCCAGCTAGTAAGGATCACATAATTCCTAACAAAGTTTTGACACACATTCCCAATTCGGGCATTCAGAACATGTAGCACGTTGCTGTAAGCAAGCACATTCTCATTCATAGTTGCAAGTTACTATGTAGGAACCAGTTTGTATAGGTATTTCAAAGATGCTCAGAACTCAGCTAAACTTGATATGTCTCCAACTCCTAGAAATAACTTCATGCCCAATCTCCCTTACTTCCAGCTAGTAAGGATCACATAATTCCTATCAAAGTTTTGACACAGATTCCCAAATCGGGCATTCAGAACATGTAGCACGTTGCTGTAAGCAAGCACATTCTCATTCAAAGTTGCAAGTTACTATGTAGGAACAAGTTTGTATAGGTATTTCAAAGATGCCCAGAACTGTGCTAAACTTGCTATGTGTCCAACTCCAAGAAATAACTTCATGCCCCATCTCCCTTACTTCCAGCTAGTAAGGATCACATAATTCCTAACAAAGTTTTGACACAGATTCCCAATTCGGGCATTCAGAACATATAGCACGTTGCTGTAAGCGAGCACATTCTCATCAAATTTGCAAGTTACTATGTAGGAACAAGTTTGTATAGGTATTTCAAAGATGCTCAGAACTCAGCTAAACTTGGTATGTCTCCAACTCCTAGAAATAACTTCATGCCCCATCTCCCTTACTTCCAGCTAGTAAGGATCACATAATTCTTAACAAAGTTTTGACACACATTCCCAATTCGGGCATTCAGAACATGTAGCACGTTGCTGTAAGCAAGCACATTCTCATTCAATGTTGCAAGTTACTATGTAGGAACAAGTTTGTATAGGTATTTCAAAGATGCCCAGAACTGAGCTAAACGTTGTATGTCTCCAACTCCTAGAAATAACTTCATGCCCCATCTCACTTACTTCCAGCTAGTAAGGATCACATAATTCCTAACAAAGTTTTGACACAGATTCCCAATTCGGGCATTCAGAACATATAGCACGTTGCTGTAAGCAAGCACATTCTCATTCAATGTTGCAAGTTACTATGTAGGAACAAGTTTGTATAGGTATTTCAAAGATGCCCAGAACTGAGCTAAACGTTGTATGTCTCCAAATCCTAGAACTAACTTCATGCCCTATCTCCCTTACTTCCAGCTAGTAAGGATCACATAATTCATAACAAAGTTTTGACACAGATTCCCAATTCGGGCATTCAGAACATATAGCACGTTGCTGTAAGCAAGCACATTCTCATTCAAAGTTGCAAGTTACTATGTAGGAACAAGTTTGTATAGGTATTTCAAAGATGCCCAGAACTGAGCTAAACGTTGTATGTCTCCAACTCCTAGAAATAACTTCATGCCCCATCTCTCTTACTTCCAGCTAGCAAGGATCACATAATTCCTAGCAAAGTTTTGACACAGATTCCCAATTCGGGCATTCAGAACATATAGCACGTTACTGTAAGCAAGCACATTCTCATTCAAAGTTGCAAGTTACTATGTAGGAACAAGTTTGTGTAGGTATTTCAAAGATGCCCAGAACTGTGCTAAACTTGCTATGTGTCCAACTCCAAGAAATAACTTCATGCCCCATCTCCCTTACTTCCAGCTAGTAAGGATCACATAATTCCTAACAAAGTTTTGACACAGATTCCCAATTCGGGCATTCAGAACATATAGCACGTTGCTGTAAGCGAGCACATTCTCATCAAATTTGCAAGTTACTATGTAGGAACAAGTTTGTATAGGTATTTCAAAGATGCCCAGAACTGAGCTAAACGTTGTATGTGTCCAACTCCTAGATATAACTTCATGCCCCATCTCCCTTACTTCCATCTAGTAAGGATCACATAATTAGTAACAAAGTTTTGACACAGATTCCCAATTCGGGCATTCAGAACATATAGCACGTTGCTGTAAGCAAGCACATTCTCATTCAAAGTTGCAAGTTACTATGTAGGAACAAGTTTGTATAGGTATTTCAAAGATGCTCAGAACTCAGCTAAACTTGGTATGTCTCCAACTCCTAGAAATAACTTCATGCCCCATCTCCCTTACTTCCAGCTAGTAAGGATCACATAATTCTTAACAAAGTTTTGACACACATTCCCAATTCGGGCATTCAGAACATGTAGCACGTTGCTGTAAGCAAGCACATTCTCATTCAATGTTGCAAGTTACTATGTAGGAACAAGTTTGTATAGGTATTTCAAAGATGCCCAGAACTGAGCTAAACGTTGTATGTCTCCAACTCCTAGAAATAACTTCATGCCCCATCTCACTTACTTCCAGCTAGTAAGGATCACATAATTCCTAACAAAGTTTTGACACAGATTCCCAATTCGGGCATTCAGAACATATAGCACGTTGCTGTAAGCAAGCACATTCTCATTCAATGTTGCAAGTTACTATGTAGGAACAAGTTTGTATAGGTATTTCAAAGATGCCCAGAACTGAGCTAAACGTTGTATGTCTCCAAATCCTAGAACTAACTTCATGCCCTATCTCCCTTACTTCCAGCTAGTAAGGATCACATAATTCATAACAAAGTTTTGACACAGATTCCCAATTCGGGCATTCAGAACATATAGCACGTTGCTGTAAGCAAGCACATTCTCATTCAAAGTTGCAAGTTACTATGTAGGAACAAGTTTGTATAGGTATTTCAAAGATGCCCAGAACTGAGCTAAACGTTGTATGTCTCCAACTCCTAGAAATAACTTCATGCCCCATCTCTCTTACTTCCAGCTAGCAAGGATCACATAATTCCTAACAAAGTTTTGACACAGATTCCCAATTCGGGCATTCAGAACATATAGCACGTTACTGTAAGCAAGCACATTCTCATTCAAAGTTGCAAGTTACTATGTAGGAACAAGTTTGTATAGGTATTTCAAAGATGCCCAGAACTGTGCTAAACTTGCTATGTGTCCAACTCCAAGAAATAACTTCATGCCCCATCTCCCTTACTTCCAGCTAGTAAGGATCACATAATTCCTAACAAAATTTTGACACAGATTCCCAATTCGGGCATTCAGAACATATAGCACGTTGCTGTAAGCAAGCACATTCTCATTCAAAGTTGCAAGTTACTATGTAGGAACACGTTTGTATAGGTATTTCAAAGATGCCCAGAACTCAGCTAAACTTGGTATGTCTCCAACTCCTAGAAATAACTTCATGCCCCATCTCACTTACTTCCAGCTAGTAAGGATCACATAATTCCTAACAAAGTTTTGACACAGATTCCCAATTCGGGCATTCAGAACATATAGCACGTTGCTGTAAGCAAGCACATTCTCATTCAAAGTTGCAAGTTACTATGTAGGAACAAGTTTGTATAGGTATTTCAAAGATGCCCAGAACTGAGCTAAACGTTGTATGTCTCCAACTCCTAGAAATAACTTCATGCCCCATCTCCCTTACTTCCAGCTAGTAAGGATCACATAATTCCTAACAAAGTTTTGACACAGATTCTAAATTCGGGCATTCAGAACATATAGCACGTTGCTGTAAGCAAGTACATTCTCATTCAAAGTTGCAAGTTACTATGTAGGAACAAGTTTGTATAGGTATTTCAAAGATGACCAGAACTGAGCTAAACGTTGTATGTCTCCAACTCCTAGAAATAACTTCAAGCCCCATCTCACTTACTTCCAGCTAGTAAGGATCACATATTTCCTAACAAAGTTTTGACAAAGATTCCCAATTCGGGCATTCAGAACATATAGCACGTTGCTGTAAGCAAGCACATTCTCATTCAAAGTTGCAAGTTACTATGTAGGAACAAGTTTGTATAGGTATTTCAAAGATGCCCAGAACTGAGCTAAACGTTGTATGTCTCCAACTCCTAGAAATAACTTCATGCCCCATCTCTCTTACTTCCAGCTAGTAAGGATCACATAATTCCTAACAATGTTTTGACACAGAATCCCAATTCGGGCATTCAGAACATATAGCACGTTGCTGTAAGCAAGCACATTCTCATTCAAAGTTGCAAGTTACTATGTAGGAACAAGTTTGTATAGGTATTTCAAAGATGCCCAGAACTGTGCTAAACTTGCTATGTGTCCAACTCCAAGAAATAACTTCATGCCCCATCTCCCTTACTTCCAGCTAGTAAGGATCACATAATTCCTAACAAAGTTTTGACACAGATTCCCAATTCGGGCATTCAAAACATATAGCACGTTGCTGTAAGCAAGCACATTCTCATTCAAAGTTGCAAGTTACTATGTAGGAACAAGTTTGTATAGGTATTTCAAAGATGCCCAGAACTGAGCTAAACGTTGTATGTCTCCAACTCCTAGAAATAACTTCATGCCCCATCTCCCTTACTTCCAGCTAGTAAGGATCACATAATTCCTAACAAAGTTTTGACACAGATTCCCAATTCGGGCATTCAGAACATATAGCACGTTGCTGTAAGCAAGCACATTCTCATTCAATGTTGCAAGTTACTATGTAGGAACAAGTTTGTATAGGTATTTCAAAGATGCTCAGAACTCAGCTAAACTTGGTATGTCTCCAACTCCTAGAAATAACTTCATGCCCCATCTCCCTTACTTCCAGCTAGTAAGGATCACATAATTCCTTACAAAGTTTTGACACAGATTCCCAATTCGGGCATTCAGAACATATAGCACGTTGCTGTAAGCAAGCACATTCTCATTCAAAGTTGCAAGTTACTATGTAGGAACAAGTTTGTATAGGTATTTCAAAGATGCTCAGAACTCACCTAAACTTGGTATGTCTCCAACTCCTAGAAATAACTTCATGCCCCATCTCCCTTACTTCCAGCTAGTAAGGATCACATAATTCCTAACAAAGTTTTGACACAGATTCCCAATTCGGGCATTCAGAACATATAGCACGTTGCTGTAAGCAAGCACATTCTCATTCAAAGTTGCAAGTTACTATGTAGGAACAAGTTTATATAGGTATTTCAAAGATGCCCAGAACTGAGCTAAACGTTGTATGTCTTCAACTCCTAGAAATAACTTCATGCCCCATCTCCCTTACTTCCAGCTAGTAAGGATCACATAATTCCTAACAAAGTTTTGACACAGATTCCCAATTCGGGCATTCAGAACATATAGCACGTTGCTGTAAGCAAGCACATTCTCATTCAATGTTGCAAGTTACTATGTAGGAACAAGTTTGTATAGGTATTTCAAAGATGCCCAGAACTGAGCTAAACGTTGTATGTCTCCAAATCCTAGAACTAACTTCATGCCCTATCTCCCTTACTTCCAGCAGTAAGGATCACATAATTCCTAACAAAGTTTTGACACAGATTCCCAATTCGGGCATTCAGAACATAGAGCACGTTGCTGTAAGCAAGCACATTCTCATTCAAAGTTGCAAGTTACTATGTAGGAACAAGTTTGTATAGGTATTTCAAAGATGCCCAGAACTGAGCTAAACGTTGTATGTCTCCAACTCCTAGAAATAACTTCATGCCCCATCTCTCTTACTTTCAGCTAGTAAGGATCACATAATTCCTAACAAAGTTTTGACACAGATTCCCAATTCGGGCATTCAGAACATATAGCACGTTACTGTAAGCAAGCACATTCTCATTCAAAGTTGCAAGTTACTATGTAGGAACAAGTTTGTATAGGTATTTCAAAGATGCCCAGAACTGAGCTAAACGTTGTATGTCTCCAACTCCAAGAAATAACTTCATGCCCCATCTCCCTTACTTCCAGCTAGTAAGGATCACATAATTCCTAACAAAGTTTTGACACAGATTCTCAATTCGGGCATTCAGAACATATAGCACGTTGCTGTAAGCAAGCACATTCTCATTCAATGTTGCAAGTTACTATATAGGAACAAGTTTGTATAGGTATTTCAAAGATGACCAGAACTGAGCTAAACGTTGTATGTCTCCAACTCCTAGAAATAACTTCAAGCCCCATCTCACTTACTTCCAGCTAGTAAGGATCACATATTTCCTAACAAAGTTTTGACACAGATTCCCAATTCGGGCATTCAGAACATATAGCACGCTGCTGTGAGCAAGCACATTCTCATTCAAAGTTGCAAGTTACTATGTAGGAACAAGTTTGTATAGGTATTTCAAAGATGCCCAGAACGAGCTAAACGTTGTATGTCTCCAACTCCTAGAAATAACTTCATGCCCCATCTCCCTTACTTCCAGCTAGTAAGGATCACATAATTCCTAACAAAGTTTTGACACACATTCCCAATTCGGGCATTCAGAACATGTAGCACGTTGCTGTAAGCAAGCACATTCTCATTCATAGTTGCAAGTTACTATGTAGGAACCAGTTTGTATAGGTATTTCAAAGATGCTCAGAACTCAGCTAAACTTGATATGTCTCCAACTCCTAGAAATAACTTCATGCCCAATCTCCCTTACTTCCAGCTAGTAAGGATCACATAATTCCTATCAAAGTTTTGACACAGATTCCCAAATCGGGCATTCAGAACATGTAGCACGTTGCTGTAAGCAAGCACATTCTCATTCAAAGTTGCAAGTTACTATGTAGGAACAAGTTTGTATAGGTATTTCAAAGATGCCCAGAACTGTGCTAAACTTGCTATGTGTCCAACTCCAAGAAATAACTTCATGCCCCATCTCCCTTACTTCCAGCTAGTAAGGATCACATAATTCCTAACAAAGTTTTGACACAGATTCCCAATTCGGGCATTCAGAACATATAGCACGTTGCTGTAAGCGAGCACATTCTCATCAAATTTGCAAGTTACTATGTAGGAACAAGTTTGTATAGGTATTTCAAAGATGCTCAGAACTCAGCTAAACTTGGTATGTCTCCAACTCCTAGAAATAACTTCATGCCCCATCTCCCTTACTTCCAGCTAGTAAGGATCACATAATTCTTAACAAAGTTTTGACACACATTCCCAATTCGGGCATTCAGAACATGTAGCACGTTGCTGTAAGCAAGCACATTCTCATTCAATGTTGCAAGTTACTATGTAGGAACAAGTTTGTATAGGTATTTCAAAGATGCCCAGAACTGAGCTAAACGTTGTATGTCTCCAACTCCTAGAAATAACTTCATGCCCCATCTCACTTACTTCCAGCTAGTAAGGATCACATAATTCCTAACAAAGTTTTGACACAGATTCCCAATTCGGGCATTCAGAACATATAGCACGTTGCTGTAAGCAAGCACATTCTCATTCAATGTTGCAAGTTACTATGTAGGAACAAGTTTGTATAGGTATTTCAAAGATGCCCAGAACTGAGCTAAACGTTGTATGTCTCCAAATCCTAGAACTAACTTCATGCCCTATCTCCCTTACTTCCAGCTAGTAAGGATCACATAATTCATAACAAAGTTTTGACACAGATTCCCAATTCGGGCATTCAGAACATATAGCACGTTGCTGTAAGCAAGCACATTCTCATTCAAAGTTGCAAGTTACTATGTAGGAACAAGTTTGTATAGGTATTTCAAAGATGCCCAGAACTGAGCTAAACGTTGTATGTCTCCAACTCCTAGAAATAACTTCATGCCCCATCTCTCTTACTTCCAGCTAGCAAGGATCACATAATTCCTAGCAAAGTTTTGACACAGATTCCCAATTCGGGCATTCAGAACATATAGCACGTTACTGTAAGCAAGCACATTCTCATTCAAAGTTGCAAGTTACTATGTAGGAACAAGTTTGTGTAGGTATTTCAAAGATGCCCAGAACTGTGCTAAACTTGCTATGTGTCCAACTCCAAGAAATAACTTCATGCCCCATCTCCCTTACTTCCAGCTAGTAAGGATCACATAATTCCTAACAAAATTTTGACACAGATTCCCAATTCGGGCATTCAGAACATATAGCACGTTGCTGTAAGCAAGCACATTCTCATTCAAAGTTGCAAGTTACTATGTAGGAACACGTTTGTATAGGTATTTCAAAGATGCCCAGAACTCAGCTAAACTTGGTATGTCTCCAACTCCTAGAAATAACTTCATGCCCCATCTCACTTACTTCCAGCTAGTAAGGATCACATAATTCCTAACAAAGTTTTCACACAGATTCCCAATTCGGGCATTCAGAACATATAGCACGTTGCTGTAAGCAAGCACATTCTCATTCAAAGTTGCAAGTTACTATGTAGGAACAAGTTTGTATAGGTATTTCAAAGATGCCCAGAACTGAGCTAAACGTTGTATGTCTCCAACTCCTAGAAATAACTTCATGCCCCATCTCTCTTACTTCCAGCTAGTAAGGATCACATAATTCCTAACAATGTTTTGACACAGAATCCCAATTCGGGCATTCAGAACATATAGCACGTTGCTGTAAGCAAGCACATTCTCATTCAAAGTTGCAAGTTACTATGTAGGAACAAGTTTGTATAGGTATTTCAAAGATGCCCAGAACTGTGCTAAACTTGCTATGTGTCCAACTCCAAGAAATAACTTCATGCCCCATCTCCCTTACTTCCAGCTAGTAAGGATCACATAATTCCTAACAAAGTTTTGACACAGATTCTCAATTCGGGCATTCAGAACATATAGCACGTTGCTGTAAGCAAGCACATTCTCATTCAAAGTTGCAAGTTACTATGTAGGAACAAGTTTGTATAGGTATTTCAAAGATGACCAGAACTGAGCTAAACGTTGTATGTCTCCAACTCCTAGAAATAACTTCAAGCCCCATCTCACTTACTTCCATCTAGTAAGGATCACATATTTCCTAACAAAGTTTTGACACAGATTCCCAATTCGGGCATTCAGAACATATAGCACGTTGCTGTAAGCAAGCACATTCTCATTCAAAGTTGCAAGTTACTATGTAGGAACAAGTTTGTATAGGTATTTCAAAGATGCCCAGAACTGAGCTAAACGTTGTATGTCTCCAACTCCTAGAAATAACTTCATGCCCCATCTCTCTTACTTCCAGCTAGTAAGGATCACACAATTCCTAACAAAGTTTTGACACAGAATCCCAATTCGGGCATTCAGAACATATAGCACGTTGCTGTAAGCAAGCACATTCTCATTCAAAGTTGCAAGTTACTATGTAGGAACAAGTTTGTATAGGTATTTCAAAGATGCCCAGAACTGTGCTAAACTTGCTATGTGTCCAACTCCAAGAAATAACTTCATGCCCCATCTCCCTTACTTCCAGCTAGTAAGGATCACATAATTCCTAACAAAGTTTTGACACAGATTCCAAATTCGGGCATTCAGAACATATAGCACGTTGCTGTAAGCAAGCACATTCTCATTCAAAGTTGCAAGTTACTATGTAGGAACAAGTTTGTATAGGTATTTCAAAGATGCCCAGAACTCAGCTAAACTTGGTATGTCTCCAAGTCCTAGAAATAACTTCATGCCCCATCTCCCTTACTTCCAGCTAGTAAGGATCACATAATTCCTAACAAAGTTTTGACACAGATTCCCAATTCGGTCATTCAGAACATATAGCACGTTGCGGTAAGCAAGCACATTCTCATTCAAAGTTGCAAGTTACTATGTAGGAACAAGTTTGTATAGGTATTTCAAAGATGCCCAGAACTGAGCTAAACGTTGTATGTCTCCAATTCCTAGAAATAACTTCATGCCCCATCTCCCTTACTTCCAGCTAGTAAGGATCACATAATTCCTAACAAAGTTTTGACACAGATTCCCAATTCGGGCATTCAGAACATATAGCACGTTGCTGTAAGCAAGCACATTCTCATTCAATGTTGCAAGTTACTATGTAGGAACAAGTTTGTATAGGTATTTCAAAGATGCCCAGAACTGAGCTAAACGTTGTATGTCTCCAAATCCAAGAAATAACTTCATGCCCTATCTCCCTTACTTCCAGCTAGTAAGGATCACATAATTCCTTACAAAGTTTTGACACAGATTCCCAATTCGGGCATTCCGAACATATAGCACGTTGCTGTAAGCAAGCACATTCTCATTCAAAGTTGCAACTTGCTATGAAGGAACAAGTTTGTATAGGTCTTTCAAAGATGCCCAGAACTGAGCTATACTTGGTATGTCTCCAACTCCTAGAAATAACTTCATGCCCCATCTCCCTTACTTCCATCTAGTAAGGATCACATAATTTCTAAGAAAGTTTTGACACAGATTCCCAATTCGGGCATTCAGAACATATAGCACGTTGCTGTAAGCAAGCACATTCTCATTCAAAGTTGCAAGTTACTATGTAGGAACAAGTTTGTATAGGTATTTCAAAGATGCTCAGAACTCAGCTAAACTTGGTATGTCTCCAACTCCTAGAAATAACTTCATGCCCCATCTCCCTTACTTCCAGCTAGTAAGGATCACATAATTCTTAACAAAGTTTTGACACACATTCCCAATTCGGGCATTCAGAACATGTAGCACGTTGCTGTAAGCAAGCACATTCTCATTCCTAGTTGCAAGTTACTATGTAGGAACAAGTTTGTATAGGTATTTCAAAGATGCCCAGAACTCAGCTAAACTTGCTATGTCTCCAAGTCCTAGAAATAACTTCATGCCACATCTCCCTTACTTCCAGCTAGTAAGGATCACATAATTTCTAACAAAGTTTTGACACAGATTCCCAATTCGGTCATTCAGAACATATAGCACGTTGCTCTAAGCAAGCACATTCTCATTCAAAGTTGCAAGTTACTATGTAGGAACAAGTTTGTATAGGTATTTCAAAGATGCCCAGAACTGAGCTAAACGTTGTATGTCTCCAACTCCTAGAAATAACTTCATGCCCCATCTCCCTTACTTCCAGCTAGTAAGGATCACATAATTCCTAACAAAGTTTTGACACTGATTCCCAATTCGGGCATTTAGAACATATAGCACGTTGCTGTAAGCAAGCACATTCTCATTCAATGTTGCAAGTTACTATGTAGGAACAAGTTTGTATAGGTATTTCAAAGATGCCCAGAACAGAGCTAAACGTTGTATGTCTCCAAATCCTAGAAATAACTTCATGCCCTATCTCCCTTACTTCCAGCTAGTAAGGATCACATAATTCCTTACAAAGTTTTGACACAGATTCCCAATTCGGGCATTCAGAACATATAGCACGTTGCTGTAAGCAAGCACATTCTCATTCAAAGTTGCAACTTGCTATGAAGGAACAAGTTTGTATAGGTCTTTCAAAGATGTCCAGAACTGAGCTATACTTGGTATGTCTCCAACTCCTAGAAATAACTTCATGCCCCATCTCCCTTACTTCCATCTAGTAAGGATCACATAATTTCTAAGAAAGTTTTGACACAGATTCCCAATTCGGGCATTCAGAACATATAGCACGTTGCTGTAAGCGAGCACATTCTCATCAAAGTTGCAAGTTACTATGTAGGAACAAGTTTGTATAGGTATTTCAAAGATGCCCAGAACTGAGCTAAACGTTGTATGTCTCCAACTCCTAGGAATAACTTAATGCCCCATCTCCCTTACTTCCAGCTCTTAAGGATCACATAATTCCTAACAAAGTTTTGACACAGATTCCCAATTCGGGCATTCAGAACATATAGCGTGTTGCTGTAAGCAAGCACATTCTCATTCAAAGTTGCAAGTTACTATGTAGGAACAAGTTTGTATAGGTATTTAAAGATGCCCAGAACTGAGCTAAACGTTGTATGTCTCCAACTCCTAGAAATACTTCAATGCCCCATCTCACTTACTTCCAGCTAGTAAGGATCACATAATTCCTAACAAAGTTTTGACACAGATTCCCAATTCGGGCATTCAGAACATATAGCACGTTGCTGTAAGCAAGCACATTCTCATTCAAAGTTGCAAGTTACTATGTAGGAACAAGTTTGTATAGGTATTTCAAAGATGCCCAGAACTGAGCTAAACTTGGTATGTGTCCAACTCCTAGAAATAACTTCATGCCCCATCTCCCTTACTTCCATCTAGTAAGGATCACATAATTAGTAACAAAGTTTTGACACAGATTCCCAATTCGGGCATTCAGAACATATAGCACCTTGCTGTAAGCAAGCACATTCTCATTCAAAGTTGCAAGTTACTATGTAGGAACAAGTTTGTATAGGTATTTCAAAGATGCCCAGAACTGAGCTAAATGTTGTATGTCTCCAAATCCTAGAAATAACTTCATGCCCCATCTCCCTTACTTCCATCTAGTAAGAATCACATATTTCCTTACAAAGTTATGACACAGATTCCCAATTCGGGCATTCAGAACATACAGCACGTTGCTGTAAGCAAGCACATTCTCATTCATAGTTGCAAGTTACTATGTAGGAACAAGTTTGTATAGGTATTTCAAAGATGCTCAGAACTCAGCTAAACTTGGTATGTCTCCAACTCCTAGAAATAACTTCATGCCCCATCTCCCTTACTTCCAGCGAGAAAGGATCACATAATTCTTAACAAAGTTATGACACACATTCCCAATTCGGGCATTCAAAACATGTAGCACGTTGCTGTAAGCAAGCACATTCTCATTCATAGTTGCAAGTTACTATGCAGGAACAAGTTTGTATAGGTATTTCAAAGATGCCCAGAACTCAGCTAAACTTGGTATGTCTCCAACTCCTAGAAATAACTTCATGCCCCATCTCCCTTACTTCCAGCTAGTAAGGATCACATAATTCCTAACAAAGTTTTGACACAGATTCCCAATTCGGGCATTCAGAACATATAGCACGTTGCTGTAAGCAAGCACATTCTCATTCAATGTTGCAAGTTACTATGTAGGAACAAGTTTGTATAGGTATTTCAAAGATGCCCAGAACTGAGCTAAACGTTGTATGTCTCCAAATCCTAGAAATAACTTCATGCCCAATCTCCCTTACTTCCAGCTAGTAAGGATCACATAATTCCTTACAAAGTTTTGACACAGATTCCCAATTCGGGCATTCAGAACATATAGCACGTTGCTGTAAGCAAGCACATTCTCATTCAAAGTTGCAAGTTGCTATGAAGGAACAAGTTTGTATAGGTATTTCAAAGATGCCCAGAACTGAGCTATACTTGGTATGTCTCCAACTCCTAGAAATAACTTCATGCCCCATCTCCCTTACTTCCATCTAGTAAGGATCACATAATTTCTAAGAAAGTTTTGACACAGATTCCCAATTCGGGCATTCAGAACATATAGCTCGTTGCTGTAAGCGAGCACATTCTCATTCAAAGTTGCAAGTTACTATGTAGGAACAAGTTTGTATAGGTATTTCAAAGATGCCCAGAACTGAGCTAAACGTTGTATGTCTCCAACTCCTAGGAATAACTTCATGCCCCATCTCCCTTACTTCCAGCTCGTAAGGATCACATAATTCCCAAGAAAGTTTTGACACAGATTCCCAATTCGGGCATTCAGAACATATAGCACGTTGCTGTAAGCAAGCACATTCTCATTCAAAGTTGCAAGTTACTATGTAGGAACAAGTTTGTATAGGTATTTCAAAGATGCCCAGAACTGAGCTAAACGTTGTAAGTCTCCAACTCCTAGAAATAACTTCAAGCCCCATCACACTTACTTCCAGCTAGTAAGGATCACATAATTCCTAACAAAGTTTTGACACAGATTCCCAATTCGGGCATTCAGAACATATAGCACGTTGCTGTAAGCAAGCACATTCTCATTCAAAGTTGCAAGTTACTATGTAGGAACAAGTTTGTATAGGTATTTCAAAGATGCTCAGAACTCAGCTAAACTTGGTATGTCTCCAACTCCTAGAAATAACTTCATGCCCCATCTCTCTTACTTCCATCTAGTAAGGATCACATAATTCCTAACAAAGTTTTGACACAGATTCCCAATTCGGGCATTCAGAACATATAGCACGTTGCTGTAAGCAAGCACATTCTCATTCAAAATTGCAAGTTACTATGTAGGAACAAGTTTGTATAGGTATTTCAAAGACGCCCAGAACTGAGCTAAACGTTGTATGTCTCCAACTCCTAGAAATAACTTCATGCCACATCTCCCTTACTTCCAGCTAGTAAGGATCACATAATTCCTAACAAAGTTTTGACACAGATTCCCAATTCGGGCATTCAGAACATATAGCACGTTGCTGTAAGCAAGCACATTCTCATTCAAAGTTGCAAGTTACTATGTAGGAACAAGTTTGTATAGGTATTTCAAAGATGCCCAGAATTGAGCTAAACTTGGTATGTGTCCAACTCCTAGGAATAACTTCATGCCCCATCTCCCTTACTTCCAGCTAGTAAGGATCACATAATTCCTAACAAAGTTTTGACACAGATTCCCAATTCGGGCATTCAGAACATATAGCACGTTGCTGTAAGCAAGCACATTCTCATTCAAACTTGCAAGTTACTATGTAGGAACAAGTTTGTATAGGCATTTCAAAGATGCTCAGAGCTCAGCTAAACTTGGTATGTCTCCAACTCCTAGAAATAACTTCATGCCCCATCTCCCTTACTTCCAGCTAGTAAGGATCACATAATTCCTAACAAAGTTTTGACAGAGATTCCCAAATCGGGCATTCAGAAAATATAGCACGTTGCTGTAAGCAAGCACATTCTCATTCAATGTTGCAAGTTACTATGTAGGAACAAGTTTGTATAGGTATTTCAAAGATGCCCAGAACTGAGCTAAACGTTGTATGTCTCCAACTCCTAGAAATAACTTCATGCCCCATCTCCCTTACTTCCAGCTAGTAAGGATCACATAATTCCTAACAAAGTTTTGACACACATTCCCAATTCGGGCATTCAGAACATGTAGCACGTTGCTGTAAGCAAGCACATTCTCATTCATAGTTGCAAGTTTCTATGTAGGAACAAGTTTGTATAGGTATTTCAAAGATGCTCAGAACTCAGCTAAACTTGATATGTCTCCAAATCCTAGAAATAACTTCATGCCCCATCTCCATTACTTCCAGCTAGTAAGGATCACATAATTCCTAACAAAGTTTTGACACAAATTCCCAATTCGGGCATTCAGAACATATCGCACGTTGCTGTAAACAAGCACATTCTCATTCAAAGTTGCAAGTTACTATGTAGGAACAAGTTTGTATAGGTATTTCAAAGATGCCCAGAACTGAGCTAAACGTTGTATGTCTCCAACTCCTAGAAATAAATTCATGCTCCATCTCCCTTACTTCCAGCTAGTAAGGATCACATAATTCCTAACAAAGTTTTGACACAGATTCCCAATTCGGGCATTCAGAACATATAGCACGTTGCTGTAAGCAAGCACATTCTCATTCAAAGTTGCAAGTTACTATGTAGGAACAAGTTTGTATAGGTATTTCAAAGATGCCCAGAACTGAGCTAAACGTTGTATGTCTCCAACTCCTGAAAATAACTTCATGCCCCATCTCCTTACTTCCATCTAGTAAGGATCACATAATTCCTAACAAAGTTTTGACACAGATGCCCAATTCGGGCCTTCAGAACATATAGCACGTTGCTGTAAGCAAGCACATTCTCATTCAAAGGTGAAAGTTACTATGTAGGAACAAGTTTGTATAGGTATTTCAAAGATGCCCAGAACTGAGCTAAAGTGGGTATGTCTCCAACTCCTAGAAATAACTTCATGCCCCATCTCCCTTACATCCAGCTAGTAAGGATCACATAATTCCTAACAAAGTTTTGACACAGATTCCCAATTCGGGCCTTCAGAACATATAGCACGTTGCTGTAAGCAAGCACATTCTCATTCAAAGTTGCAAGTTACTATGTAGGAACATGTTTGTATAGGTATTACAAAGATGCCCAGAACTGAGCTAAAGTGGGTATGTCTCCAACTCCTAGAAATATATTCATGCCCCATCTCCCTTACTTCCAGCTCGTAAGGATCACATAATTCCTAACAAAATTTTGACACAGACTCCCAATTCGGGCATTCAGAACATATAGCACGTTGCTGTAAGCAAGCACATTCTCATTCAAAGTTGCAAGTTACTATGTAGGAACAAGTTTGTATAGGTATTTCAAAGATGCCCAGAACTGAGCTAAACGTTGTATGTCTCCAACTCCTAGAAATAACTTCATGCCCCATCTCCCTTACTTCCAGCTCGTAAGGATCACATAATTCCTAACAAAGTTTTGACACAGACTCCCAATTCGGGCATTCAGAACATATAGCACGTTGCTGTAAGCAAGCACATTCTCATTCAAAGTTGCAAGTTACTATGTAGGAACAAGTTTGTATAGGTATTTCAAAGATGCCCAGAACTGAGCTAAACGTTGTATGTCTCCAACTCCTAGATATAACTTCATGCCCCATCTCCCTTACTTCCAGCTAGTAAGGATCACATAATTCCTAACAAAGTTTTGACACAGATTCCCAATTCGGGCATTCAGAACATATAGTACGTTGCTGTAAGCAAGCACATTTTCATTCAAAGTTGCAAGTTACTATGTAGGAACAAGTTTGTATAGGTATTTCAAAGATGCCCAGAACTGAGCTAAATGTTGTATGTCTCCAACTCCGGGAAAGAACTTCATGCCCCATCTCCCTTACTTCCAGCTAGTAAGGATCACATAATTCCTAACAAAGTTTTGACACAGATTCCCAATTCGGGCATTCAGAACATATAGCACGTTGCTGTAAGCAAGCACATTCTCATTCAAAGTTGCAAGTTACTATGTAGGAAGAAGTTTGTATAGGTATTTCAAAGATGCCCAGAACTGTGCTAAACTTGGTATGTGTCCAACTCCTAGAAATAACTTTATGCCCCATCTCCCTTACTTCCAGCTAGTAAGGATCACATAATTCCTAACAAAGTTTTGACACAGATTCCCAATTCCGGCATTCAGAACATATAGCACGTTGCTGTAAGCAAGCACATTCTCATTCAAAGTTGCAAGTTACTATGTAGGAACAAGTTTGTATAGGTATTTCAAAGATGCCCAGAACTGTGCTAAACTTGGTGTGTGTCCAACTCCTAGAAATAACTTTATGCCCCATCTCCCTTACTTCCAGCTAGTAAGGATCACATAATTCCTAACAAAGATTTGACACAGATTCCCAATTCGGGCATTCAGAACATATAGCACGTTGCTGTAAGCAAGCACATTCTCATTCAAAGTTGCAAGTTACTATGTAGGAACAAGTTTGTATAGGTATTTCAAAGACGCCCAGAACTGAGCTAAACGTTGTATGTCTCCAACTCCTAGAAATAACTTCATGCCACATCTCCCTTACATCCAGCTAGTAAGGATCACATAATTCCTAACAAAGTTTTGACACAGATTCCCAATTCGGGCATTCAGAACATATAGCACGTTGCTGTAAGCAAGCACATTCTCATTCAAAGTTGCAAGTTACTATGTAGGAACAAGTTTGTATAGGTATTTCAAAGATGCCCAGAATTGAGCTAAACTTGGTATGTGTCCAACTCCTAGGAATAACTTCATGCCCCATCTCCCTTACTTCCAGCTAGTAAGGATCACATAATTCCTAACAAAGTTTTGACACAGATTCCCAATTCGGGCATTCAGAACATATAGCACGTTGCTGTAAGCAAGCACATTCTCATTCAAACTTGCAAGTTACTATGTAGGAACAAGTTTGTATAAGTATTTCAAAGATGCCCAGAACTGAGCTTAACGTTGTATGTCTCCAACTCCTAGAAATAACTTCATGCCCCATCTCCCTTACTTCCATCTAGTAAGGAGCACATAAATCCTAACAAAGTTTTGACACAGATTCCCAATTCGGGCATTCAGAACATACAGCACGTTGCTGTAAGCAAGCACATTCTCATTCATAGTTGCAAATTACTATGTAGGAACAAGTTTGTATAGGCATTTCAAAGATGCTCAGAACTCAGCTAAACTTGGTATGTCTCCAACTCCTAGAAATAACTTCATGCCCCATCTCCCTTACTTCCAGCTAGTAAGGATCACATAATTCCTAACAAAGTTTTGACACATTCCCAAATCGGGCATTCAGAAAATATAGCACGTTGCTGTAAGCAAGCACATTCTCATTCAAAGTTGCAAGTTACTATGTAGGAACAAGTTTGTATAGGTATTTCAAAGATGCCCAGAACTGAGCTAAACGTTGTATGTCTCCAACTCCTAGAAATAACTTCATGCCACATCTCCCTTACTTCCAGCTAGTAAGGATCACATAATTCCTAACAAAGTTTTGACACAGATTCCCAATTCGGGCATTCAGAACATATAGCACGTTGCTGTAAGCAAGCACATTCTCATTCAAAGTTGCAAGTTACTATGTAGGAACAAGTTTGTATAGGTATTTCAAAGATGCCCAGAATTGAGCTAAACTTGGTATGTGTCCAACTCCTAGGAATAACTTCATGCCCCATCTCCCTTACTTCCAGCTAGTAAGGATCACATAATTCCTAACAAAGTTTTGACACAGATTCCCAATTCGAGCATTCAGAACATATAGCACGTTGCTGTAAGCAAGCACATTCTCATTCAAACTTGCAAGTTATTATGTAGGAACAAGTTTGTATAGGCATTTCAAAGATGCTCAGAGCTCAGCTAAACTTGGTATGTCTCCAACTCCTAGAAATAACTTCATGCCCCATCTCCCTTACTTCCAGCTAGTAAGGATGACATAATTCCTAACAAAGTTTTGACAGAGATTCCCAAATCGGGCATTCAGAAAATATAGCACGTTGCTGTAAGCAAGCACATTCTCATTCAATGTTGCAAGTTACTATGTAGGAACAAGTTTGTATAGGTATTTCAAAGATGCCCAGAACTGAGCTAAACGTTGTATGTCTCCAACTCCTAGAAATAACTTCATGCCCCATCTCCCTTACTTCCAGCTAGTAAGGATCACATAATTCCTAACAAACTTTTGACACACATTCCCAATTCGGGCATTCAGAACATGTAGCACGTTGCTGTAAGCAAGCACATTCTCATTCATAGTTGCAAGTTACTATGTAGGAACAAGTTTGTATAGGTATTTCAAAGATGCTCAGAACTCAGCTAAACTTGATATGTCTCCAAATCCTAGAAATAACTTCATGCCCCATCTCCATTACTTCCAGCTAGTAAGGATCACATAATTCCTAACAAAGTTTTGACACAAATTCCCAATTCGGGCATTCAGAACATATCGCACGTTGCTGTAAACAAGCACATTCTCATTCAAAGTTGCAAGTTACTATGTAGGAACAAGTTTGTATAGGTATTTCAAAGATGCCCAGAACTGAGCTAAACGTTGTATGTCTCCAACTCCTAGAAATAAATTCATGCTCCATCTCCCTTACTTCCAGCTAGTAAGGATCACATAATTCCTAACAAAGTTTTGACACAGATTCCCAATTCGGGCATTCAGAACATATAGCACGTTGCTGTAAGCAAGCACATTCTCATTCAAAGTTGCAAGTTACTATGTAGGAACAAGTTTGTATAGGTATTTCAAAGATGCCCAGAACTGAGCTAAACGTTGTATGTCTCCAACTCCTGAAAATAACTTCATGCCCCATCTCCTTACTTCCATCTAGTAAGGATCACATAATTCCTAACAAAGTTTTGACACAGATTCCCAATTCGGGCCTTCAGAACATATAGCACGTTGCTGTAAGCAAGCACATTCTCATTCAAAGGTGAAAGTTACTATGTAGGAACAAGTTTGTATAGGTATTTCAAAGATGCCCAGAACTGAGCTAAAGTGGGTATGTCTCCAACTCCTAGAAATAACTTCATGCCCCATCTCCCTTACATCCAGCTAGTAAGGATCACATAATTCCTAACAAAGTTTTGACACAGATTCCCAATTCGGGCCTTCAGAACATATAGCACGTTGCTGTAAGCAAGCACATTCTCATTCAAAGTTGCAAGTTACTATGTAGGAACATGTTTGTATAGGTATTACAAAGATGCCCAGAACTGAGCTAAAGTGGGTATGTCTCCAACTCCTAGAAATATATTCATGCCCCATCTCCCTTACTTCCAGCTCGTAAGGATCACATAATTCCTAACAAAATTTTGACACAGACTCCCAATTCGGGCATTCAGAACATATAGCACGTTGCTGTAAGCAAGCACATTCTCATTCAAAGTTGCAAGTTACTATGTAGGAACAAGTTTGTATAGGTATTTCAAAGATGCCCAGAACTGAGCTAAACGTTGTATGTCTCCAACTCCTAGAAATAACTTCATACCCCATCTCCCTTACTTCCAGCTCGTAAGGATCACATAATTCCTAACAAAGTTTTGACACAGACTCCCAATTCGGGCATTCAGAACATATAGCACGTTGCTGTAAGCAAGCACATTCTCATTCAAAGTTGCAAGTTACTATGTAGGAACAAGTTTGTATAGGTATTTCAAAGATGCCCAGAACTGAGCTAAACGTTGTATGTCTCCAACTCCTAGAAATAACTTCATGCCCCATCTCCCTTACTTCCAGCTAGTAAGGATCACATAATTCCTAACAAAGTTTTGACACAGATTCCCAATTCGGGCATTCAGAACATATAGTACGTTGCTGTAAGCAAGCACATTTTCATTCAAAGTTGCAAGTTACTATGTAGGAACAAGTTTGTATAGGTATTTCAAAGATGCCCAGAACTGAGCTAAAAGTTGTATGTCTCCAACTCCGGGAAAGAACTTCATGCCCCATCTCCCTTACTTCCAGCTAGTAAGGATCACATAATTCCTAACAAATTTTGACACAGATTCCCAATTCGGGCATTCAGAACATATAGCACGTTGCTGTAAGCAAGCACATTCTCATTCAAAGTTGCAAGTTACTATGTAGGAAGAAGTTTGTATAGGTATTTCAAAGATGCCCAGAACTGTGCTAAACTTGGTATGTGTCCAACTCCTAGAAATAACTTTATGCCCCATCTCCCTTACTTCCAGCTAGTAAGGATCACATAATTCCTAACAAAGTTTTGACACAGATTCCCAATTCCGGCATTCAGAACATATAGCACGTTGCTGTAAGCAAGCACATTCTCATTCAAAGTTGCAAGTTACTATGTAGGAACAAGTTTGTATAGGTATTTCAAAGATGCCCAGAACTGTGCTAAACTTGGTGTGTGTCCAACTCCTAGAAATAACTTTATGCCCCATCTCCCTTACTTCCAGCTAGTAAGGATCACATAATTCCTAACAAAGATTTGACACAGATTCCCAATTCGGGCATTCAGAACATATAGCTCGTTGCTCTAAGCAAGCACATTCTCATTCAAAGTTGCAAGTTACTATGTAGGAACAAGTTTGTGTAGGTATTTCAAAGATGCCCAGAAGTGAGCTAAACTTGGTATGTCTCCAACTCCTAGAAATAACTTCATGCCACATCTCCCTTACTTCCAGCTAGTAAGGATCACATAATTCCTAACAAAGTTTTGACACAGATTCCCAATTCGTGCATTCAGAACATATAGCACGTTGCTGTAAGCAAGCACATACTCATTCAAAGTTGCAAGTTACTATGTAGGAACAAGTTTGTATAGGTATTTCAAAGATGCCCAGAACTGTGCTAAACTTGGTATGTGTCCAACTCCTAGAAATAACTTCATGCCCCAACTCCCTTACTTCCAGCTAGTAAGAATCACATAATTCCTAACAAAGTTTTGACACAGATTCCCAATTCGGGCATTCAGAACATATAGCACGTTGCTGTAAGCAAGCACATTCTCATTCAAAGTTGCAAGTTACTATGTAGGAACAAGTTTGTATAGGTATTTCAAAGATGCCCAGAACTGAGCTAAACTTGGTATATCTCCAACTCCTAGAAATAACTTCATGCCCCATCTCCCTTACTTCCAGCTAGTAAGGATCACATAATTCCTAACAAAGTTTTGACACAGATTCCCAATTCGGGCATTCAGAACATATAGCACGTTGCTGTAAGCAAGCACATTCTCATTCAAAGTTGCAAGTTACTATGTAGGAACAAGTTTGTATAGGTATTTCAAAGATGCCCAGTACTGAGCTAAAGTGGGTATGTCTCCAACTACTAGAAATAACTTCATGCCCCATCTCCATTACTTCCAGCTAGTAAGGGTCACATAATTCCTAACAAAGTTTTGACACAGATTCCCAATTCGGGCATTCAGAACATGTAGCACGTTGCTGTAAGCAAGCACATTCTCATTCAAAGTTGCATGTTACTATGTAGGAACAAGTTTGTATAGGTATTTCAAAGATGCCCAGAACTGAGCTAAACTTGGTATGTCTCCAACTCCTAGTAATAACTTCATGCCCCATCTCCCTTACTTCCAGCTGGTAAGGATCACATAATTCCTAACAAAGTTTTGACACCGATTCCCAATTCGGGCATTCAGAACATATAGCATGTTGCTTTAAGCAAGCACTTTCTCTTTACAAGTAGCAAGTTACTATGTAGGAACAAGTTTATATAGGTATTTCAAAGATGCCCAGAACTGTGCTAAACTTGGTATGTTTCCAACTTCTAGAAATAACTTCATGCACCATCTCCCTTAATTCCAGCTAGTAAGGATCACATAATTCCTAACAAAGTTTTGACACAGATTCCCAATTCGGGCTTTCAGAACATATAGCACGTTGCTGTGAGCAAGCACATTCTCATTCAAAGTTGCAAGTTACTATGTAGGAACAAGTTTGTATAGGTATTTCAAAGATGCACAGAACTGAGCTAAACGTTGTATGTCTCCAACTCCTAGAAATAACTTCATGCGCCATCTCCCTTACTCCAGGTACTAAGGATCACATAATTCCTAACAAAGTTTTGACACAGATTCCCTATTCGGGCATTCAGAACATATAGCACGTTGCTGTAAGCAAGCATATTCTCATTCAATGTTGCAAGTTATTATGTAGGAACAAGTTTGTATAGGTATTTCAAAGATGCCCAGAACTGAGCTAAACTTGGTATGTCTCCAACTCCTAGAAATAACTTCATGCCTCATCTCACTTACTTCCAGCTATTAAGGATCACATAATTCCTAACACAGTTTTGACACAGATTCCCAATTCGGGCATTAAGAACATATAGCACGTTGCTGTAAGCAAGCACATTCTCATTCAAAGTTGCAAGTTACTATGTAGGAACAAGTTTGTATAGGTATTTCAAAGATGCCCAGAACTGAGCTAAACGTTGTATGTCTCCAACTCCTAGATATAACTTCATGCCCCATCTCCATTACTTCCAGGTAGTAAGGATCACATAATTCCTAACAAAGATTTGACACAGATTCCCAATTCGGGCATTCACAACATATTGCACGTTGCTGTATGCAAGCACATTCTCATTCAAAGTTGCAAGTTACTATGTAGGAACAAGTTTGTATAGGTATTTCAAAGATGCCCAGAACTGAGCTAAACTTGGTATGTCTCCAACTCCTAGAAATAACTTCATGCCCCATCTCCCTTACTTCCAGCTAGTAAGGATCACATAATTCCTAACAAAGTTTTGACACAGATTCCCAATTCGGGCATTCAGAACATATAGCACGTTGCAGTAAGCAAGCACATTCTCATTCAAAGTTGCAAGTTACTATGTAGGAACAAGTTTGTATAGGTATTTCAAAGATGCCCAGAACTGAGCTAAACGTTGTATGTCTCCAACTCCTAGAAATAACTTCATGCCCCATCTCCCTTACTTCCAGCTAGTAAGGATCACATAATTCCTAACAAAGATTTGACACAGATTCCCAATTAGGGCATTCAGAACATATAGCACGTTGCTGTAAGCAAGCACATTCTCATTCAAAGTTGCAAGTTACTATGTAGGAACAAGTTTGTATAGGTATTTCAAAGAGGCCCAGAACTGAGCTAAACTTGGTATGTCTCCAACTCCTAGAAATAACATCATGCCTCATCTCCCTTACTTCCAGCTAGTAAGGATCACATAATTCCTAACAAAGTTTTGACACAGATTCCCAATTCGGGCATTCAGAACATATAGCACGTTGCTGTAAGCAAGCACATTCTCATTCAAAGTTGCAAGTTACTATGTAGGAACAAGTTTGTATAGGTATTTCAAAGATGCCCAGTACTGAGCTAAAGTGGGTATGTCTCCAACTCCTAGAAATAACTTCATGCCCCATCTCCATTACTTCCAGCTAGTAAGGGTCAAATATTTCCTAACAAAGTTTTGACACAGATTCCCAATTCGGGCATTCAGAACATGTAGCACGTTGCTGTAAGCAAGCACATTCTCATTCAAAGTTGCAAGTTACTATGTAGGAACAAGTTTGTATAGGTATTTCAAAGATGCCCAGAACTGAGCTAAACTTGGTATGTCTCCAACTCCTAGAAATAACTTCATGCCCCATCTCCCTTACTTCCAGCTAGTAAGGATCGCATAATTCCTAACAAAGTTTTGACACAGATTCCCAATTCGGGCATTCAGAACATATAGCACGTTGCTGTAAGCAAGCACATTCTCATTCAAAGTTGCAAGTTACTATGTAGGAACAAGTTTGTATAGGTATTTCAAAGATGCCCAGAACTGAGCTAAACTTGGTATGTCTCCAACTCCTAGAAATAACTTCATGCCACATCTCCCTTACTTCCAGCTGGTAAAGATCACATAATTCCTAACAACGATTTGACACAGATTCCCAATTCGGGCATTCAGAACATATAGCACGTTGCTGTAAGCAAGCACATTCTCATTCAAAGTTGCAAGTTACTATGTAGGAACAAGTTTGTATAGGTATTTCAAAGATGCCCAGAACTGTGCTAAACTTGGTATGTGTCCAACTTCTAGAAATAACTTCATGCCCCAACTCCCTTCCTTCCAGCTAGTAAGGATCACATAATTCCTAACAAAATTTTGACACAGATTCCCAATTCGGGCATTCAGAACATATAGCACGTTGCTGTAAGCAAGCACATTCTCATTCAAAGTTGCAAGTTACTATGTAGGAACAAGTTTGTATAGGTATTTCAAAGATGCCCAGAACTGAGCTAAAGTGGGTATGTCTCCAACTCCTAGAAATAACTTCATGCCCCATCTCCCTTACTTCCAGCTAGTAAGGATCACATAATTCCTAACAAAGTTTTGACACAGATTCCCAATTCGGGCATTCAGAACATATAGCACGTTGCTGTAAGCAAGCACATTCTCATTCAAAGTTGCAAATTACTATGTAGGAACAAGTTTGTATAGGTATTTCAAAGATGCCCAGTACTGAGCTAAAGTGGGTATGTCTCCAACTCCTAGAAATAACTTCATGCCCCATCTCCATTACTTCCAGCTTGTAAGGGTCACATAATTCCTAACAAAGTTTTGACACAGATTCCCAATTCGGGCATTCAGAACATGTAGCACGTTGCTGTAAGCAAGCACATTCTCATTCAAAGTTGCAAGTTATTATGTAGGAACAAGTTTGTATAGGTATTTCAAAGATGCCCAGAACTGAGCTAAACTTGGTATGTCTCCAACTCCTAGAAATAACATCATGCCCCATCTTCCTTACTTCCAGCTAGTAAGGATCACATAATTCCTAAAAAAGTTTTGACACAGATTCCCAATTCGGGCATTCAGAACATATAGCACATTGCTGTAAGCAAGCACATTCTCATTCAAAGTTGCAAGTTACTATGTAGGAACAAGTTTTAATAGGAATTTCAAAGATGCCCAGAACTGAGCTAAACTTGGTATGTTTCCAACTCCTAGAAATAACTTCATGCCCCATCTCCCTTACTTCCAGCTAGTAAGGATCACATAATTCCTAACAAAGATTTGACACAGATTCACAATTCGGGCATTCAGAACATATAGCACGTTGCTGTAAGCAAGCACATTCTCATTCAAAGTTGCAAGTTACTATGTAGGAACAAGTTTGTATAGGTATTTCAAAGATGCCCAGAACTGTGCTAAACTTGGTATGTGTCCAACTCCTAAAAATAACTTCATGCCCCAACTCCCTTACTTCCAGCTAGTAAGGATCACATAATTCCTAACAAAATTTTGACACAGATTCCCAATTCGGGCATTCAGAACATATAGCACGTTGCTGTAAGCAAGCACATTCTCATTCAAAGTTGCAAGTTACTATGTAGGAACAAGTTTGTATAGGTATTTCAAAGATGCCCAGAACTGAGCTAAACTTGGTATGTCTCCAACTCCTAGAAATAACTTCATGCCCCATCTCCCTTACTTCCAGCTAGTAAGGATCACATAATTCCTAACAATGTTTTGACACAGATTCCCAATTCGGGCATTCAGAACATATAGCACGTTGCTCTAAGCAAGCACATTCTCATTCAAAGTTGCAAGTTACTATGTAGGAACAAGTTTGTGTAGGTATTTCAAAGATGCCCAGAAGTGAGCTAAACTTGGTATGTCTCCAACTCCTAGAAATAACTTCATGCCCCATCTCCCTTACTTCCAGCTAGTAAGGATCACATAATTCCTAACAAAGTTTTGACACAGATTCCCAATTCGTGCATTCAGAACATATAGCACGTTGCTGTAAGCAAGCACATTCTCATTCAAAGTTGCAAGTTACTAGGTAGGAACAAGTTTGTATAGGTATTTCAAAGATGCCCAGAACTGTGCTAAACTTGGTATGTGTCCAACTCCTAGAAATAACTTCATGCCCCAACTCCCTTACTTCCAGCTAGTAAGGATCACATAATTCCTAACAAAGTTTTGACACAGATTCCCAATTCGGGCATTCAGAACATATAGCACGTTGCTGTAAGCAAGCACATTCTCATTCAAAGTTGCAAGTTACTATGTAGGAACAAGTTTGGAAGGGATTTCAAAGATGCCCAGAACTGAGCTAAAGTGGGTATGTCTCCAACTCCTAGAAATAACTTCATGCCCCATCTCACTTACTTCCATCTAGTAAGGATCACATAATTCCTAACAAAGTTTTGACACAGATTCCCAATTCGTGCATTCACAACATATAGCACGTTGCTGTAAGCAAGCACATTCTCATTCAAAGTGGCAAGTTACTATGTAGCAACAAGTTTGTATAGGTATTTCAAAGATGCCCAGAACTGAGCTAAACTTGGTATGTCTCCAACTCCTAGAAATAACTTCATGCCCCATCTCCCTTACTTCCAGCTAGTAAGGATCACATAATTCCTAACAACGTTTTGACACAGATTCCCAATTCGGGCATTCAGAACATAAGGCACGTTGCTGTAACAAAGCACATTCTCATACAAAGTTGCCAGTTACTATGTAGAAACATGTTTGTATAGGTATTTCAAGATGCCCAGAACTGAGCTAAACGTTGTATGTCTCCAAATCCTAGAAAGAACTTCATGCCCCATCTCCCTTACTTCCAGCTAGTAAGGATTACATAATTCCTAACAAAGTTTTGACACAGATTCCCAATTCGGGCATTCAGAACATATAGCACATTGCTGTAAGCAAGCACATTCTCATTCAAAGTTGCAAGTTACTATGTAGGAACAAGTTTGTATAGGTATTTCAAAGATGCCCAGAACTGAGCTAAACGTTGTATGTCTCCAACTCCTAGAAATAACTTCATGCACCATATCCCTTACTTCCAACTAGTAAGGATCACATAATTCCTAACAAAGATTTGACACAGATTCCCAATTCGGGCTTTCAGAACATATAGCACGTTGCTGTGAGCAAGCACATTCTCATTCAAAGTTGCAAGTTACTATGTAGGAACAAGTTGTATAGGTATTTCAAAGATGCACAGAACTGAGCTAAACGTTGTATGTCTCCAACTCCTAGAAATAACTTCATGCCCCATCTCCCTTACTCCAGCTACTAAGGATCACATAATTCCTAACAAAGTTTTGACACAGATTCCCTATTCGGGCATTCAGAACATATAGCACGTTGCTGTAAGCAAGCACATTCTCATTCAATGTTGCAAGTTATTATGTAGGAACAAGTTTGTATAGGTATTTCAAAGATGCCCAGAACTGAGCTAAACTTGGTATGTCTCCAACTCCTAGAAATAACTTCATGCCTCATCTCCCTTACTTCCAGCTATTAAGTATCACATAATTCCTAACACAGTTATGACACAGATTCCCATTCGGGCATTAAGAACATATAGCACGTTGCTGTAAGCAAGCACATTCTCATTCAAAGTTGCAAGTTACTATGTAGGAACAAGTTTGTATAGGTATTTCAAAGATGCACAGAACTGAGCTAAACGTTGTATGTCTCCAACTCCTAGATATAACTTCATGCCCCATCTCCATTACTTCCAGGTAGTAAGGATCACATAATTCCTAACAAAGTTTTGACACAGATTCCCAATTCGGGCATTCACAACATATTGCACGTTGCTGTATGCAAGCACATTCTCATTCAAAGTTGCAAGTTACTATGTAGGAACAAGTTTGTATAGGTATTTCAAAGATGCCCAGAACTGAGCTAAACTTGGTATGTCTCCAACTCCTAGAAATAACTTCATGCCCCATCTCTCTTACTTCCAGCTAGTAAGGATCACATAATTCCTAACACAGTTGTGACACAGATTCCCAATTCGGGCATTCAGAACATATAGCACGTTGCTGTAAGCAAGCACATTCTCATTCAAAGTTGCAAGTTACTATGTAGGAACAAGTTTGTATAGGTATTTCGAAGATGCCCAGACCTGAGCTAAATGATGCATGTCTCCAACTTCTAGAAATAACTTCATGCCCCATCTCCCTTACTTCCAGCTAGTAAGGATCACATAATTCCTAACAAAGTTTTGACACAGATTCCCAATTCGGGCATTCAGAACATATAGCACGTTGCTGTATGCAAGCACATTCTCATTCAAAGTTGCAAGTTACTACGTAGGAACAAGTGTGTATAGGTATTTCAATGATGCCCAGAACTGAGCTAAACGTTGTATGTCTCCAACTCCTAGAAATAACTTCATGCCCCATCTGCCTTACTTCCAGCTAGAAAGGATCACATAATTCCTAACAATGTTTTGACACAGATTCCCAATTCGGGCATTCAGATCATATAGCACGTTGCTGTAAGCAAGCACATTCTCATTCAAAGTTGCAAGTTACTATCTAGGAACAAGTTTGTATAGGACTTTCAAAGATGCCCAGAACTGAGCTAATCTTGGTTTGTCTCCAACTCATAGAAACAACTTCATGCCCCAACTCCCTTGCTTCCAGCTAGTAAGGATCACATAATTCCTAACAATTTTTGACACAGATTCCCAATTCGGGCTTTCAGAACATATAGCACGTTGCTGTAAGCAAGCACATTCTCATTCAAAGTTGCAAGTTACTATGTAGGAACAAGTTTGGAAGGGATTTCAAAGATGCCCAGAACTGAGCTAAAGTGGGTATGTCTCCAACTCCTAGAAATAACTTCATGCCCCATCTCACTTACTTCCATCTAGTAAGGATCACATAATTCCTAACAAAGTTTTGACACAGATTCCCAATTCGTGCATTCACAACATATAGCACGTTGCTGTAAGCAAGCACATTCTCATTCAAAGTGGCAAGTTACTATGTAGCAACAAGTTTGTATAGGTTTTTCAAAGATGCCCAGAACTGAGCTAAACTTGGTATGTCTCCAACTCCTAGAAATAACTTCATGCCCCATCTCCCTTACTTCCAGCTAGTAAGGATCACATAATTCCTAACAACGTTTTGACACAGATTCCCAATTCGGGCATTCAGAAATAAGGCACGTTGCTGTAACAAAGCACATTCTCATACAAAGTTGCCAGTTACTATGTAGAAACATGTTTGTATAGGTATTTCAAGATGCCCAGAACTGAGCTAAACGTTGTATGTCTCCAAATCCTAGAAAGAACTTCATGCCCCATCTCACTTACTTCCAGCTAGTAAGGATTACATAATTCCTAACAAAGTTTTGACACAGATTCCCAATTCGGGCATTCAGAACATATAGCACGTTGCTGTAAGGAAGCACATTCTCATTCAAAGTTGCAAGTTACTATGTAGGAACAAGTTTGTATAGGTATTTCAAAGATGCCCAGAACTGAGCTAAACGTTGTATGTCTCCAACTCCTAGAAATAACTTCATGCACCATATCCCTTACTTCCAACTAGTAAGGATCACATAATTCCTAACAAAGATTTGACACAGATTCCCAATTCGGGCTTTCAGAACATATAGCACGTTGCTGTGAGCAAGCACATTCTCATTCAAAGTTGCAAGTTACTATGTAGGAACAAGTTTGTATAGGTATTTCAAAGATGCACAGAACTGAGCTAAACGTTGTATGTCTCCAACTCCTAGAAATAACTTCATGCCCCATCTCCCTTACTCCAGCTACTAAGGATCACATAATTCCTAACAAAGTTTTGACACAGATTCCCTATTCGGGCATTCAGAACATATAGCACGTTGCTGTAAGCAAGCACATTCTCATTCAATGTTGCAAGTTATTATGTAGGAACAAGTTTGTATAGGTATTTCAAAGATGCCCAGAACTGAGCTAAACTTGGTATGTCTCCAACTCCTAGAAATAACTTCATGCCCCATCTCTCTTACTTCCAGCTAGTAAGGATCACATAATTCCTAACACAGTTTTGACACAGATTCCCAATTCGGGCATTCAGAACATATAGCACGTTGCTGTAAGCAAGCACATTCTCATTCAAAGTTGCAAGTTACTATGTAGGAACAAGTTTGTATAGGTATTTCGAAGATGCCCAGAACTGAGCTAAATGATGCATGTCTCCAACTTCTAGAAATAACTTCATGCCCCATCTCCCTTACTTCCAGCTAGTAAGGATCACATAATTCCTAACAAAGTTTTGACACAGATTCCCAATTCGGGCAATCAGAACATATAGCACGTTGCAGTAAGCAAGCACATTCTCATTCAAAGTTGCAAGTTACTATGTAGGAACAAGTTTGTATAGGTATTTCAAAGATGCCCAGAACTGAGCTAAACGTTGTATGTCTCCAACTCCTAGAAATAACTTCATGCCCCATCTCCCTTACTTCCAGCTAGTAAGGATCACATAATTTCTAACAAAGTTTTGACACAGATTCCCAATTCGGGCATTCAGAACATATAGCACGTTGCTGTAAGCAAGCACATTCTCATTCAAAGTTGCAAGTTACTATGTAGGAACAAGTTTGTATAGGTATTTCAAAGATGCCCAGAACTGAGCTAAATGTTGTCTGTCTCCAACTCCTAGAAATAAATTCATGCCCCATCTCCCTTACTTCCAGCTAGTAAGGATCATATAATTTCTAACAAAGTTTTGACACAGATTCCCAATTCGGGCATTAAGAACATATAGCACGTTGCTGTAAGCAAGCACATTCTCATTCAAAGTTGCAAGTTACTATGTAGGAACAAGTTTGTATAGGTATTTCAAAGATGCCCAGAACTGTGCTAACCTTGGTATGTTTCCAACTCCTAGAAATATCTTCATGCCCTATTTCCCTTACTTCCAGCTATTAAGGATGACATAATTCCTAACAATGTTTTGACACAGATTCCCAATTCGGGCCTTCAGAACATATAGCACGTTGCTGTAAGCAAGCACATTCTCATTCAAAGTTGCAAGATACTATGTAGGAACAAGTTTGTATAGGTATTTCAAAGATGCCCAGAACTGAGCTAAACGTTGTATGTCTCCAACTCCTAGAAATAACTTCATGCCCCATCTCCCTTACTTCCATCTAGTAAGGATCACATAATTCCTAACAAAGTTTTGACACAGATTCCCAATTCGGGCATTCAGAACATATAGCACGTTGCTGTAAGCAAGCACATTCTCATTCAAAGTTGCAAGTTACTATGTAGGAACAAGTTTGTATAGGTATTTCAAAGATGCCCAGAACTGAGCTAAACTTGGTATGTCTCCAACTCCTAGAAATAACTTCATGCCCCATCTCCCTTACTTCCATCTAGTAAGGATCACATAATTCGTAACAACGTTTTGACACAGATTCCCAATTCGGGCATTCAGAACATGTAGCACGTTGCTGTAAGCAAGCACATTCTCATTCAAAGTTGCAAGTTACTATGTAGGAACAAGTTTGTATAGGTATTTCAAAGATGCCCAGAACTGAGCTAAACGTTGTATGTCTCCAACTCCTAGAAATAACTTCATGACCCATCTCCCTTACTTCCATCTAGAAAGGATCACTTAATTCCTAACAAAGTTTGGACACAGATTCCCAATTCGGGCATTCAGAACATATAGCACGTTGCTGTAAGCAAGCACATACTCATTCAAAGTTGCAAGTTACGATGTAGGAACAAGTTTGTATAGGTATTTCAAAGATGCCCAGAACTGAGCTAAACTTGGTATGTCTCCAACTCCTAGAAATAACTACATGCCCCATCTCCCTTACTTCCATCTAGTAAGGATCACATAATTTCTAACAAAGTTTTGACGCAGATTCCCAATTCGGGCATTCAGAACATATAGCACGTTGCTGTAAGCAAGCACATTCTCATTCAAAGTTGCAAGATACTATGTAGGAACAAGTTTGTATAGGTATTTCAAAGATGCCCAGAACTGAGCTAAACGTTGTATGTCTCAAACTCCTAGAAATAACATCATGCCCCATCTCCCTTACTTCCAGCCAGTAAGGATCACATAATTTCTAACAAAGTTTTGACACAGATTCCCAATTCGGGCATTCAGAACATATAGCACGTTGCTGTAAGCAAGCACATTCTCATTCAAAGTTGCAAATTACTATGTAGCAACAAGTTTGTATAGGACTTTCAAAGATGCCCAGAACTGAGCTAAACGTTGTATGTCTCCAACTCCTAGAAATAAATTCATGCCCCATCTCCCTTACTTCCAGCTAGTAAGGATCACATAATTTCTAACAAAGTTTTGACACAGATTCCCAATTCGGGCAATCAGAACATATAGCACGTTGCTGTAAGCAAGCACATTCTCATTCAAAGTTGCAAGTTACTACGTAGGAACAAGTGTGTATAGGTTTTTCAATGATGCCCAGAACTGAGCTAAACGTTGTATGTCTCCAACTCCTAGAAATAACTTCATGCCCCATCTCCCTTACTTCCAGCTAGAAAGGATCACATAATTCCTAACAAAGTTTTGACACAGATTCCCAATTCGGGCATTCAGAACATATAGCACGTTGCTGTAAGCAAGCACATTCTCATTCAAAGTTGCAAGTTACTATCTAGGAACAAGTTTGTATAGGACTTTCAAAGATGCCCAGAACTGAGCTAATCTTGGTTTGTCTCCAACTCATAGAAACAACTTCATGCCCCAACTCCCTTGCTTCCAGCTAGTAAGGATCACATAATTCCTAACAATTTTTGACACAGATTCCCAATTCGGGCTTTCAGAACATATAGCACGTTGCTGTAAGCAAGCACACTCTCATTCAAAGTTGCAAGTTACTATGCAGGAACAAGTTTGTATAGGACTTTCAAAGATGCCCAGAACTGAGCTAAACTTGCTATGTCTCCAACTCCTAGAAATAACTTCATGCCCCATCTCCCTTACTTCCAGCTAGTAAGGATCACATAATTCCTAACAAAGTTTGACACAGATTCCCAATTCGGGCATTCAGAACATATAGCACCTTGCTGTAAGCAAGCACATTCTCATTCAAAGTTGCAAGTTACTATGTAGGAACAAGTTTGTATAGGTATTTCAAAGATGCCCAGAACTGAGCTAAACTTGGTATGTCTCGAACTCCTAGAAATAACTTCATGCCCCATCGCCCTTACTTCCATCTAGTAAGGATCACATAATTCCTAACAAAGTTTTGACACAGATTCCCAATTCGGGCCTTCAGAACATATAGCACGTTGCTGTAAGCAAGCACATTCTCATTCAAAGTTGCAAGTTACTATGTAGGAACAAGTTTGTATAAGTATTTCAAAGATGTCCAGAACTGAGCTAAACTTGGTATGTCTCCAACTCCTAGAAATAAATTCATGCTCCATGTCCCTTACTTCCAGCTAGTAAGGATGACATAATTCCTAACAAAGTTTTGACACAGATTCCCAATTCGGGCAATCAGAACATATAGCACGTTGCTGTAAGCAAGCACATTCTCATTGAAAGTTGCAAGTTACTATGTAGGAACAAGTTTGTATAGGTATTTCAAAGATGCCCAGTACTGAGCTAAAGTGGGTATGTCTCCAACTCCTAGAAATAACTTCATGCCCCATCTCCATTACTTCCAGCTAGTAAGGGTCACATAATTCCTAACAAAGTTTTGACACAGATTCCCAATTCGGGCATTCAGAACATGTAGCACGTTGCTGTAAGCAAGCACATTCTCATTCAAAGTTGCAAGTTACTATGTAGGAACAAGTTTGTATAGGTATTTCAAAAATGCCCAGAACTGAGCTAAACTTGGTATGTCTCCAACTCCTAGAAATAACTTCATGCCCCATCTCCCTTACTTCCAGCTAGTAAGGATCACATAATTCCTAACAAAGTTTTGACACAGATTCCCTATTCGGGCATTCAGAACATATAGCACGTTGCTGTAAGCAAGCACATTCTCATTCAAAGTTGCAAGTTACTATGTAGGAACAAGTTTGTATAGGTATTTCAAAGATGCCCAGAACAGAGCTAAACGTTGTATGTCTCCAACTCCCAGAAATAACTTCATGCACCATCTCCCTTACTTCCAGCTAGTAAGGATCACATAATTTCTAACAAAGATTTGACACAGATTCCCAATTCGGGCATTCAGAACAAATAGCACGTTGCTGTAAGCAAGCACATTCGCATTCATAGTTGCAAGTAACTATGTAGGAACAAGTTTGTATAGGTATTTCAAAGATGCCCAGAACTGAGCTAAACGTTGTGTGTCTCCAACTCCTAGAAATAACTTCATGCCCCATCTCCCTTACTTCCAGCTGGTAAGGATCACATAATTCCTAACAAAGTTTTGACACCGATTCCCAATTCGGGCATTCAGAACATATAGCATGTTGCTTTAAGCAAGCACTTTCTCTTTACAAGTAGCAAGTTACTATGTAGGAACAAGTTTGTATAGGTATTTCAAAGATGCCCAGAACTGTGCTAAACTTGGTATGTTTCCAACTTCTAGAAATAACTTCATGCACCATCTCCCTTAATTCCAGCTAGTAATGATCACATAATTCCTAACAAAGTTTTGACACAGATTCCCAATTCGGGCTTTCAGAACATATAGCACGTTGCTGTAAGCAAGCACATTCTCATTCAAAGTTGCAAGTTACTATGTAGGAGCAAGTTTGTATAGGTATTTCAAAGATGCCCAGAACTGAGCTAAACGTTGTATGTCTCCAACTCCTAGAAATAACTTCATGCGCCATCTCCCTTACTCCAGCTACTAAGGATCACATAATTCCTAACGAAGTTTTGACAGAAATTCCCTATTCGGGCATTCAGAACATATAGCACGTTGCTGTAAGCAAGCACATTCTCATTCAATGTTGCAAGTTATTATGTAGGAACAAGTTTGTATAGGTATTTCAAAGATGCCCAGAACTGAGCTAAACTTGGTATGTCTCCAACTCCTAGAAATAACTTCATGCCTCATCTCCCTTACTTCCAGCTATTAAGGATCACATAATTCCTAACACAGTTTTGACACAGATTCCCAATTCGGGCATTGAGATCATATAGCACGTTGCTGTAAGCAAGCACATTCTCATTCAAAGTTGCAAGTTACTAGGTAGGAACAAGTTTGTATAGGTATTTCAAAGATGCCCAGAACTGAGCTAAACTTGCTATGTCTCCAACTCCTAGAAATAACTTCATGCCCCATCTCCCTTACTTCCAGCTAGTAAGGATCACATAATTCCTAACAAAGTTTGACACAGATTCCCAATTCGGGCATTCAGAACATATAGCACCTTGCTGTAAGCAAGCACATTCTCATTCAAAGTTGCAAGTTACTATGTAGGAACAGGTTTGTATAGGTATTTCAAGGATGCCCAGAACTGAGCTAAAGTGGGTATGTCTCCAACTCCTAGAAATAACTTCGTGTCCCAACTCCCTTACTTCCAGCTAGTAAGGATCACATAATTCCTAACAAAGTTTTGACACAGATTCCCAATTCGGTCATTCAGAACATATAGCACGTTGCTGTAAGCAAGCACATTCTCATTCAAAGTTGCAATTTACTATGTAGGAACAAGTTTGTATAGGTATTTCAAAGATGCCCAGAACTGAGCTAAACTTGGTATGTCTCCAACTCCTAGAAATAAATTCATGCCCCATCTCCCTTACTTCCAGCTAGTAAGGATCACAGAATTCCTAACACAGTTTTGACACAGATTCCATAACGGGCATTCAAGACATATAGCACGTTGCTGTAAGCAAGCACATTCTCATTCAAAGTTGCAAGTTACTATGTAGGAACATGTTTCTATAGGTATTTCAAAGATGCCCAGAACTGAGCTAAATGTTGTATGTCTCCAACTCCTAGAAATAACTTCACGCCCCATCACCCTTACTTCCATCAAGTAAACATTACATAATTCCTCACAAAGTTTTGACAGAGATTCCCTATTCGGGCATTCGGAACATGTAGCACGTTGCTGTAAACAAGCATATCTCATTCAAAGTTGCAAGTTACTATGATGGAACAAGTCTGTATAGGTATTTCAACGATGCCCAGAACTGAGCTAAAGTGGGTATGTCTCCAACTCCAAGAAATAACTTCATGCCCCACCTCCCTTACTTCCAGCTAGTAAGGATCACATAATTCTCAACAAAGATTTGACAGCTTCCCAATTCGGGCATTCAGAACATATAGCACGTTGCTTTAAGCAAGCACATTCTAATTCAAAGATGCAAGTTACTATGTAGTAACAAGTTTGTATAGGTATTTCAAAGATGCCCAGAACTGAGCTAAACTTGGTATGTCTCTAACTCCTAGAAATAACTTCATGCCCCATCTCCCTTACTTCCAGCTAGTAAGGATCACATAATACCTAACAAAGTTTTGACACAGATTCCCAATTCGGGCATTCGGAACATATAGCACGTTGCTGTAAGTAAGCACATTCTCATTCAAAATTGCAAGTTACTATGTAGGAACAAGTTTGTATAGGTATTTCAAAGATGCAAAGAACTGAACTAAAGTGGGTATGTCTCCAACTCCTAGAAATAACTTCATGCCCCATCTCCCTTACTTCCAGCTAGTTAGGATCACATAATTCCTAACAAAGTTTTGACACAGATTCGCAATTCGGGCAGTCTGATCATATAGCACGTTGCTGGAAGCAAGCACATTCTCATTCAAAGTTGCAAGTTACTATGTAGGAACAAGTTTGTATAGGACTTTCAAAGATGCCCAGAACTGAGGTAAAGTGGGTATGTCTCCAACTCCTAGAAATAACTTCATGCCCCATCTCCCTCACTTCCAGCTAGTAAGGATCACATAATTCCTAACAAAGTTTTGACACAGATTCGCAATTCGGGCAATCTGATCATATAGCACGTTGCTGTAAGCAAGCACATTCTCATTCAAAGATGCAAGTTACTATGTAGGAACAAGTTTGTATAGGACTTTCAAAGATGCCCAGAACTGAGGTAAAGTGGGTATGTCTCCAACTCCTAGAAATAACTTCATGCCCCATCTCCCTCACTTCCAGCTAGTAAGGATCACATAATTCCTAACAAAGTTTTGACACAGATTCCCAATTCGGGCATTCGGAACATATAGCACGTTGCTGTAAGTAAGCACATTCTCATTCAAAATTGCAAGTTACTATGTAGGAACAAGTTTGTATAGGTATTTAAAAGATGCCCAGAACTGAGCTAAAGTGGGTATGTCTCCAACTCCTAGAAATAACTTCATGCCCCATCTCCCTTACTTCCAGCTAGTAAGGATCACAGAATTCCTAACACAGTTTTGACACAGATTCCCAATTCGGGCATTCAGAATATATAGCACGTTGCTGTAACCAAGCACATTCTCATTCAAAGTTGCAAGTTACTATGTAGGAACAAGTTTGTATAGGTATTTCAAAGATGCCCAGAACTGAGCTAAACTTGGTATGTCTCGAACTCCTAGAAATAACTTCATGCCCCATCGCCCTTACTTCCATCTAGTAAGGATCACATAATTCCTAACAAAGTTTTGACACAGATTCCCAATTCGGGCCTTCAGAACATATAGCACGTTGCTGTAAGCAAGCACATTCTCATTCAAAGTTGCAAGTTACTATGTAGGAACAAGTTTGTATAAGTATTTCAAAGATGTCCAGAACTGAGCTAAACTTGGTATGTCTCCAACTCCTAGAAATAAATTCATGCTCCATGTCCCTTACTTCCAGCTAGTAAGGATGACATAATTCCTAACAAAGTTTTGACACAGATTCCCAATTCGGGCAATCAGAACATATAGCACGTTGCTGTAAGCAAGCACATTCTCATTGAAAGTTGCAAGTTACTATGTAGGAACAAGTTTGTATAGGTATTTCAAAGATGCCCAGTACTGAGCTAAAGTGGGTATGTCTCCAACTCCTAGAAATAACTTCATGCCCCATCTCCATTACTTCCAGCTAGTAAGGGTCACATAATTCCTAACAAAGTTTTGACACAGATTCCCAATTCGGGCATTCAGAACATGAAGCACGTTGCTGTAAGCAAGCACATTCTCATTCAAAGTTGCAAGTTACTATGTAGGAACAAGTTTGTATAGGTATTTCAAAAATGCCCAGAACTGAGCTAAACTTGGTATGTCTCCAACTCCTAGAAATAACTTCATGCCCCATCTCCCTTACTTCCAGCTAGTAAGGATCACATAATTCCTAACAAAGTTTTGACACAGATTCCCTATTCGGGCATTCAGAACATATAGCACGTTGCTGTAAGCAAGCACATTCTCATTCAAAGTTGCAAGTTACTATGTAGGAACAAGTTTGTATAGGTATTTCAAAGATGCCCAGAACTGAGCTAAACGTTGTATGTCTCCAACTCCTAGAAATAACTTCATGGCCCATCTCCCTTACTTCCAGCTAGTAAGGATCACATAAATTCTAACAAAGATTTGACACAGATTCCCAATTCGGGCATTCAGAACAAATAGCACGTTGCTGTAAGCAAGCACATTCGCATTCATAGTTGCAAGTTACTATGTAGGAACAAGTTTGTATAGGTATTTCAAAGATGCCCAGAACTGAGCTAAACGTTGTGTGTCTCGAACTCCTAGAAATAACTTCATGCCCCATCTCCCTTACTTCCAGCTGGTAAGGATCACATAATTCCTAACAAAGTTTTGACACCGATTCCCAATTCGGGCATTCAGAACATATAGCATGTTGCTTTAAGCAAGCACTTTCTCTTTACAAGTAGCAAGTTACTATGTAGGAACAAGTTTGTATAGGTATTTCAAAGATGCCCAGAACTGTGCTAAACTTGGTATGTTTCCAACTTCTAGAAATAACTTCATGCACCATCTCCCTTAATTCCAGCTAGTAAGGATCACATAATTCCTAACAAAGTTTTGACACAGATTCCCAATTCGGGCTTTCAGAACATATAGCACGTTGCTGTAAGCAAGCACATTCTCATTCAAAGTTGCAAGTTACTATGTAGGAGCAAGTTTGTATAGGTATTTCAAAGATGCCCAGAACTGAGCTAAACGTTGTATGTCTCCAACTCCTAGAAATAACTTCATGCGCCATCTCCCTTACTCCAGCTACTAAGGATCACATAATTCCTAACGAAGTTTTGACAGAAATTCCCTATTCGGGCATTCAGAACATATAGCACGTTGCTGTAAGCAAGCACATTCTCATTCAATGTTGCAAGTTATTATGTAGGAACAAGTTTGTATAGGTATTTCAAAGATGCCCAGAACTGAGCTAAACTTGGTATGTCTCCAACTCCTAGAAATAACTTCATGCCTCATCTCCCTTACTTCCAGCTATTAAGGATCACATAATTCCTAACACAGTTTTGACACAGATTCCCAATTCGGGCATTGAGAACATATAGCACGTTGCTGTAAGCAAGCACATTCTCATTCAAAGTTGCAAGTTACTATGTAGGAACAAGTTTGTATAGGTATTTCAAAGATGCCCAGAACTGAGCTAAATGTTGTCTGTCTCCAACTCCTAGAAATAAATTCATGCCCCATCTCCCTTACTTCCAGCTAGTAAGGATCATATAATTTCTAACAAAGTTTTGACACAGATTCCCTATTCGGGCATTAAGAACATATAGCACGTTGCTGTAAGCAAGCACATTCTCATTCAAAGTTGCAAGTTACTATGTAGGAACAAGTTTGTATAGGTATTTCAAAGATGCCCAGAACTGTGCTAACCTTGGTATGTTTCCAACTCCTAGAAATATCTTCATGCCCTATTTCCCTTACTTCCAGCTATTAAGGATGACATAATTCCAACAATGTTTTGACACAGATTCCCAATTCGGGCCTTTAGAACATATAGCACGTTGCTGTAAGAAAGCACATTCTCATTCAAAGTTGAAAGATACTATGTAGGAACAAGTTTGTATAGGTATTTCAAAGATGCCCAGAACTGAGCTAAACGTTGTATGTCTCCAACTCCTAGAAATAACTTCATGCCCCATCTCCCTTACTTCCAGCTAGTAAGGATCACAGAATTCCTAAAACAGTTTTGACACAGATTCCCAATTCGGGCATTCAGAACATATAGCACGTTGCTGTAAGCAAGCACATTCTCATTCAAAGTTGCAAGTTACTATGTAGGAACAAGTTTGTATAGGTATTTCAAAGATGCCCAGAACTGAGCTAAACTTGGTATGTCTCGAACTCCTAGAAATAACTTCATGCCCCATCGCCCTTACTTCCATCTAGTAAGGATCACATAATTCCTAACAAAGTTTTGACACAGATTCCCAATTCGGGCCTTCAGAACATATAGCACGTTGCTGTAAGCAAGCACATTCTCATTCAAAGTTGCAAGTTACTATGTAGGAACAAGTTTGTATAAGTATTTCAAAGATGTCCAGAACTGAGCTAAACTTGGTATGTCTCCAACTCCTAGAAACAAATTCATGCTCCATGTCCCTTACTTCCAGCTAGTAAGGATGACATAATTCCTAACAAAGTTTTGACACAGATTCCCAATTCGGGCAATCAGAACATATAGCACGTTGCTGTAAGTAAGCACATTCTCATTCAAAGTTGCAAGTTACTATGTAGGAACAAGTTTGTATAGGTATTTCAAAGATGCCCAGTACTGAGCTAAAGTGGGTATGTCTCCAACTCCTAGAAATAACTTCATGCCCCATCTCCATTACTTCCAGCTAGTAAGGGTCACATAATTCCTAACAAAGTTTTGACACAGATTCCCAATTCGGGCATTCAGAACATGTAGCACGTTGCTGTAAGCAAGCACATTCTCATTCAAAGTTGCAAGTTACTATGTAGGAACAAGTTTGTATAGGTATTTCAAAAATGCCCAGAACTGAGCTAAACTTGGTATGTCTCCAACTCCTAGAAATAACTTCATGCCCCATCTCCCTTACTTCCAGCTAGTAAGGATCACATAATTCCTAACAAAGTTTTGACACAGATTCCCTATTCGGGCATTCAGAACATATAGCACGTTGCTGTAAGCAAGCACATTCTCATTCAAAGTTGCAAGTTACTATGTAGGAACATGTTTCTATAGGTATTTCAAAGATGCCCAGAACTGAGCTAAATGTTGTATGTCTCCAACTCCTAGAAATAACTTCACGCCCCATCACCCTTACTTCCATCAAGTAAGCATTACATAATTCCTCACAAAGTTTTGACAGAGATTCCCTATTCGGGCATTCGGAACATGTAGCACGTTGCTGTAAACAAGCATATCTCATTCAAAGTTGCAAGTCACTATGATGGAACAAGTCTGTATAGGTATTTCAACGATGCCCAGAACTGAGCTAAAGTGGGTATGTCTCCAACTCCAAGAAATAACTTCATGCCCCACCTCCCTTACTTCCAGCTAGTAAGGATCACATAATTCTCAACAAAGATTTGACAGCTTCCCAATTCGGGCATTCAGAACATATAGCACGTTGCTTTAAGCAAGCACATTCTAATTCAAAGATGCAAGTTACTATGTAGTAACAAGTTTGTATAGGTATTTCAAAGATGCCCAGAACTGAGCTAAACTTGGTATGTCTCTAACTCCTAGAAATAACTTCATGCCCCATCTCCCTTACTTCCAGCTAGTAAGGATCACATAATACCTAACAAAGTTTTGACACAGATTCCCAATTCGGGCATTCGGAACATATAGCACGTTGCTGTAAGTAAGCACATTCTCATTCAAAATTGCAAGTTACTATGTAGGAACAAGTTTGTATAGGTATTTCAAAGATGCAAAGAACTGAACTAAAGTGGGTATGTCTCCAACTCCTAGAAATAACTTCATGCCCCATCTCCCTTACTTCCAGCTAGTTAGGATCACATAATTCCTAACAAAGTTTTGACACAGATTCGCAATTCGGGCAGTCTGATCATATAGCACGTTGCTGTAAGCAAGCACATTCTCATTCAAAGTTGCAAGTTACTATGTAGGAACAAGTTTGTATAGGACTTTCAAAGATGCCCAGAACTGAGGTAAAGTGGGTATGTCTCCAACTCCTAGAAATAACTTCATGCCCCATCTCCCTCACTTCCAGCTAGTAAGGATCACATAATTCCTAACAAAGTTTTGACACAGATTCGCAATTCGGGCAATCTGATCATATAGCACGTTGCTGTAAGCAAGCACATTCTCATTCAAAGTTGCAAGTTACTATGTAGGAACAAGTTTGTATAGGACTTTCAAAGATGCCCAGAACTGAGGTAAAGTGGGTATGTCTCCAACTCCTAGAAATAACTTCATGCCCCATCTCCCTCACATCCAGCTAGTAAGGATCACATAATTCCTAACAAAGTTTTGACACAGATTCCCAATTCGGGCATTCGGAACATATAGCACGTTGCTGTAAGTAAGCACATTCTCATTCAAAATTGCAAGTTACTATGTAGGAACAAGTTTGTATAGGTATTTAAAAGATGCCCAGAACTGAGCTAAAGTGGGTATGTCTCCAACTCCTAGAAATAACTTCATGCCCCATCTCCCTTACTTCCAGCTAGTAAGGATCACAGAATTCCTAACACAGTTTTGACACAGATTCCCAATTCGGGCATTCAGAATATATAGCACGTTGCTGTAACCAAGCACATTCTCATTCAAAGTTGCAAGTTACTATGTAGGAACAAGTTTGTATAGGTATTTCAAAGATGCCCAGAACTGAGCTAAACTTGGTATGTCTCGAACTCCTAGAAATAACTTCATGCCCCATCGCCCTTACTTCCATCTAGTAAGGATCACATAATTCCTAACAAAGTTTTGACACAGATTCCCAATTCGGGCCTTCAGAACATATAGCACGTTGCTGTAAGCAAGCACATTCTCATTCAAAGTTGCAAGTTACTATGTAGGAACAAGTTTGTATAAGTATTTCAAAGATGTCCAGAACTGAGCTAAACTTGGTATGTCTCCAACTCCTAGAAATAAATTCATGCTCCATGTCCCTTACTTCCAGCTAGTAAGGATGACATAATTCCTAACAAAGTTTTGACACAGATTCCCAATTCGGGCAATCAGAACATATAGCACGTTGCTGTAAGCAAGCACATTCTCATTGAAAGTTGCAAGTTACTATGTAGGAACAAGTTTGTATAGGTATTTCAAAGATGCCCAGTACTGAGCAAAAGTGGGTATGTCTCCAACTCCTAGAAATAACTTCATGCCCCATCTCCATTACTTCCAGCTAGTACGGGTCACATAATTCCTAACAAAGTTTTGACACAGATTCCCAATTCGGGCATTCAGAACATGTAGCACGTTGCTGTAAGCAAGCACATTCTCATTCAAAGTTGCAAGTTACTATGTAGGAACAAGTTTGTATAGGTATTTCAAAAATGCCCAGAACTGAGCTAAACTTGGTATGTCTCCAACTCCTAGAAATAACTTCATGCCCCATCTCCCTTACTTCCAGCTAGTAAGGATCACATAATTCCTAACAAAGTTTTGACACAGATTCCCTATTCGGGCATTCAGAACATATAGCACGTTGCTGTAAGCAAGCACATTCTCATTCAAAGTTGCAAGTTACTATGTAGGAACAAGTTTGTATAGGTATTTCAAAGATGCCCAGAACTGAGCTAAACGTTGTATGTCTCCAACTCCTAGAAATAACTTCATGGCCCATCTCCCTTACTTCCAGCTAGTAAGGATCACATAATTTCTAACAAAGATTTGACACAGATTCCCAATTCGGGCATTCAGAACAAATAGCACGTTGCTGTAAGCAAGCACATTCGCATTCATAGTTGCAAGTTACTATGTAGGAACAAGTTTGTATAGGTATTTCAAAGATGCCCAGAACTGAGCTAAACGTTGTGTGTCTCCAACTCCTAGAAATAACTTCATGCCCCATCTCCCTTACATCCAGCTGGTAAGGATCACATAATTCCTAACAAAGTTTTGACACCGATTCCCAATTCGGGCATTCAGAACATATAGCATGTTGCTTTAAGCAAGCACTTTCTCTTTACAAGTAGCAAGTTACTATGTAGGAACAAGTTTGTATAGGTATTTCAAAGATGCCCAGAACTGTGCTAAACTTGGTATGTTTCCAACTTCTAGAAATAACTTCATGCACCATCTCCCTTAATTCCAGCTAGTAAGGATCACATAATTCCTAACAAAGTTTTGACACAGATTCCCAATTCGGGCTTTCAGAACATATAGCACGTTGCTGTAAGCAAGCACATTCTCATTCAAAGTTGCATTTACTATGTAGGAGCAAGTTTGTATAGGTATTTCAAAGATGCCCAGAACTGAGCTAAACGTTGTATGTCTCCAACTCCTAGAAATAACTTCATGCGCCATCTCCCTTACTCCAGCTACTAAGGATCACATAATTCCTAACGAAGTTTTGACAGAAATTCCCTATTCGGGCATTCAGAACATATAGCACGTTGCTGTAAGCAAGCACATTCTCATTCAATGTTGCAAGTTATTATGTAGGAACAAGTTTGTATAGGTATTTCAAAGATGCCCAGAACTGAGCTAAACTTGGTATGTCTCCAACTCCTAGAAATAACTTCATGCCTCATCTCCCTTACTTCCAGCTATTAAGGATCACATAATTCCTAACACAGTTTTGACACAGATTCCCAATTCGGGCATTGAGAACATATAGCACGTTGCTGTAAGCAAGCACATTCTCATTCAAAGTTGCAAGTTACTATGTAGGAACAAGTTTGTATAGGTATTTCAAAGATGCCCAGAACTGAGCTAAATGTTGTCTGTCTCCAACTCCTAGAAATAAATTCATGCCCCATCTCCCTTACTTCCAGCTAGTAAGGATCATATAATTTCTAACAAAGTTTTGACACAGATTCCCAATTCGGGCATTAAGAACATATAGCACGTTGCTGTAAGCAAGCACATTCTCATTCAAAGTTGCAAGTTACTATGTAGGAACAAGTTTGTATAGGTATTTCAAAGATGCCCAGAACTGTGCTAACCTTGGTATGTTTCCAACTCCTAGAAATATCTTCATGCCCTATTTCCCTTACTTCCAGCTATTAAGGATGACATAATTCCAACAATATTTTGACACAGATTCCCAATTCGGGCCTTTAGAACATATAGCACGTTGCTGTAAGCAAGCACATTCTCATTCAAAGTTGAAAGATACTATGTAGGAACAAGTTTGTATAGGTATTTCAAAGATGCCCAGAACTGAGCTAAACTTGGTATGTCTCGAACTCCTAGAAATAACTTCATGCCCCATCGCCCTTACTTCCATCTAGTAAGGATCACATAATTCCTAACAAAGTTTTGACACAGATTCCCAATTCGGGCCTTCAGAACATATAGCACGTTGCTGTAAGCAAGCACATTCTCATTCAAAGTTGCAAGTTACTATGTAGGAACAAGTTTGTATAAGTATTTCAAAGATGTCCAGAACTGAGCTAAACTTGGTATGTCTCCAACTCCTAGAAATAAATTCATGCTCCATGTCCCTTACTTCCAGCTAGTAAGGATGACATAATTCCTAACAAAGTTTTGACACAGATTCCCAATTCGGGCAATCAGAACATATAGCACGTTGCTGTAAGTAAGCACATTCTCATTCAAAGTTGCAAGTTACTATGTAGGAACAAGTTTGTATAGGTATTTCAAAGATGCCCAGTACTGAGCTAAAGTGGGTATGTCTCCAACTCCTAGAAATAACTTCATGCCCCATCTCCATTACTTCCAGCTAGTAAGGGTCACATAATTCCTAACAAAGTTTTGACACAGATTCCCAATTCGGGCATTCAGAACATGTAGCACGTTGCTGTAAGCAAGCACATTCTCATTCAAAGTTGCAAGTTACTATGTAGGAACAAGTTTGTATAGGTATTTCAAAAATGCCCAGAACTGAGCTAAACTTGGTATGTCTCCAACTCCTAGAAATAACTTCATGCCCCATCTCCCTTACTTCCAGCTAGTAAGGATCACATAATTCCTAACAAAGTTTTGACACAGATTCCCTATTCGGGCATTCAGAACATATAGCACGTTGCTGTAAGCAAGCACATTCTCATTCAAAGTTGCAAGTTACTATGTAGGAACAAGTTTGTATAGGTATTTCAAAGATGCCCAGAACTGAGCTAAACGTTGTATGTCTCCAACTCCTAGAAATAACTTCATGCCCCATCTCCCTTACTTCCAGCTAGTAAGGATCACATAATTTCTAACAAAGATTTGACACAGATTCCCAATTCGGGCATTCAGAACAAATAGCACGTTGCTGTAAGCAAGCACAGTCGCATTCATAGTTGCAAGTTACTATGTAGGAACAAGTTTGTATATGTATTTCAAAGATGCCCAGAACTGAGCTAAACGTTGTGTGTCTCCAACTCCTAGAAATAACTTCATGCCCCATCTCCCTTACTTCCAGCTGGTAAGGATCACATAATTCCTAACAAAGTTTTGACACCGATTCCCAATTCGGGCATTCAGAACATATAGCATGTTGCTTTAAGCAAGCACTTTCTCTTTACAAGTAGCAAGTTACTATGTAGGAACAAGTTTGTATAGGTATTTCAAAGATGCCCAGAACTGAGCTAAATGTTGTATGTCTCCAACTCCTAGAAATAACTTCATGCCCCATCTCCCTTACTTCCATCTAGTAAGGATCACATAATTCCTAACAAAGATTTGACACAGATTCCCAATTCAAGCATTCAGAACATATAGCACGTTGCTGTAAGCAAGCACATTCTCATTCAAAGTTGCAAGTTACTATGTAGGAACAAGTTTGTATAGGAATTTCAAAGATGCCCAGAACTGAGCTAAAGGTTGTATGTCTCCAACTCCTAGAAATAACATCATGCCCCATCTCCCTTACTTCCAGCTAGCAAGGATCACATAATTCCTAACAACGTTTTGACACAGATTTCCAATTCGGGCATTCAGAACCTGTAGCACGTTGCTGTAAGCAAGCACATTCTCATTCAAAGTTGCAAGTTACTATGTAGGAACAAGTTTGTATAGGTATTTCAAAGATTCCCAGAACTGAGCTAAACTTTGTATGTCTCCAACTCCTAGAAATAACTCCATGCCCCATCTCCCTTACATCCATCTAGTAAGGATCACTTAATTCCTAACAAAGTTTGGACACAGATTCCCAATTCGGGCATTCAGAACATATAGCACGTTGCTGTAAGCAAGCACATACTCATTCAAAGTTGCAAGTTACGATGTAGGAACAAGTTTGTATATGTATTTCAAAGATGCCCAGAACTGAGCCAAACTTGGTATGTCTCCAACTCCTAGAAATAACTACATGCCCCATCTCCCTTACTTCCATCTAGTAAGGATCACATAATTTCTAACAAAGTTTTGACACAGATTCCCAATTCGGGCATTCAGAACATACAGCACGTTGCTGTAAGCAAGCACATTCTCATTCAAAGTTGCAAGTTACTATGTAGGAACAAGTTTGTATAGGTATTTCAAAGATGCCCAGAACTGAGCTAAACGTTGTATGTCTCCAACTCCTAGAAATAACTTCATGCCCCATCTCCCTTACTTCCAGCTTGTAAGGATCACATAATTTCAAACAAAGTTTTGACACAGATTCCCAATTCTGGCAATCAGAACATATAGCACGTTGCTGTAAGCAAGCACATTCTCATTCAAAGTTGCAAGTTACTACGTAGGAACAAGTGTGTATAGGTATTTCAATGATGCCCAGAACTGAGCTAAACGTTGTATGTCTCCAACTCCTAGAAATAACTTCATGCCCCATCTCCCTTACTTCCAGCTAGAAAGGATCACATAATTCCTAACAAAGTTTTGACACAGATTCCCAATTCGGGCATTCAGAACATATAGCACGTTGCTGTAAGCAAGCACATTCTCATTCAAAGTTGCAAGTTACTATGTAGGAACAAGTTTGTATAGGTATTTCAAAGATGCCCAGAAATGAGCTAAACTTGGTAAGTGTCCAACTCCTAGATATAACTTCATGCCCCATCTCCCTTAGTTCCAGCTAGTAAGGATCACATAATTTCTAACAAAGTTTTGACACAGATTCCCAATTCGGGCATTCAGAACATATAGCACGTTGCTGTAAGGAAGCACATTCTCATTCAAAGTTGCAAGTTACTATGTAGGAACAAGTTTGTATAGGACTTTCAAAGATGCCTAGAACTGAGCTAATCTTGGTTTGTCTCCAACTCATAGAAACAACTTCATGCCCCAACTCCCTTGCTTCCAGCTACTAAGGATCACATAATTCCTAACAAAGTTTTGACACAGATTCCCAATTCGGGCATTCAGAACATATAGCACGTTGCTGTAAGCAAGCACATTCTCATTCAAAGTTGCAAGTTACTATGTAGGAACAAGTTTGTATAGGTATTTCAAAGATGCGCAGAACTGAGCTAAACGTTGTATGTCTCCAACTCCTAGAAATAACTTCATGCCCCATCGCCCTTACTACCATCTAGTAAGGATCACAAAATTTCCAACAATTTTTGACACAGATTCCCAATTCGGGCTTTCAGAACATATATCACGTTGCTGTAAGCAAGCACATTCTCATTCAAAGTTGCAAGTTACTATGCAGGAACAAGTTTTTATAGGACTTTCAAAGATGCCCAGAACTGAGCTAAACTTGCTATGTCTCCAACTCCTAGAAATAACTTCATGCCCCATCTCCCTTACTTCCAGCTAGTAAGGATCACATAATTCCTAACACAGTTTGACACAGATTCCCAATTCGGGCATTCAGAACATATAGCACGTTGCTGTAAGCAACCACATTCTCATTCAAAGTTGCAAGTTACTATGTAGGAACATGTTTGTATAGGTATTTCAAAGATGCCCAGAACTGAGCCAAACTTGGTATGTCTCCAACTCCTAGAAATAACTACAAGCCCCATCTCCCTTACTTCCATCTAGTAAGGATCACATAATTTCTAACAAAGTTTTGACACAGATTCCCAATTCGGGCATTCAGAACATACAGCACGTTGCTGTAAGCAAGCACATTCTCATTCAAAGTTGCAAGTTACTATGTAGGAACAAGTTTGTATAGGTATTTCAAAGATGCCCAGAACTGAGCTAAACGTTGTATGTCTCCAACTCCTAGAAATAACATCATGCCCCATCTCCCTTACTTCCAGCTAGTAAGGATCACATAATTTCTAACAAAGTTTTGACACAGATTCCCAATTCGGGCATTCAGAACATATAGCACGTTGCTGTAAGCAAGCACATTCTCATACAATGTTGCAAATTACTATGTAGCAACAAGTTTGTATAGGACTTTCAAAGATGCCCAGAACTGAGCTAAACGTTGTATGTCTCCAACTCCTAGAAATAACTTCATGCCCCATCTCCCTTACTTCCAGCTTGTAAAGATCACATAATTTCTAACAAAATTTTGACACAGATTCCCAATTCGGGCAATCAGAACATATAGCACGTTGCTGTAAGCAAGCACATTCTCATTCAAAGTTGCAAGTTACTACGTAGGAACAAGTGTGTATAGGTATTTCAATGATGCCCAGAACTGAGCTAAACGTTGTATGTCTCCAACTCCTAGAAATAACTTCATGCCCCATCTCCCTTACTTCCAGCTAGAAAGGATCACATAATTCCTAACAAAGTTTTGACACAGATTCCCAATTCGGGCATTCAGAACATATAGCACGTTGCTGTAAGCAAGCACATTCTCATTCAAAGTTGCAAGTTACTATGTAGGAACAAGTTTGTATAGGTATTTCAAAGATGCCCAGAAATGAGCTAAACTTGGTAAGTGTCCAACTCCTAGATATAACTTCATGCCCCATCTCCCTTAGTTCCAGCTAGTAAGGATCACATAATTTCTAACAAAGTTTTGACACAGATTCCCAATTCGGGCATTCAGAACATATAGCACGTTGCTGTAAGCAAGCACATTCTCATTCAAAGTTGCAAGTTACTATGTAGGAACAAGTTTGTATAGGACTTTCAAAGATGCCTAGAACTGAGCTAATCTTGGTTTGTCTCCAACTCATAGAAACAACTTCATGCCCCAACTCCCTTGCTTCCAGCTACTAAGGATCACATAATTCCTAACAAAGTTTTGACACAGATTCCCAATTCGGGCATTCAGAACATATAGCACGTTGCTGTAAGCAAGCACATTCTCATTCAAAGTTGCAAGTTACTATGTAGGAACAAGTTTGTATAGGTATTTCAAAGATGCGCAGAACTGAGCTAAACGTTGTATGTCTCCAACTCCTAGAAATAACTTCATGCCCCATCGCCCTTACTACCATCTAGTAAGGATCACAAAATTTCCAACAATTTTTGACACAGATTCCCAATTCGGGCTTTCAGAACATATATCACGTTGCTGTAAGCAAGCACATTCTCATTCAAACTTGCAAGTTACTATGCAGGAACAAGTTTTTATAGGACTTTCAAAGATGCCCAGAACTGAGCTAAACTTGCTATGTCTCCAACTCCTAGAAATAACTTCATGCCCCATCTCCCTTACTTCCAGCTAGTAAGGATCACATAATTCCTAACACAGTTTGACACAGATTCCCAATTCGGGCATTCAGAACATATAGCACGTTGCTGTAAGCAACCACATTCTCATTCAAAGTTGCAAGTTACTATGTAGGAACATGTTTGTATAGGTATTTCAAAGATGCCCAGAACTGAGCCAAACTTGGTATGTCTCCAACTCCTAGAAATAACTACAAGCCCCATCTCCCTTACTTCCATCTAGTAAGGATCACATAATTTCTAACAAAGTTTTGACACAGATTCCCAATTCGGGCATTCAGAACATACAGCACGTTGCTGTAAGCAAGCACATTCTCATTCAAAGTTGCAAGTTACTATGTAGGAACAAGTTTGTATAGGTATTTCAAAGATGCCCAGAACTGAGCTAAACGTTGTATGTCTCCAACTCCTAGAAATAACATCATGCCCCATCTCCCTTACTTCCAGCTAGTAAGGATCACATAATTTCTAACAAAGTTTTGACACAGATTCCCAATTCGGGCATTCAGAACATATAGCACGTTGCTGTAAGCAAGCACATTCTCATACAATGTTGCAAATTACTATGTAGCAACAAGTTTGTATAGGACTTTCAAAGATGCCCAGAACTGAGCTAAACGTTGTATGTCTCCAACTCCTAGAAATAACTTCATGCCCCATCTCCCTTACTTCCAGCTTGTAAGGATCACATAATTTCTAACAAAATTTTGACACAGATTCCCAATTCGGGCAATCAGAACATATAGCACGTTGCTGTAAGCAAGCACATTCTCATTCAAAGTTGCAAGTTACTACGTAGGAACAAGTGTGTATAGGTATTTCAATGATGCCCAGAACTGAGCTAAACGTTGTATGTCTCCAACTCCTAGAAATAACTTCATGCCCCATCTCCCTTACTTCCAGCTAGAAAGGATCACATAATTCCTAACAAAGTTTTGACACAGATTCCCAATTCGGGCATTCAGAACATATAGCACGTTGCTGTAAGCAAGCACATTCTCATTCAAAGTTGCAAGTTACTATGTAGGAACAAGTTTGTATAGGTATTTCAAAGATGCCCAGAAATGAGCTAAACTTGGTAAGTGTCCAACTCCTAGATATAACTTCATGCCCCATCTCCCTTAGTTCCAGCTAGTAAGGATCACATAATTTCTAACAAAGTTTTGACACAGATTCCCAATTCGGGCATTCAGAACATATAGCACGTTGCTGTAAGCAAGCACATTCTCATTCAAAGTTGCAAGTTACTATGTAGGAACAAGTTTGTATAGGACTTTCAAAGATGCCTAGAACTGAGCTAATCTTGGTTTGTCTCCAACTCATAGAACCACCTTCATGCCCCAACTCCCTTGCTTCCAGCTACTAAGGATCACATAATTCCTAACAAAGTTTTGACACAGATTCCCAATTCGGGCATTCAGAACATATAGCACGTTGCTGTAAGCAAGCACATTCTCATTCAAAGTTGCAAGTTACTATGTAGGAACAAGTTTGTATAGGTATTTCAAAGATGCGCAGAACTGAGCTAAACTTGGTATGTCTCCAACTCCTAGAAATAACTTCATGCCCCATCGCCCTTACTTCCATCTAGTAAGGATCACATAATTTCTAACAATTTTTGACACAGATTCCCAATTCGGGCTTTCAGAACATATATCACGTTGTTGTAAGCAAGCACATTCTCATTCAAAGTTGCAAGTTACTATGCAGGAACAAGTTTTTATAGGACTTTCAAAGATGCCCAGATCTGAGCTAAACTTGCTATGTCTCCAACTCCTAGAAATAACTTCATGCCCCATCTTCCTTACTTCCAGCTAGTAAGGATCACATAATTCCTAACACAGTTTGACACAGATTCCCAATTCGGGCATTCAGAACATATAGCACGTTGCTGTAAGCAAGCATATTCTCATTCAAAGTTGCAAGTTACTATGTAGGAACATGTTTGTATAGGTATTTCAAAGATGCCCAGAACTGAGCTAAACTTGGTATGTCTCCAACTCCTAGAAATAACTTCATGCCCCATCTCCCTTACTTCCAGCTAGTAAGGATCACATAATTCCTAACAAAGTTTTGACACAGATTCCCAAACGGGCATTCAAGACATATAGCACGTTGCTGTAAGCAACCACATTCTCATTCAAAGTTGCAAGTTACTATGTAGGAACAAGTTTGTATAGGTATTTCAAAGATGCCAAGAACTGAGCTAAATGTTGTATGTCTCCAACTGCTAGAAATAACTTCATGCCCCATCTCCCTTACTTCCAGCTAGAAAGGATCACATAATTCCTAACAAAGTTTTGACACAGATTCCCAAGTCGGGCATTCAGAACAGATAGCACGTTGCTGTAAGCAAGCACATTCTCATTCAAAGTTGCAAGTTACTATGTAGGAACAAGTTTGTATAGGTATTGCAAAGATGCCCAGAAATGTGCTAAACTTGGTAAGTGTCCAACTCCTAGATATAACTTCATGCCCCATCTCCCTTAGTTCCAGCTAGAAAGGATCACATAATTTCTAACAAAGTTTTGACACAGATTCCCAATTCTGGCATTCAGAACATATAGCACGTTGCTGTAAGCAAGCACATTCTCATTCAAAGTTGCAAGTTACTATCTAGGATCAAGTTTGTATAGGACTTTCAAAGATGCCCAGAACTGAGCTAATCTTGGTTTGTCTCCAACTCATAGAAACAACTTCATGCCCCAACTCCCTTGCTTCCAGCTAGTAAGGATCACATAATTCCTAACAAAGTTTTGACACAGATTCCCAATTCGGGCATTCAGAACATATAGCACGTTGCTGTAAGCAAGCACATTCTCATTCAAAGTTACAAGATACTATGTAGGAACAAGTTTGTATAGGTATTTCAAAGATGCCCAGAACTGAGCTAAACTTGGTATGTCTCCAACTCCTAGAAATAACTTCATGCCCCATCTCCCTTACTTCCAGCTAGTAAGGATCACATAATTCCTAACAAAGTTTTGACACAGATTCCCAATTCGGGCATTCAGAACATATAGCACGTTGCTGTAAGCAAGCACATTCTCATTGAAAGTTGCAAGTTACTATGTAGGAACAAGTTTGTATAGGTATTTCAAAGATGCCCAGAACTGAGCTAAACTTGGTATGTCTCCAACTCCTTGAAATAACTTCATGCCCCATCTCCCTTACTTCCAGCTAGTAAGGATCACATAATTCCTAACAAAGTTTTGACACAGATTCCCAAACGGGCATTCAAGACATATAGCACGTTGCTGTAAGCAAGCACATTCTCATTCAAAGTTGCAAGTTACTATGTAGGAACAAGTTTGTATAGGTATTTCAAAGATGCCCAGAACTGAGCTAAATGTTGTATGTCTCCAACTCCTAGAAATAACTTCATGCCCCATCTCCCTTACTTCCATCTAGTAAGGATCACATAATTCCTAACAAAGATTTGACACAGATTCCCAATTCAGGCATTCAGAACATATAGCACGTTGCTGTAAGCAAGCACATTCTCATTCAAAGTTGCAAGTTACTATGTAGGAACAAGTTTGTATAGGAATTTCAAAGATGCCCAGAACTGAGCTAAAGGTTGTATGTCTCCAACTCCTAGAAATAACATCATGCCCCATCTCCCTTACTTCCAGCTAGCAAGGATCACATAATTCCTAACAACGTTTTGACACAGATTCCCAATTCGGGCATTCAGAACCTGTAGCACGTTGCTGTAAGCAAGCACATTCTCATTCAAAGTTGCAAGTTACTATGTAGGAACAAGTTTGTATAGGTATTTCAAAGATTCCCAGAACTGAGCTAAACTTTGTATGTCTCCAACTCCTAGAAATAACTCCATGCCCCATCTCCCTTACATCCATCTAGTAAGGATCACTTAATTCCTAACAAAGTTTGGACACAGATTCCCAATTCGGGCATTCAGAACATATAGCACGTTGCTGTAAGCAAGCACATACTCATTCAAAGTTGCAAGTTACGATGTAGGAACAAGTTTGTATATGTATTTCAAAGATGCCCAGAACTGAGCCAAACTTGGTATGTCTCCAACTCCTAGAAATAACTACATGCCCCATCTCCCTTACTTCCATCTAGTAAGGATCACATAATTTCTAACAAAGTTTTGACACAGATTCCCAATTCGGGCATTCAGAACATACAGCACGTTGCTGTAAGCAAGCACATTCTCATTCAAAGTTGCAAGTTACTATGTAGGAACAAGTTTGTATAGGTATTTCAAAGATGCCCAGAACTGAGCTAAACGTTGTATGTCTCCAACTCCTAGAAATAACTTCATGCCCCATCTCCCTTACTTCCAGCTTGTAAGGATCACATAATTTCTAACAAAGTTTTGACACAGATTCCCAATTCTGGCAATCAGAACATATAGCACGTTGCTGTAAGCAAGCACATTCTCATTCAAAGTTGCAAGTTACTACGTAGGAACAAGTGTGTATAGGTATTTCAATGATGCCCAGAACTGAGCTAAACGTTGTATGTCTCCAACTCCTAGAAATAACTTCATGCCCCATCTCCCTTACTTCCAGCTAGAAAGGATCACATAATTCCTAACAAAGTTTTGACACAGATTCCCAATTCGGGCATTCAGAACATATAGCACGTTGCTGTAAGCAAGCACATTCTCATTCAAAGTTGCAAGTTACTATGTAGGAACAAGTTTGTATAGGTATTTCAAAGATGCCCAGAAATGAGCTAAACTTGGTAAGTGTCCAACTCCTAGATATAACTTCATGCCCCATCTCCCTTAGTTCCAGCTAGTAAGGATCACATAATTTCTAACAAAGTTTTGACACAGATTCCCAATTCGGGCATTCAGAACATATAGCACGTTGCTGTAAGCAAGCACATTCTCATTCAAAGTTGCAAGTTACTATGTAGGAACAAGTTTGTATAGGACTTTCAAAGATGCCTAGAACTGAGCTAATCTTGGTTTGTCTCCAACTCATAGAAACAACTTCATGCCCCAACTCCCTTGCTTCCAGCTACTAAGGATCACATAATTCCTAACAAAGTTTTGACACAGATTCCCAATTCGGGCATTCAGAACATATAGCACGTTGCTGTAAGCAAGCACATTCTCATTCAAAGTTGCAAGTTACTATGTAGGAACAAGTTTGTATAGGTATTTCAAAGATGCGCAGAACTGAGCTAAACGTTGTATGTCTCCAACTCCTAGAAATAACTTCATGCCCCATCGCCCTTACTACCATCTAGTAAGGATCACAAAATTTCCAACAATTTTTGACACAGATTCCCAATTCGGGCTTTCAGAACATATATCACGTTGCTGTAAGCAAGCACATTCTCATTCAAAGTTGCAAGTTACTATGCAGGAACAAGTTTTTATAGGACTTTCAAAGATGCCCAGAACTGAGCTAAACTTGCTATGTCTCCAACTCCTAGAAATAACTTCAGGCCCCATCTCCCTTACTTCCAGCTAGTAAGGATCACATAATTCCTAACACAGTTTGACACAGATTCCCAATTCGGGCATTCAGAACATATAGCACGTTGCTGTAAGCAACCACATTCTCATTCAAAGTTGCAAGTTACTATGTAGGAACATGTTTGTATAGGTATTTCAAAGATGCCCAGAACTGAGCCAAACTTGGTATGTCTCCAACTCCTAGAAATAACTACAAGCCCCATCTCCCTTACTTCCATCTAGTAAGGATCACATAATTTCTAACAAAGTTTTGACACAGATTCCCAATTCGGGCATTCAGAACATACAGCACGTTGCTGTAAGCAAGCACATTCTCATTCAAAGTTGCAAGTTACTATGTAGGAACAAGTTTGTATAGGTATTTCAAAGATGCCCAGAACTGAGCTAAACGTTGTATGTCTCCAACTCCTAGAAATAACATCATGCCCCATCTCCCTTACTTCCAGCTAGTAAGGATCACATAATTTCTAACAAAGTTTTGACACAGATTCCCAATTCGGGCATTGAGAACATATAGCACGTTGCTGTAAGCAAGCACATTCTCATACAATGTTGCAAATTACTATGTAGCAACAAGTTTGTATAGGACTTTCAAAGATGCCCAGAACTGAGCTAAACGTTGTATGTCTCCAACTCCTAGAAATAACTTCATGCCCCATCTCCCTTACTTCCAGCTTGTAAGGATCACATAATTTCTAACAAAATTTTGACACAGATTCCCAATTCGGGCAATCAGAACATATAGCACGTTGCTGTAAGCAAGCACATTCTCATTCAAAGTTGCAAGTTACTACGTAGGAACAAGTGTGTATAGGTATTTCAATGATGCCCAGAACTGAGCTAAACGTTGTATGTCTCCAACTCCTAGAAATAACTTCATGCCCCATCTCCCTTACTTCCAGCTAGAAAGGATCACATAATTCCTAACAAAGTTTTGACACAGATTCCCAATTCGGGCATTCAGAACATATAGCACGTTGCTGTAAGCAAGCACATTCTCATTCAAAGTTGCAAGTTACTATGTAGGAACAAGTTTGTATAGGTATTTCAAAGATGCCCAGAAATGAGCTAAACTTGGTAAGTGTCCATCTCCTAGATATAACTTCATGCCCCATCTCCCTTAGTTCCAGCTAGTAAGGATCACATAATTTCTAACAAAGTTTTGACACAGATTCCCAATTCGGGCATTCAGAACATATAGCACGTTGCTGTAAGCAAGCACATTCTCATTCAAAGTTGCAAGTTACTATGTAGGAACAAGTTTGTATAGGACTTTCAAAGATGCCTAGAACTGAGCTAATCTTGGTTTGTCTCCAACTCATAGAAACACCTTCATGCCCCAACTCCCTTGCTTCCAGCTACTAAGGATCACATAATTCCTAACAAAGTTTTGACACAGATTCCCAATTCGGGCATTCAGAACATATAGCACGTTGCTGTAAGCAAGCACATTCTCATTCAAAGTTGCAAGTTACTATGTAGGAACAAGTTTGTATAGGCATTTCAAAGATGCGCAGAACTGAGCTAAACTTGGTATGTCTCCAACTCCTAGAAATAACTTCATGCCCCATCGCCCTTACTTCCATCTAGTAAGGATCACATAATTTCTAACAATTTTTGACACAGATTCCCAATTCGGGCTTTCAGAACATATATCACGTTGTTGTAAGCAAGCACATTCTCATTCAAAGTTGCAAGTTACTATGCAGGAACAAGTTTTTATAGGACTTTCAAAGATGCCCAGATCTGAGCTAAACTTGCTATGTCTCCAACTCCTAGAAATAACTTCATGCCCCATCTTCCTTACTTCCAGCTAGTAAGGATCACATAATTCCTAACACAGTTTGACACAGATTCCCAATTCGGGCATTCAGAACATATAGCACGTTGCTGTAAGCAAGCATATTCTCATTCAAAGTTGCAAGTTACTATGTAGGAACATGTTTGTATAGGTATTTCAAAGATGCCCAGAACTGAGCTAAACTTGGTATGTCTCCAACTCCTAGAAATAACTTCATGCCCCATCTCCCTTACTTCCAGCTAGTAAGGATCACATAATTCCTAACAAAGTTTTGACACAGATTCCCAAACGGGCATTCAAGACATATAGCACGTTGCTGTAAGCAACCACATTCTCATTCAAAGTTGCAAGTTACTATGTAGGAACAAGTTTGTATAGGTATTTCAAAGATGCCCAGAACTGAGCTAAATGTTGTATGTCTCCAACTCCTAGAAATAACTTCATGCCCCATCTCCCTTACTTCCATCTAGTAAGGATCACATAATTCCTAACAAAGATTTGACACAGATTCCCAATTCAGGCATTCAGAACATATAGCACGTTGCTGTAAGCAAGCACATTCTCATTCAAAGTTGCAAGTTACTACGTAGGAACAAGTGTGTATAGGTATTTCAATGATGCCCAGAACTGAGCTAAACGTTGTATGTCTCCAACTCCTAGAAATAACTTCATGCCCCATCTCCCTTACTTCCAGCTAGAAAGGATCACATAATTCCTAACAAAGTTTTGACACAGATTCCCAATTCGGGCATTCAGAACATATAGCACGTTGCTGTAAGCAAGCACATTCTCATTCAAAGTTGCAAGTTACTATGTAGGAACAAGTTTGTATAGGTATTTCAAAGATGCCCAGAAATGAGCTAAACTTGGTAAGTGTCCAACTCCTAGATATAACTTCATGCCCCATCTCCCTTAGTTCCAGCTAGTAAGGATCACATAATTTCTAACAAAGTTTTGACACAGATTCCCAATTCGGGCATTCAGAACATATAGCACGTTGCTGTAAGCAAGCATATTCTCATTCAAAGTTGCAAGTTACTATGTAGGAACAAGTTTGTATAGGACTTTCAAAGATGCCTAGAACTGAGCTAATATTGGTTTGTCTCCAACTCATAGAAACAACTTCATGCCCCAACTCCCTTGCTTCCAGCTACTAAGGATCACATAATTCCAAACAAAGTTTTGACACAGATTCCCAATTCGGGCATTCAGAACATATAGCACGTTGCTGTAAGCAAGCACATTCTCATTCAAAGTTGCAAGTTACTATGTAGGAACAAGTTTGTATAGGTATTTCAAAGATGCGCAGAACTGAGCTAAACTTGGTATGTCTCCAACTCCTAGAAATAACTTCATGCCCCATCGCCCTTACTTCCATCTAGTAAGGATCACATAATTTCTAACAATTTTTGACACAGATTCCCAATTCGGGCTTTCAGAACATATATCACGTTGCTGTAAGCAAGCACATTCTCATTCAAAGTTGCAAGTTACTATGCAGGAACAAGTTTTTATAGGACTTTCAAAGATGCCCAGAACTGAGCTAAACTTGCTATGTCTCCAACTCCTAGAAATAACTTCATGCCCCATCTCCCTTACTTCCAGCTAGTAAGGATCACATAATTCCTAACACAGTTTGACACAGATTCCCAATTCGGGCATTCAGAACATATAGCACGTTGCTGTAAGCAAGCACATTCTCATTCAAAGTTGCAAGTTTCTATGTAGGAACATGTTTGTATAGGTATTTCAAAGATGCCCAGAACTGAGCCAAACTTGGTATGTCTCCAACTCCTAGAAATAACTACATGCCCCATCTCCCTTACTTCCATCTAGTAAGGATCACATAATTTCTAACAAAGTTTTGACACAGATTCCCAATTCGGGCATTCAGAACATACAGCACGTTGCTGTAAGCCATCACATTCTCATTCAAAGTTGCAAGTTACTATGTAGGAACAAGTTTGTATAGGTATTTCAAAGATGCCCAGAACTGAGCTAAACGTTGTATGTCTCCAACTCCTAGAAATAACATCATGCCCCATCTCCCTTACTTCCAGCTAGTAAGGATCACATAATTTCTAACAAAGTTTTGACACAGATTCCCAATTCGGGCATTCAGAACATATAGCACGTTGCTGTAAGCAAGCACATTCTCATTCAATCTTGCAAATTACTATGTAGCAACAAGTTTGTATAGGACTTTCAAAGATGCCCAGAACTGAGCTAAACGTTGTATGTCTCCAACTCCTAGAAATAACTTCATGCCCCATCTCCCTTACTTCCAGCTTGTAAGGATCACATAATTTCTAACAAAGTTTTGACACAGATTCCCAATTCGGGCAATCAGAACATATAGCACGTTGCTGTAAGCAAGCACATTCTCATTCAAAGTTGCAAGTTACTACGTAGGAACAAGTTTGTATAGGTATTTCAAAGATGCCCAGAAATGAGCTAAACTTGGTAAGTGTCCAACTCCTAGATATAACTTCATGCCCCATCTCCCTTAGTTCCAGCTAGTAAGGATCACATAATTTCTAACAAAGTTTTGACACAGATTCCCAATTCGGGCATTCAGAACATATAGCACGTTGCTGTAAGCAAGCACATTCTCATTCAAAGTTGCAAGTTACTATGTAGGAACAAGTTTGTATAGGACTTTCAAAGATGCCTAGAACTGAGCTAATCTTGGTTTGTCTCCAACTCATAGAAACAACTTCATGCCCCAACTCCCTTGTTTCCAGCTACTAAGGATCACATAATTCCTAACAAAGTTTTGACACAGATTCCCAATTCGGGCATTCAGAACATATAGCACGTTGCTGTAAGCAAGCACATTCTCATTCAAAGTTGCAAGTTACTATGTAGGAACAAGTTTGTATAGGTATTTCAAAGAGGCCCAGAACTGAGCTAAACTTGGTATGTCTCCAACTCCTAGAAATAACTTCATGCCCCATCGCCCTTACTTCCATCTAGTAAGGATCACATAATTTCTAACAATTTTTGACACAGATTCCCAATTCGGGCTTTCAGAACATATATCACGTTGCTGTAAGCAAGCACATTCTCATTCAAAGTTGCAAGTTACTATGCAGGAACAAGTTTTTATAGGACTTTCAAAGATGCCCAGAACTGAGCTAAACTTGCTATGTCTCCAACTCCTAGAAATAACTTCATGCCCCATCTCCCTTATTTCCAGCTAGTAAGGATCACATATTTCCTAACACAGTTTGACACAGATTCCCAATTCGGGCATTCAGAACATATAGCACGTTGCTGTAAGCAAGCACATTCTCATTCAAAGTTGCAAGTTACTATGTAGGAACATGTTTGTATAGGTATTTCAAAGATGCCCAGAACTGAGCTAAACTTGGTATGTCTCCAACTCCTAGAAATAACTTCATGCCCCATCTCCCTTACTTCCAGCTAGTAAGGATCACATAATTCCTAACAAAGTTTTGACACAGATTCCCAATTCGGGCCTTCAGAACATATAGCACGTTGCTGTAAGCAAGCACATTCTCATTCAAAGTTGCAAGTTACTATGTAGGAACAAGTTTGTATAAGTATTTCAAAGATGCCCAGAACTGAGCTAAACTTAGTATGTCTCCAACTCCTAGAAATAAATTCATGCTCCATGTCCCTTACTTCCAGCAAGTAAGGATGACATAATTCCTACCAAAGTTTTGACACAGATTCCCAATTCGGGCATTCAGAACATATAGCACGTTGCTGTAAGCAAGCATATTCTCATTCAAAGTTGCAATTTACTATGTAGGAACAAGTTTGTATAGGTATTTCAAAGATGCCCAGAACTGAGCTAAACTTGGTATGTCTCCAACTCCTAGAAATAACTTCATGCCCCATCTCCCTAACTTCCAGCTAGTAAGGATCACATAATTCCTAACAAAGTTTTCCACAGATTCCCAATTCGGGCATTCAGAACATATAGCACGTTGCTGTAAGCAAGCACATTCTCATTAAAAGTTGCAAGTTACTATGTAGGAACAAGTTTGTTTAGGTATTTCAAAGATGCCCAGATCTGTGCTAAACTTGGTATGTGTCCATCTCCTAGAAATAACTTCATGCCCCATCTCCCTTACTTCCAGCTAGTAAGGATCACATAATATTCCTAACAAAGTTTTGACACAGATTCCCAATTCGGGCATTCAGAACATATAGCTCGTTGCTGTAAGCAAGCACATTCTCCTTCAAAGTTGCAAGTTACTATGTAGGAACAAGTTTGTATAGGTATTTCAAAGATACCCAGAACTGAGCTAAACTTGGTATGTCTCCAACTCCTAGAAATAACTTCATGCCCCATCTCCCTTACTTCCAGCTAGTAAGGATCACATAATTCCTAACAAAGTTTTGACACAGATTCCCAATTCGGGCATTCAGAACATATAGCACGTTGCTGTAAGCAAGCACATTCTCATTCAAGGTTGCAAGTTACTATGTAGGAACAAGTTTGTATAGGTATTTCAAAGATGCCCAGAACTGAGCTAAACTTGGTATGTCTCCAACTCCTAGAAATAAATTCATGCTCCATGTCCCTTACTTGCAGCTAGTAAGGATGACATAATTCCTAACAAAGATTTGACACAGATTACCAATTCGGGCATTCAGAACATATAGCACGTTGCTGTAAGCAAGCACATTCTCATTCAAAGTTGCAAGTTACTATGTAGGTACAAGTTTGTATAGGTATATCAAAGATGCCCAGAACTGAGCTAAACTTGGTATGTCTCCAACTCCTAGAAATAACTTCATGCCACATCTCCCTAACTTCCAGCTAGTAAGGATCACATAATTCCTAACAAAGTTTTGACACAGATTCCCAATTCGGGCATTCAGAACATATAGCACGTTGCTGTAAGCAAGCACATTGTCATTCAAAGTAGCAAGTTACTATGTAGGAACAAGTTTGTATAGGTATTTCAAAGATGCCCATAACTGAGCTAAACTTGGTATGTGTTCAACTCCTAGAAATAACTTCATGCCCCATCTCCCTTACTTCCAGCTAGTAAGGATCACATAATTCCTAACAAAGTTTTGACACAGATTCCCAATTCGGACTTTCAGAACATAAAGCACGTTCTTTAAGCAAGCACATTCTCATTCAAAGTTGCAAGTTACTATGTAGGAACAAGTTTGTATAGGTATTTCAAAGATGCCCAGAACTGATCTAAACTTGGTATGTCTCCAACTCCTAGAAATAACTTCATGCCCCATCTCCCTAACTTCCAGCTAGTAAGGATCACATAATTCCTAACAAAGTTTTGACACAGATTCCCAATTTGGGCATTCAGAACATATAGCACGTTGCTGTAAGCAAGCACATTCCCATTCAATTTGCAAGTTACTATGTAGGAACAAGTTTGTATAGGTATTTCAAAGATGCCCAGAACTGAGCTAAACGTTGTATGTCTCCAACTCCTAGAAATAACTTCATGCCCCATCTCCCTTACTTCCAGCTAGTAAGGATCACATAATTCCTAACAAACTTTTGACACAGATTCCCAAATCGGGCATTCAGAACATGTAGCACGTTGCTGTAAGCAAGCACATTCTCATTGAAAGTTGCAAGTTACTATGTAGGAACAAGTTTGTATAGGTATTTCAAAGATGCCCAGAACTGAGCTAAACGTTGTATGTCTCCAACGCCTAGAAATAACTTCATGACCGATCTCCCTTACTTCCAGCTAGTAAGGATCACATAATTCCTAACAAAGTTTTGACACAGATTCCCAATTCGGGCATTCAGAACATATAGCACGTTGCTGTAAGCAAGCACATTCTCATTCAAAGTTGCAAGTTACTATGTAAGAACAAGTTTGTATAGGACTTTCAAAGATGCCCAGAACTGAGCTAAACTTGGTATATCTCCAACTCCTAGAAATAAGTTCATGCCCCATCTCCCTTACTTCCAGCTAGTAAGGATCACATAATTCCTAACAAAGTTTTGACACAGATTCCCAATTCGGGCATTCAGAACATATAGCACGTTGCTGTAAGGAAGCACATTCTCATTCAAAGTTGCAAGTTACTATGCAGGAACAAGTTTGTATAGGAATTTCAAAGATGCCCAGAACTGAGCTAAACTTGCTATGTCTCCAACTCCTAGAAATAACTTCATGCCCCATCTCCCTTACTTCCAGCTAGTAAGGATCACATAATTCGTAACAAAGTTTTGACACAGATTCCCAATTCGGGCATTCAGAACATATAGCACGTTGCTGTAAGCAAGCACATTCTCATTCAAAGTTGCAAGTTACTATGTAGGAACAAGTTTGTATAGGACCTTCAAAGATGCCCAGAACTGAGCTAAAGTGGGTATGTCTCCAACCCCTAGAAATAACTTCATGCCCCATCTCCCTTACTTCCAGCTAGTAAGGATCACATAATATTCCTAACAAAGTTTTGACACAGATTCCCAATTCGGGCATTCAGAACATATAGGACGTTGCTGTAAGCAAGCACATTCTCATTCAAAGTTGCAAGTTACTATGTAGGAGCAAGTTTGTATAGGTATTTCAAAGATGCCCAGAACTGAGCTAAACTTGGTATGTCTTCAACTCCTAGAAATAACTTCATGCCCCATCTCCCTTACTTCCATCTAGTAAGGATCACATTATTTCTAACAAAGTTTTGACACATATTCCCAATTCGGGCATTCAGAACATATCGCACGTTGCTGTATGCAAGCACATTCTCATTCAAAGTTGCAAGTTACTATGTAGGAACAAGTTTGTATAGGTATTTCAAAGATGCCCAGAACTGAGCTAAACTTGGTATGTCTCCAACTCCTAGAAATAACTTCATGCCCCATCTCCCTTACTTCCAGCTAGTAAGGATCACATAATTCCTAACAAAGTTTTGACACAGATTCCCAATTCGGGCATTCAGAACATATAGCACGTTGCTGTAAGCAAGCACATTCTCATTCAAAGTTGCAAGTTAATATGTAGGAACAAGTTTGTATAGGTATTTCAAAGATGCCCAGAAGTGAGCTAAACTTGGTATGTGTCCAACTCCCAGAAATAACTTCATGCCCCATCTCCCTTACTTCCAGCTAGTAAGCATCACATAATTCCTAACAAAGTTTTGACACAGATTCCCAATTCGGGCATTCGGAACATATAGCACGTTGCTGTAAGCAAGCACATTCTCATTCAAAGTTGCAAGTTACTATGTAGGAACAAGTTTGTATAGGTATTTCAAAGATGCCCAGAACTAAGCTAAACTTGGTATGTCTCCAACTCCTAGAAATAACTTCATGCCCCATCTCCCTTACTTCCAGCTAGTAAGGATCACAAAATTCCTAACAAAGTTTTGACACAGATTCCCAATTCGGGCATTCAGAACATGTAGCACGTTGCTGTAAGCAAGCACATTCTCATTCAAAGTTGCAAGTTACTATGTAGGAACAAGTTTGTATAGGTATTTCAAAGATGCCCAGAACTGAGCTAAAAGTTGTATGTCTCCAACTCCTAGAAATAACTTCATGCTCCATGTCCCTTGTTCCATCTAGTAAGGATCACATAATTTCTAAAAAAGTTTTGACACAGATTCCCAATTCGGGCTTTCAGAACATATAGCACGTTGCTGTAAGCAAGCACATTCTCATTCAAAGTTGCAAGTTACTATGTAGGAACAAGTTTGTATAGGTATTTCAAAGATGCCCAGAACTGAGATAAACTTGGTATGTCTCCAACTCCTAGAAATAACTTCATGCCCCATCTCCCTTATTTCCAGCTAGTAAGGATCACATAATTCCTAACAAAGTTTTGACACAGATTCCCAATTCGGTCATTCAGAACATATAGCACGTTGCTGTAAGCAAGCACATTCTCATTCAAAGTTGCAAGTTACTATGTAGGAACAAGTTTGTATAGGTATTTCAAAGGTGCCCAGAACTGAGCTAAACGTTCTATGTCTTCAACTCCTAGAAATAACTTCATGCCCCATCTCCCTTACTTCCAGCTAGTAAGGATCACATAATTCCTAACAAAGTTTTGACACAGATTCCCAATTTGGGCATTCAGAACATATAGCACGTTGCCTTAAGCAAGCACATTCTCATTCAAAGTGGCAAGTTACTATGTAGGAACAAGTTTGTATAGGTATTTCAAAGATGCCCAGAACTGAGCTAAACTTGGTATGTCTCCAACTCCTAGAAATATCTTCATGCCCCATCTCCCTTTCTTCCAGCTAGTAAGGATCACATAATTCCCAACAAAGTTTTGACACAGATTCCCAATTCGGGCATTCAGAACATATAGCACGTTGCTGTAAGCAAGCACATTCTCATTCAAAGTTGCAAGTTACTATGTAGGAACAAGTTTGTATAGGTATTTCAAAGATGCCCAGAACTGAGCTAAACTTGGTATGTCTCCAACTGCTAGAAATAACTTCATGCCCCATCTCCCTTACTTCCAGCTAGTAAGGATCACATAATTCCTAACAAAGTTTTGACACAGATTCCCAATTCGGACATTCAGAACATATAGCACGTTGCTGTAAGCAAGCACATTCTCATTCAAAGTTGCATGTTACTATGTAGGAACAAGTTTGTATAGGTATTTCAAAGATGCCCAGAACTAAGCTAAACTTGGTATGTCTCCAACTCCTAGAAATAACTTCATGCCCCATCTCCCTTACTTCCAGCTAGTAAGGATCACAAAATTCCTAACAAAGTTTTGACACAGATTCCCAATTCGGGCATTCAGAACATGTAGCACGTTGCTGTAAGCAAGCACATTCTCATTCAAAGTTGCAAGTTACTATGTAGGAACAAGTTTGTATAGGTATTTCAAAGATGCCCAGAACTGAGCTAAACTTGGTATGTGTCTAAATCCTAGAAATAACTTCATGCCCCAACTCCCTTACTTCCAGCTACTAAGGATCACATAATTCCTAACAAAGATTTGACAGGGATTCCCAATTCGGGCATTCAGAACATATAGCACGTTGCTGTAAGCAAGCACATTCTCATTCAAAGATGCAAGTTACTATGTAGGAACAAGTTTGTATAGGTATTTCAAAGATGCCCAGAACTGAGCTAAACGTTGTATGTCTCCAACTCCTAGAAATAAATTCATTCTCCAAGTCCCTTACTTCCAGCTAGTAAGGATCACATAATTTCTAACAAAGTTTTGACACAGATTCCCAATTCGGGCATTCAGAACATATAGCACGTTGCTGTAAGCAAGCACATTCTCATTCAAAGTTGCAAGTTACTATGTAGGAACAAGTTTGTATAGGTATTTCAAAGATGCCCAGAACAGAGCTAAACTTGGAATGTCTCCAACTCCTAGAAATAACTTCATGCCCCATCTCCCTTACTTCCAGCTAGTAAGGATCACATAATTCCTAACAAAGATTTGACACAGATTCCCAATTCGGGCATTCAGAACATATAGCACGTTGCTGTAAGCAAGCACATTCTCATTCAAAGTTGCAAGTTACTATGTAGGAACAAGTTTGTATAGGTATTTCAAAGATGCCCAGAACTGAGCTAAACGTTGTATGTCTCCAACTCCTAGTAATAACTTCATGCCCCATCTCCCTTACTTCCAGCTAGTAAGGATCACATAATTCCTAACAAAGTTTTGACACAGATTCCCAATTCGGGCATTCAGAACATATAGCACGTTGCTGTAAGCAAGCACATTCTCATTCAAAGTTGCAAGTTACTATGTAGGAACAAGTTTGTATAGGTATTTCAAAGATGCCCAGAACAGAGCTAAACTTGGCATGTCTCCAACTCCTAGAAATAACTTCATGCCCCATCTCCCTTACTTCCAGCTAGTAAGGATCACATAATTCCTAACAAAGTTTTGACACAGATTCCCAATTCGGGCATTCAGAACATATAGCACGTTGCTGTAAGCAAGCACATTCTCATTCAAAGTTGCATGTTACTATGTAGGAACAAGTTTGTATAGGTATTTCAAAGATGCCCAGAACTAAGCTAAACATGGTATGTCTCCAACTCCTAGAAATAACTTCATGCCCCATCTCCCTTACTTCCAGCTAGTAAGGATCACAAAATTCCTAACAAAGTTTTGACACAGATTCCCAATTCGGGCATTCAGAACATGTAGCACGTTGCTGTAAGCAAGCACATTCTCATTCAAAGTTGCAAGTTACTATGTAGGAACAAGTTTGTATAGGTATTTCAAAGATGCCCAGAACTGAGCTAAACTTGGTATGTGTCTAAATCCTAGAAATAACTTCATGCCCCAACTCCCTTACTTCCAGCTACTAAGGATCACATAATTCCTAACAAAGATTTGACAGGGATTCCCAATTCGGGCATTCAGAACATATAGCACGTTGCTGTAAGCAAGCACATTCTCATTCAAAGATGCAAGTTACTATGTAGGAACAAGTTTGTATAGGTATTTCAAAGATGCCCAGAACTGAGCTAAACGTTGTATGTCTCCAACTCCTAGAAATAAATTCATTCTCCAAGTCCCTTACTTCCAGCTAGTAAGGATCACATAATTTCTAACAAAGTTTTGACACAGATTCCCAATTCGGGCATTCAGAACATATAGCACGTTGCTGTAAGCAAGCACATTCTCATTCAAAGTTGCAAGTTACTATGTAGGAACAAGTTTGTATAGGTATTTCAAAGATGCCCAGAACAGAGCTAAACTTGGCATGTCTCCAACTCCTAGAAATAACTTCATGCCCCATCTCCCTTACTTCCAGCTAGTAAGGATCACATAATTCCTAACAAAGTTTTGACACAGATTCCCAATTCGGGCATTCAGAACATATAGTACGTTGCTGTAAGCAAGCACATTCTCATTCAAAGTTGCAAGTTACTATGTAGGAACAAGTTTGTATAGGTATTTCAAAGATGCCCAGAACTGAGCTAAACGTTGTATGTCTCCAACTCCTAGAAATAACTTCATGCCCCATCTCCCTTACTTCCAGCTAGTACGGATCACATAATTCCTAACAAAGTTTTGACACAGATTCCCAATTCGGGCATTCAGAACATATAGCACGTTGCTGTAAGCAAGCACATTCTCATTCAAAGTTGCAAGTTACTATGTAGGAACAAGTTTGTATAGGTATTTCAAAGATGCCCAGAACAGAGCTAAACTTGGCATGTCTCCAACTCCTAGAAATAACTTCATGCCCCATCTCCCTTACTTCCAGCTAGTAAGGATCACATAATTCCTAACAAAGTTTTGACACAGATTCCCAATTCGGGCATTCAGAACATATAGCACGTTGCTGTAAGCAAGCACATTCTCATTCAAAGTTGCAAGTTACTATGTAGGAACAAGTTTGTATAGGTATTTCAAAGATGCCCAGAACTGAGCTAAACTTGGTATGTCTCCAACTCCTAGAAATAACTTCATGCCCCATCTCCGTTACTTCCAGCTAGTAAGGATCACATAATTCCCAACAAAGTTTTGACACAGATTCCCAGTTCGGGCATTCAGAACATATAGCACGTTGCTGTAAGCAAGCACATTCTCATTCAAAGTTGCAAGTTACTATGTAGGAAAAAGTTTGTATAGGTATTTCAAAGATGCCCAGAACTGAGCTAAACTTGGTATGTCTCCAACTCCTAGAAATAACTTCATGCTCCATGTCCCTTACTTCCATCTAGTAAGGATCACATAATTCCTAACAAAGTTTTGACACAGATTCCAAATTCGGGCATTCAGAACATATAGCACGTTGCTGTAAGCAAGCACATTCTCATTCAAAGTTGCAAGTTACTATGTAGGAACAAGTTTGTATAGGTATTTCAAAGATGCCCAGAACTGAGCTAAACTTGGTATGTCGCCAACTCCTAGAAATAACTTCATGTCCCATCTCCCTTACTTCCTGCTAGTAAGGATCATATAATTCCTAACAAAGTTTTGACACAGATTCCCAATTCGGACATTCAGAACATATAGCACGTTGCTGTAAGCAAGCACATTCTCATTCAAAGTTGCAAGTTACTATGTAGGAACAAGTTTGTATAGGTATTTCAAAGATGCCCAGAACTGAGCTAAACGTTGTATGTCTCCAACTCCTAGAAATAACTTCATGCCCCATCTCCCTTACTTCCAGCTAGTAAGGATCACATAATTCCTAACAAAGTTTTGACACAGATTCCCAATTCTGGCATTCAGAACATAGAGCACGTTGCTGTAAGCAAGCACATTCTCATTCAAAGTTGCAAGTTACTATGTAGGAACAAGTTTGTATAGGTATTTCAAAGATGCCCAGAACTGAGCTAAACTTGGTATGTCTCCAACTCCTAGAAATAAATTCATGCCCCATCTCCCTTTCTTCCAGCTAGTAAGGATCACATAATTCCCAACAAAGTTTTGACACATATTCCCAATGCGGACATTCAGAACATATCGCACGTTGCTGTATGCAAGCACATTCTCATTCAAAGTTGCAAGTTACTATGTAGGAACAAGTTTGTATAGGTATTTCAAAGATGCCCAGAACTGAGCTAAACTTGGTATGTCTCCAACTCCTAGAAATAACTTCATGCCCCATCTCCCTTACTTCCAGCTAGTAAGGATCACATAATTCCTAACAAAGTTTTGACACAGATTCCCAATTCGGGCATTCAGAACATATATCACGTTGCTGTAAGCAAGCACATTCTCATTCAAAGTTGCAAGTTACTATGTAGGAACAAGTTTGTATAGGTATTTCAAAGATGCCCAGAACTGAGCTAAACTTGGTATGTCTCCAACTCCTAGAAATAACTTCATGCCCCATCTCCCTTACTTCCAGCTAGTAAGGATCACATAATTCCTAACAAAGTTTTGACACAGATTCCCAATTCGGGCATTCAGAACATATAGCACGTTGCTGTAAGCAAGCACATTCTCATTCAAAGTTGCAAGTTACTATGTAGGAACAAGTTTGTATAGGTATTTCAAAGATGCCCAGAACTGAGCTAAACGTTGTATGTCTCCAACTCCTAGAAATAACTTCATGCTCCATGTCCCTTGTTCCATCTAGTAAGGAATACATAATTTCTAACAAAGTTTTGACACAGATTCCCAATTCGGGCATTCAGAACATATAGCACGTTGCTGTAAGCAAGCACATTCTCATTCAAAGTTGCAAGTTACTATGTAGGAACAAGATTGTATAGGTATTTCAAAGATGCCCAGAACTGAGCTAAACTTGGTATGTCTCCAACTCCTAGAAATAACTTCATGCCCCATCTCCCTTACTTCCAACTAGTAAGGATCACATAATTCCTAACAAAGTTTTGACACAGATTCCCAATTCGGTCATTCAGAACATATAGCACGTTGCTGTAAGCAAGCACATTCTCATTCAAATTTGCAAGTTACTATGTAGGAACAAGTTTGTATAGGTATTTCAAAGGTGCCCAGAACTGAGCTAAACGTTCTATGTCTTCAACTCCTAGAAATAACTTCATGCCCCATCTCCCTTACTTCCAGCTTGTAAGGATCACATAATTCCTAACAAAGTTTTGACACAGATTCCCAATTCGGGCATTCAGAACATATAGCACGTTGCCTTAAGCAAGCACATTCTCATTCAAAGTTGCAAGTTACTATGTAGGAACAAGTTTGTATAGGTATTTCAAAGATGCCCAGAACTGAGCTAAACGTTGTATGTCTCCAACTCCTAGAAATAACTTCATGCCCCATCTCCCTTACTTCCAGCTAGTAAGGATCACATAATTCCTAACAAAGTTTTGGCACAGATTCCCAATTCGGGCATTCAGAACATATAGCACGTTGCTGTAAGCAAGCACATTCTCATTCAAAGTTGCAAGTTACTATGTAGGAACAAGTTTTTATAGGACCTTCAAAGATGCCCAGAACTGAGCTAAAGTGGGTATGTCTCCAACTCCTAGAAATAACTTCATGCCCCATCTCCCTTACTTCCAGCTAGTAAGGATCACATAATATTCCTAACAAAGTTTTGACACAGATTCCCAATTCGGGCATTCAGAACATATAGGACGTTGCTGTAAGCAAGCACATTCTCATTCAAAGTTGCAAGTTACTATGTAGGAGCAAGTTTGTATAGGTATTTCAAAGATGCCCAGAAGTGAGCTAAACTTGGTATGTCTCCAACTCCTAGAAATAACTTCATGCCCCATCTCCCTTACTTCCTTCTAGTAAGGATCACATTATTTCTAACAAAGTTTTGACACATATTCCCAATTCGGGCATTCAGAACATATAGCACGTTGCTGTAAGCAAGCACATTCTCATTCAAAGTTGCAAGTTACTATGTAGGAACAAGTTTGTATAGGTATTTCAAAGATGCCCAGAACTGAGCTAAACGTTGTATGTCTCCAACTCCTAGAAATAACTTCATGCCCCATCTCCCTTACTTCCAGCTAGTAAGGATCACATAATTCCCAACAAAGTTTTGACACAGATTCCCAATTCGGGCATTCAGAACATATAGCACCTTGCTGTAAGCAAGCACATTCTCATTCAAAGTTGCAAGTTACTATGTAGGAAAAAGTTTGTATAGGTATTTCAAAGATGCCCAGAACTGAGCTAAACTTGGTATGTCTCCAACACCTAGAAATAACTTCATGCTCCATGTCCCTTACTTCCATCTAGTAAGGATCACATAATTCCTAACAAAGTTTTGACACAGATTCCCAATTCGGGCATTCAGAACATATAGCACGTTGCTGTAAGCAAGCACATTCTCATTCAAAGTTGCAAGTTACTATGTAGGAACAAGTTTGTATAGGTATTTCAAAGATGCCCAGAACTGAGCTAAACTTGGTATGTCGCCAACTCCTAGAAATAACTTCATGTCCCATCTCCCTTACTTCCAGCTAGTAAGGATCACATAATTCCTAACAAAGTTTTGACACAGATTCCCAATTCGGGCATTCAGAACATATAGCACGTTGCTCTAAGCAAGCACATTCTCATTCAAAGTTGCAAGTTACTATGTAGGAACAAGTTTGTATAGGTATTTCAAAGATGCCCAGAACTGAGCTAAACTTGATATGTCTCCACCTCCTAGAAATAACTTCATGCCCCATCTCCCTTACTTCCAGCTAGTAAGGATCACATAATTCCTAACAAAATTTTGACACAGATTCCCAATTCGGGCATTCAGAACATATAGCACGTTGCTGTAAGCAAGCACATTCTCATTCAAAGTTGCAAGTTACTATGTAGGAACAAGTTTGTATAGGTATTTCAAAGATGCCCAGAACTGAGCTAAACGTTGTATGTCTCCAACTCCTAGAAATAACTTCATGCCCCATCTCCCTTACTTCCAGCTAGTAAGGATCACATAATTCCTAACAAAGTTTTGACACAGATTCCAAATTCAGGCATTCAGAACATATAGCACGTTGCTGTAAGCAAGCACATTCTCATTCAAAGTTGCAAGTTACTATGTAGGAACAAGTTTGTATAGGTATTTCAAAGATGCCCAGAACTGAGCTAAACTTGGTATGTCTCCAACTCCTAGAAATAACTTCATGCCCCATCTCCCTTACTTCCAGCTAGTAAGGATCACATAATTCCCAACAAAGTTTTGACACAGATTCCCAATTCGGGCATTCAGAACATATAGCACGTTGCTGTAAGCAAGCACATTCTCATTCAAAGTTGCAAGTTACTATGTAGGAAAAAGTTTGTATAGGTATTTCAAAGATGCCCAGAACTGAGCTAAACGTTGTATGTCTCCAACTCCTAGAAATAACTTCATGCCCCATCTCCCTTACTTCCATCTAGTAAGGATCACATAATTTCTAACAAAGTTTTGACACAGATTCCCAATTCGGGCATTCAAAACATATAGCACGTTGCTGTAAGCAAGCACATTCTCATTCAAAGTTGCAAGTTACTATGTAGGAACAAGTTTGTATAGGTATTTCAAAGATGCCCAGAACTGAGCTAAACTTGGTATGTCGCCAACTCCTAGAAATAACTTCATGTCCCATCTCCCTTACTTCCAGCTAGTAAGGATCACATAATTCCTAACAAAGTTTTGACACAGATTCCCAATTCGGGCATTCAGAACATATAGCACGTTGCTCTAAGCAAGCACATTCTCATTCAAAGTTGCAAGTTACTATGTAGGAACAAGTTTGTATAGGTATTTCAAAGATGCCCAGAACTGAGCTAAACTTGATATGTCTCCACCTCCTAGAAATAACTTCATGCCCCATCTCCCTTACTACCAGCTAGTAAGGATCACATAATTCCTAACAAAGTTTTGACACAGATTCCCAATTCGGGCATTCAGAACATATAGCACGTTGCTGTAAGCAAGCACATTCTCATTCAAAGTTGCAAGTTACTATGTAGGAACAAGTTTGTATAGGACTTTCAAAGATGCCCAGAACTGATCTAAAGTGGGTATGTCTCCAACTCATAGAAATAACTTCATGCCCCATCTCCCTTACTTCCAGCTAGTAAGGATCACATAATTCCTAACAAAGTTTTGACACAGATTCCCAATTCGGGCATTCAGAACATATAGCACGTTGCTGTAAGCAAGCACATTCTCATTCAAAGTTGCAAGTTAATATGTAGGAACAAGTTTGTATAGGTATTTCAAAGATGCCCAGAAGTGAGCTAAACTTGGTATGTGTCCAATTCCTAGAAATAACTTCATGCCCCATCTCCCTTACTTCCAGCTAGTAAGGATCACAAAATTCCTAACAAAGTTTTGACACAGATTCCCAATTCGGGCATTCAGAACATGTAGCACGTTGCTGTAAGCAAGCACATTCTCATTCAAAGTTGCAAGTTACTATGTAGGAACAAGTTTGTATAGGTATTTCAAAGATGCCCAGAACTGAGCTAAACTTGGTATGTCTCCTACTCCTAGAAATAACTTCATGCCCCGTCTCCCTTACTTCCAGCTAGTAAGGATCACATAATTCCTAACAAAGTTTTGACACAGATTCCCAATTCGGGCATTCAGAATATATAGCACGTTGTTGTAAGCAAGCACATTTTCATTCAAAGTTGCAAGTTTCCATGTAGGAACAAGTTTGTATAGGTATTTCAAAGATGCCCAGAACTGAGCTAAACGTTGTATGTCTCCAACTCCTAGAAATAAATTCATTCTCCAAGTCCCTTACTTCCAGCTAGTAAGGATCAAATAATTTCTAACAAAGTTTTGACACAGATTCCCAATTCGTGCATTCAGAACATATAGCACGTTGCTGTAAGCAAGCACATTCTCATTAAAAGTTGCAAGTTACTATGTAGGAACAAGTTTGTATAGGTATTTCAAAGATGCCCAGAACAGAGCTAAACTTGGCATGTCTCCAACTCCTAGAAATAACTTCATGCCCCATCTCCCTTACTTCCAGCTAGTAAGGATCACATAATTCCTAACAAAGATTTGACACAGATTCCCAATTCGGGCATTCAGAACATATAGCACGTTGCTGTAAGCAAGCACATTCTCATTCAAAGTTGCAAGTTACTATGTAGGAACAAGTTTGTATAGGTATTTCAAAGATGCCCAGAACTGAGCTAAACGTTGTATGTCTCCAACTCCTAGAAATAACTTCATGCCCCATCTCCCTTACTTCCAGCTAGTAAGGATCACATAATTCCTAACAAAGTTTTGACACAGATTCCCAATTCGGGCATTCAGAACATATAGCACGTTGCTGTAAGCAAGCACATTCTCATTCAAAGTTGCAAGTTACTATGTAGGAACAAGTTTGTATAGGTATTTCAAAGATGCCCAGAACTGAGCTAAACTTGGTATGTCTCCAACTCCTAGAAATAACTTCATGCTCCATGTCCCTTACTTCCATCTAGTAAGAATCACATAATTCCTAACAAAGTTTTGACACAGATTCCAAATTCGGGCATTCAGAACATATAGCACGTTGCTGTAAGCAAGCACATTCTCATTCAAAGTTGCAAGTTACTATGTAGGAACAAGTTTGTATAGGTATTTCAAAGATGCCCAGAACTGAGCTAAACTTGGTATGTCGCCAACTCCTAGAAATAACTTCATGTCCCATCTCCCTTACTTCCAGCTAGTAAGGATCACATAATTCCTAACAAAGTTTTGACAGAGATTCCCAATTCGGGCATTCAGAACATATAGCACGTTGCTGTAAGCAAGCACATTCTCATTCAAAGTTGCAAGTTACTATGTAGGAACAAGTTTGTATAAGTATTTCAATGATGCCCAGAACTGAGCTAAACTTGGTATGTCTCCAACTCCTAGAAATAACTTCATGCCCCATCTCCCTTACTTCCAGCTAGTAAGGATCACATAATTCCCAACAAAGTTTTGACACAGATTCCCAATTCGGGCATTCAGAACATATAGCACCTTGCTGTAAGCAAGCACATTCTCATTCAAAGTTGCAAGTTACTATGTAGGAAAAAGTTTGTATAGGTATTTCAAAGATGCCCAGAACTGAGATAAACTTGGTATGTCTCCAACACCTAGAAATAACTTCATGCTCCATGTCCCTTACTTCCATCTAGTAAGGATCACATAATTCCTAACAAAGTTTTGACACAGATTCCAAATTCGGGCATTCAGAACATATAGCACGTTGCTGTAAGCAAGCACATTCTCATTCAAAGTTGCAAGTTACTATGTAGGAACAAGTTTGTATAGGTATTTCAAAGATGCCCAGAACTGAGCTAAACTTGGTATGTCGCCAACTCCTAGAAATAACTTCATGTCCCATCTCCCTTACTTCCAGCTAGTAAGGATCACATAATTCCTAACAAAGTTTTGACACAGATTCCCAATTCGGGCATTCAGAACATATAGCACGTTGCTCTAAGCAAGCACATTCTCATTCAAAGTTGCAAGTTACTATGTAGGAACAAGTTTGTATAGGTATTTCAAAGATGCCCAGAACTGAGCTAAACTTGATATGTCTCCACCTCCTAGAAATAACTTCATGCCCCATCTCCCTTACTTCCAGCTAGTAAGGATCACATAATTCCTAACAAAATTTTGACACAGATTCCCAATTCGGGCATTCAGAACATATAGCACGTTGCTGTAAGCAAGCACATTCTCATTCAAAGTTGCAAGTTAATATGTAGGAACAAGTTTGTATAGGTATTTCAAAGATGCCCAGAACTGAGCAAAACGTTGTATGTCTCCAACTCCTAGAAATAACTTCATGCCCCATCTCCCTTACTTCCAGCTAGTAAGGATCACATAATTCCTAACAAAGTTTTGACACAGATTCCAAATTCAGGCATTCAGAACATATAGCACGTTGCTGTAAGCAAGCACATTCTCATTCAAAGTTGCAAGTTACTATGTAGGAACAAGTTTGTATAGGTATTTCAAAGATGCCCAGAACTGAGCTAAACTTGGTATGTCTCCAACTCCTAGAAATAACTTCATGCCCCATCTCCCTTACTTCCAGCTAGTAAGGATCACATAATTCCCAACAAAGTTTTGACACAGATTCCCAATTCGGGCATTCAGAACATATAGCACGTTGCTGTAAGCAAGCACATTCTCATTCAAAGTTGCAAGTTACTATGTAGGAAAAAGTTTGTATAGGTATTTCAAAGATGCCCAGAACTGAGCTAAACGTTGTATGTCTCCAACTCCTAGAAATAACTTCATGCCCCATCTCCCTTACTTCCATCTAGTAAGGATCACATAATTTCTAACAAAGTTTTGACACAGATTCCCAATTCGGGCATTCAAAACATATAGCACGTTGCTGTAAGCAAGCACATTCTCATTCAAAGTTGCAAGTTACTATGTAGGAACAAGTTTGTATAGGTATATCAAAGATGCCCAGAACTGAGCTAAACTTGGTATGTCTCCAACTCCTAGAAATAACTTCATGTCCCATCTCCCTTACTTCCAGCTAGTAAGGATCACATAATTCCTAACAAAGTTTTGACACAGATTCCCAATTCGGGCATTCAGAACATATAGCACGTTGCTCTAAGCAAGCACATTCTCATTCAAAGTTGCAAGTTACTATGTAGGAACAAGTTTGTATAGGTATTTCAAAGATGCCCAGAACTGAGCTAAACTTGATATGTCTCCACCTCCTAGAAATAACTTCATGCCCCATCTCCCTTACCCTCAGCTAGTAAGGATCACATAATTCCTAACAAAGTTTTGACACAGATTCCCAATTCGGGCATTCAGAACATATAGCACGTTGCTGTAAGCAAGCACATTCTCATTCAAAGTTGCAAGTTACTATGTAGGAACAAGTTTGTATAGGACTTTCAAAGATGCCCAGAACTGATCTAAAGTGGGTATGTCTCCAACTCATAGAAATAACTTCATGCCCCATCTCCCTTACTTCCAGCTAGTAAGGATCACATAATTCCTAACAAAGTTTTGACACAGATTCCCAATTCGGGCATTCAGAACATATAGCACGTTGCTGTAAGCAAGCACATTCTCATTCAAAGTTGCAAGTTAATATGTAGGAACAAGTTTGTATAGGTATTTCAAATATGCCCAGAAGTGAGCTAAACTTGGTATGTGTCCAATTCCTAGAAATAACTTCATGCCCCATCTCCCTTACTTCCAGCTAGTAAGGATCACAAAATTCCTAACAAAGTTTTGACACAGATTCCCAATTCGGGCATTCAGAACATGTAGCACGTTGCTGTAAGCAAGCACATTCTCATTCAAAGTTGCAAGTTACTATGTAGGAACAAGTTTGTATAGGTATTTCAAAGATGCCCAGAACTGAGCTAAACTTGGTATGTCTCCTACTCCTAGAAATAACTTCATGCCCCGTCTCCCTTACTTCCAGCTAGTAAGGATCACATAATTCCTAACAAAGTTTTGACACAGATTCCCAATTCGGGCATTCAGAATATATAGCACGTTGTTGTAAGCAAGCACATTTTCATTCAAAGTTGCAAGTTACTATGTAGGAACAAGTTTGTATAGGTATTTCAAAGATGCCCAGAACTGAGCTAAACGTTGTATGTCTCCAACTCCTAGAAATAAATTCATTCTCCAAGTCCCTTACTTCCAGCTAGTAAGGATCAAATAATTTCTAACAAAGTTTTGACACAGATTCCCAATTCGTGCATTCAGAACATATAGCACGTTGCTGTAAGCAAGCACATTCTCATTAAAAGTTGCAAGTTACTATGTAGGAACAAGTTTGTATAGGTATTTCAAAGATGCCCAGAACAGAGCTAAACTTGGCATGTCTCCAACTCCTAGAAATAACTTCATGCCCCATCTCCCTTACTTCCAGCTAGTAAGGATCACATAATTCCTAACAAAGATTTGACACAGATTCCGAATTCGGGCATTCAGAACATATAGCACGTTGCTGTAAGCAAGCACATTCTCATTCAAAGTTGCAAGTTACTATGTAGGAACAAGTTTGTATAGGTATTTCAAAGATGCCCAGAACTGAGCTAAACGTTGTATGTCTCCAACTCCTAGAAATAACTTCATGCCCCATCTCCCTTACTTCCAGCTAGTAAGGATCACATAATTCCTAACAAAGTTTTGACACAGATTCCCAATTCGGGCATTCAGAACATATAGCACGTTGCTGTAAGCAAGCACATTCTCATTCAAAGTTGCAAGTTACTATGTAGGAACAAGTTTGTATAGGTATTTAAAAGATGCCCAGAACTGAGCTAAACTTGGTATGTCTCCAACTCCTAGAAATAACTTCATGCTCCATGTCCCTTACTTCCATCTAGTAAGAATCACATAATTCCTAACAGTGTTTTGACACAGATTACAAATTCGGGCATTCAGAACATATAGCACGTTGCTGTAAGCAAGCACATTCTCATTCAAAGTTGCAAGTTACTATGTAGGAACAAGTTTGTATAGGTATTTCAAAGATGCCCAGAACTGAGCTAAACTTGGTATGTCGCCAACTCCTAGAAATAACTTCATGTCCCATCTCCCTTACTTCCAGCTAGTAAGGATCACATAATTCCTAACAAAGTTTTGACAGAGATTCCCAATTCGGGCATTCAGAACATATAGCACGTTGCTCTAAGCAAGCACATTCTCATTCAAAGTTGCAAGTTACTATGTAGGAACAAGTTTGTATAGGTATTTCAAAGATGCCCAGAACTGAGCTAAACTTGGTATGTCTCCACCTCCTAGAAATAACTTCATGCCCCATCTCCCTTACTTCCAGCTAGTAAGGATCACATAATTCCTAACAAAGTTTTGACACAGATTCCCAATTCAGGCATTCAGAACATATAGCACGTTGCTGTAAGCAAGCACATTCTCATTCAAAGTTGCAAGTTACTATGTAGGAACAAGTTTGTATAGGTATTTCAAAGATGCCCAGAACAGAGCTAAACTTGGCATGTCTCCAACTCCTAGAAATAACTTCATGCCCCATCTCCGTTACTTCCAGCTACTAAGGATCACATAATTCCTAACAAAGTTTTGACACAGATTCCCAATTCGGGCATTCAGAACATATAGCACGTTGCTGTAAGCAAGCACATTCTCATTCAAAGTTGCAAGTTACTATGTAGGAACAAGTTTGTATAGGTATTTCAAAGATGCCCAGAACTGAGCTAAACGTTGTATGTCTCCAACTCCTAGAAATAACTTCATGCCCCATCTCCCTTACTTCCAGCTAGTAAGGATCACATAATATTCCTAACAAAGTTTTGACACAGATTCCCAATTCGGGCATTCAGAACATATAGGACGTTGCTGTAAGCAAGCACATTCTCATTCAAAGTTGCAAGTTACTATGTAGGAGCAAGTTTGTATAGGTATTTCAAAGATGCCCAGAACTGAGCTAAACTTGGTATGTCTCCAACTCCTAGAAATAACTTCATGCCCCATCTCCCTTACTTCCTTCTAGTAAGGATCACATTATTTCTAACAAAGTTTTGACACATATTCCCAATTCGGGCATTCAGAACATATCGCACGTTGCTGTATGCAAGCACATTCTCATTCAAAGTTGCAAGTTACTATGTAGGAACAAGTTTGTTTAGGTATTTCAAAGATGCCCAGAACTGAGCTAAACTTGGCATGTCTCCAACTCCTAGAAATAACTTCATGCCCCATCTCCCTTACTTCCAGCTAGTAAGGATCACATAATTCCTAACAAAGTTTTGACACAGATTCCGAATTCGGGCATTCAGAACATATAGCACGTTGCTGTAAGCAAGCACATTCTCATTCAAAGTTGCAAGTTACTATGTAGGAACAAGTTTGTATAGGTATTTCAAAGATGCCCAGAACTGAGCTAAACGTTGTATGTCTCCAACTCCTAGAAATAACTTCATGCCCCATCTCCCTTACTTCCAGCTAGTAAGGATCACATAATTCCTAACAAAGTTTTGACACAGATTCCAAATTCAGGCATTCAGAACATATAGCACGTTGCTGTAAGCAAGCACATTCTCATTAAAAGTTGCAAGTTACTATGTAGGAACAAGTTTGTATAGGTATTTCAATGATGCCCAGAACTGAGCTAAACGTTGTATGTCTCCAACTCCTAGAAATAACTTCATGCCCCATCTCCCTTACTTCCAGCTAGTAAGGATCACATAATTCCCAACAAAGTTTTGACACAGATTCCCAATTCGGGCATTCAGAACATATAGCACGTTGCTGTAAGCAAGCACATTCTCATTCAAAGTTGCCAGTTACTATGTAGGAAAAAGTTTGTATAGGTATTTCAAAGATGACCAGAACTGAGCTAAACTTGGTATGTCTCCAACTCCTAGAAATAACTTCATGCTCCATGTCCCTTAGTTCCATCTAGTAAGGATCACATAATTCCTAACAAAGTTTTGACACAGATTCCAAATTCGGGCATTCAGAACATATAGCACGTTGCTGTAAGCAAGCACATTCTCATTCAAAGTTGCAAGTTACTATGTAGGAACAAGTTTGTATAGGTATTTCAAAGATGCCCAGAACTGAGCTAAACGTTGTATGTCTCCAACTCCTAGAAATAACTTCATGCCCCATCTCCCTTACTTCCAGCTAGTAAGGATCACATAATTCCTAACATTTTTTGACACAGATTCCCAATTCGGGCATTCAGAACATATAGCACGTTGCTGTAAGCAAGCACATTCTCATTCAAACTTGCAAGTTACTATGTAGGAACAAGTTTGTATAGGACTTTCAAAGATGCCCAGAACTGATCTAAAGTGGGTATGTCTCCAACTCATAGAAATAACTTCATGCCCCATCTCCCTTACTTCCAGCTAGTAAGGATCACATAATTCCTAACAAAGTTTTGACACAGATTCCCAATTCAGGCATTCAGAACATATAGCACGTTGCTGTAAGCAAGCACATTCTCATTCAAAGTTGCAAGTTACTATGTAGGAACAAGTTTGTATAGGTATTTCAAAGATGCCCAGAACAGAGCTAAACTTGGCATGTCTCCAACTCCTAGAAATAACTTCATGCCCCATCTCCGTTACTTCCAGCTACTAAGGATCACATAATTCCTAACAAAGTTTTGACACAGATTCCCAATTCGGGCATTCAGAACATATAGCACGTTGCTGTAAGCAAGCACATTCTCATTCAAAGTTGCAAGTTACTATGTAGGAACAAGTTTGTATAGGTATTTCAAAGATGCCCAGAACTGAGCTAAACGTTGTATGTCTCCCACTCCTAGAAATAACTTCATGCCCCATCTCCCTTACTTCCAGCTAGTAAGGATCACATAATTCCTAACAAAGTTTTGACACAGATTCCCAATTCAGGCATTCAGAACATATAGCACGTTGCTGTAAGCAAGCACATTCTCATTCAAAGTTGCAAGTTACTATGTAGGAACAAGTTTGTATAAGTATTTCAATGATGCCCAGAACTGAGCTAAACTTGGTATGTCTCCAACTCCTAGAAATAACTTCATGCCCCATCTCCCTTACTTCCAGCTAGTAAGGATCACATAATTCCCAACAAAGTTTTGACACAGATTCCCAATTCGGGCATTCAGAACATATAGCACCTTGCTGTAAGCAAGCACATTCTCATTCAAAGTTGCAAGTTACTATGTAGGAAAAAGTTTGTATAGGTATTTCAAAGATGCCCAGAACTGAGCTAAACTTGGTATGTCTCCAACACCTAGAAATAACTTCATGCTCCATGTCCCTTACTTCCATTTAGTAAGGATCACATAATTCCTAACAAAGTTTTGACACAGATTCCAAATTCGGGCATTCAGAACATATAGCACGTTGCTGTAAGCAAGCACATTCTCATTCAAAGTTGCAAGTTACTATGTAGGAACAAGTTTGTATAGGTATTTCAAAGATGCCCAGAACTGAGCTAAACTTGGTATGTCGCCAACTCCTAGAAATAACTTCATGTCCCATCTCCCTTACTTCCAGCTAGTAAGGATCACATAATTCCTAACAAAGTTTTGACACAGATTCCCAATTCGGGCATTCAGAACATATAGCACGTTGCTGTAAGCAAGCACATTCTCATTCAAAGTTGCAAGTTACTATGTAGGAACAAGTTTGTATAGGTATTTCAAAGATGCCCAGAACTGAGCTAAACTTGGTATGTCTCCAACTCCTAGAAATAACTTCATGCCCCATCTCCCTTACTTCCAGCTAGTAAGGATCACATAATTCCCAACAAAGTTTTGACACAGATTCCCAATTCGGGCATTCAGAACATATAGCACGTTGCTGTAAGCAAGCACATTCTCATTCAAAGTTGCAAGTTACTATGTAGGAAAAAGTTTGTATAGGTATTTCAAAGATGCCCAGAACTGAGCTAAACGTTGTATGTCTCCAACTCCTAGAAATAACTTCATGCCCCATCTCCCTTACTTCCATCTAGTAAGGATCACATAATTTCTAACAAAGTTTTGACACAGATTCCCAATTCGGACATTCAAAACATATAGCACGTTGCTGTAAGCAAGCACATTCTCATTCAAAGTTGCAAGTTACTATGTAGGAACAAGTTTGTATAGGTATTTCAAAGATGCCCAGAACTGAGCTAAACTTGGTATGTCGCCAACTCCTAGAAATAACTTCATGCCCCATCTCCCTTACTTCCAGCTAGTAAGGATCACAAAATTCCTAACAAAGTTTTGACACAGATTCCCAATTCGGGCATTCAGAACATGTAGCACGTTGCTGTAAGCAAGCACATTCTCATTCAAAGTTGCAAGTTACTATGTAGGAACAAGTTTGTATAGGTATTTCAAAGATGCCCAGAACTGAGCTAAACTTGGTATGTCTCCTACTCCTAGAAATAACTTCATGCCCCGTCTCCCTTACTTCCAGCTAGTAAGGATCACATAATTCCTAACAAAGTTTTGACACAGATTCCCAATTCGGGCATTCAGAATATATAGCACGTTGTTGTAAGCAAGCACATTTTCATTCAAAGTTGCAAGTTACTATGTAGGAACAAGTTTGTATAGGTATTTCAAAGATGCCCAGAACAGAGCTAAACTTGGCATGTCTCCAACTCCTAGAAATAACTTCATGCCCCATCTCCCTTACTTCCAGCTAGTAAGGATCACATAATTCCTAACAAAGATTTGACACAGATTCCCAATTCGGGCATTCAGAACATATAGCACGTTGCTGTAAGCAAGCACATTCTCATTCAAAGTTGCAAGTTACTATGTAGGAACAAGTTTGTATAGGTATTTCAAAGATGCCCAGAACTGAGCTAAACGTTGTATGTCTCCAACTCCTAGAAATAACTTCATGCCCCATCTCCCTTACTTCCAGCTAGTAAGGATCACATAATTCCTAACAAAGTTTTGACACAGATTCCCAATTCGGGCATTCAGAACATATAGCACGTTGCTGTAAGCAAGCACATTCTCATTCAAAGTTGCAAGTTACTATGTAGGAACAAGTTTGTATAGGTATTTCAAAGATGCCCAGAACTGAGCTAAACTTGGTATGTCTCCAACTCCTAGAAATAACTTCATGCTCCATGTCCCTTACATCCATCTAGTAAGAATCACATAATTCCTAACAAAGTTTTGACACAGATTCCAAATTCGGGCATTCAGAACATATAGCACGTTGCTGTAAGCAAGCACATTCTCATTCAAAGTTGCAAGTTACTATGTAGGAACAAGTTTGTATAGGTATTTCAAAGATGCCCAGAACTGAGCTAAACTTGGTATGTCTCCACCTCCTAGAAATAACTTCATGCCCCATCTCCCTTACTTCCAGCTAGTAAGGATCACATAATTCCTAACAAAGTTTTGACACAGATTCCCAATTCAGGCATTCAGAACATATAGCACGTTGCTGTAAGCAAGCACATTCTCATTCAAAGTTGCAAGTTACTATGTAGGAACAAGTTTGTATAGGTATTTCAAAGATGCCCAGAACAGAGCTAAACTTGGCATGTCTCCAACTCCTAGAAATAACTTCATGCCCCATCTCCCTTACTTCCAGCTACTAAGGATCACATAATTCCTAACAATGTTTTGACACAGATTCCCAATTCGGGCATTCAGAACATATAGCACGTTGCTGTAAGCAAGCACATTCTCATTCAAAGTTGCAAGTTACTATGTAGGAACAAGTTTGTATAGGTATTTCAAAGATGCCCAGAACTGAGCTAAACGTTGTATGTCTCCAACTCCTAGAAATAACTTCATGCCCCATCTCCCTTACTTCCAGCTAGTAAGGATCACATAATTCCTAACAAAATTTTGACACAGATTCCCAATTCGGGCATTCAGAACATATAGCACGTTGCTGTAAGCAAGCACATTCTCATTCAAAGTTGCAAGTTACTATGTAGGAACAAGTTTGTATAGGACTTTCAAAGATGCCCAGAACTGATCTAAAGTGGGTATGTCTCCAACTCATAGAAATAACTTCATGCCCCATCTCCCTTACTTCCAGCTAGTAAGGATCACATAATTCCTAACAAAGTTTTGACACAGATTCCCAATTCAGGCATTCAGAACATATAGCACGTTGCTGTAAGCAAGCACATTCTCATTCAAAGTTGCAAGTTACTATGTAGGAACAAGTTTGTATAGGTATTTCAAAGATGCCCAGAACTGAGCTAAACTTGGTATGTCTCCAACTCCTAGAAATAACTTCATGCCCCATCTCCCTTACTTCCAGCTAGTAAGGATCACATAATTCCCAACAAAGTTTTGACACAGATTCCCAATTCGGGCATTCAGAACATATAGCACGTTGCTGTAAGCAAGCACATTCTCATTCAAAGTTGCAAGTTACTATGTAGGAAAAAGTTTGTATAGGTATTTCAAAGATGCCCAGAACTGAGCTAAACGTTGTATGTCTCCAACTCCTAGAAATAACTTCATGCCCCATCTCCCTTACTTCCATCTAGTAAGGATCACATAATTTCTAACAAAGTTTTGACACAGATTCCCAATTCGGGCATTCAAAACATATAGCACGTTGCTGTAAGCAAGCACATTCTCATTCAAAGTTGCAAGTTACTATGTAGGAACAAGTTTGTATAGGTATTTCAAAGATGCCCAGAACTGAGCTAAACTTGGTATGTCGCCAACTCCAAGAAATAACTTCATGTCCCATCTCCCTTACTTCCAGCTAGTAAGGATCACATAATTCCTAACAAAGTTTTGACACAGATTCCCAATTCGGGCATTCAGAACATATAGCACGTTGCTCTAAGCAAGCACATTCTCATTCAAAGTTGCAAGTTACTATGTAGGAACAAGTTTGTATAGGTATTTCAAAGATGCCCAGAAGTGAGCTAAACTTGGTATGTGTCCAATTCCTAGAAATAACTTCATGCCCCATCTCCCTTACTTCCAGCTAGTAAGGATCACATAATTCCTAACAAAGTTTTGACACAGATTCCCAATTCGGGCATTCAGAACATATAGCACGTTGCTGTAAGCAAGCACATTCTCATTCAAAGTTGCAAGTTACTATGTAGGAATAAGTTTGTATAGGTATTTCAAAGATGCCCAGAACTAAGCTAAACTTGGTATGTCTCCAACTCTTAGAAATAACTTCATGCCCCATCTCCCTTACTTCCAGCTAGTAAGGATCACAAAATTCCTAACAAAGTTTTGACACAGATTCCCAATTCGGGCATTCAGAACATGTAGCACGTTGCTGTAAGCAAGCACATTCTCATTCAAAGTTGCAAGTTACTATGTAGGAACAAGTTTGTATAGGTATTTCAAAGATGCCCAGAACTGAGCTAAACTTGGTATGTCTCCTACTCCTAGAAATAACTTCATGCCCCGTCTCCCTTACTTCCAGCTAGTAAGGATCACATAATTCCTAACAAAGTTTTGACACAGATTCCCAATTCGGGCATTCAGAATATATAGCACGTTGTTGTAAGCAAGCACATTTTCATTCAAAGTTGCAAGTTACTATGTAGGAACAAGTTTGTATAGGTATTTCAAAGATGCCCAGAACTGAGCTAAACGTTGTATGTCTCCAACTCCTAGAAATAAATTCATTCTCCAAGTCCCTTACTTCCAGCTAGTAAGGATCAAATAATTTCTAACAAAGTTTTGACACAGATTCCCAATTCGTGCATTCAGAACATATAGCACGTTGCTGTAAGCAAGCACATTCTCATTAAAAGTTGCAAGTTACTATGTAGGAACAAGTTTGTATAGGTATTTCAAAGATGCCCAGAACAGAGCCAAACTTGGCATGTCTCCAACTCCTAGAAATAACTTCATGCCCCATCTCCCTTACTTCCAGCTAGTAAGGATCACATAATTCCTAACAAAGATTTGACACAGATTCCCAATTCGGGCATTCAGAACATATAGCACGTTGCTGTAAGCAAGCACATTCTCATTCAAAGTTGCAAGTTACTATGTAGGAACAAGTTTGTATAGGTATTTCAAAGATGCCCAGAACTGAGCTAAACGTTGTATGTCTCCAACTCCTAGAAATAACTTCATGCCCCATCTCCCTTACTTCCAGCTAGTAAGGATCACATAATTCCTAACAAAGTTTTGACACAGATTCCCAATTCGGGCATTCAGAACATATAGCACGTTGCTGTAAGCAAGCACATTCTCATTCAAAGTTGCAAGTTACTATGTAGGAACAAGTTTGTATAGGTATTTCAAAGATGCCCAGAACTGAGCTAAACTTGGTATGTCTCCAACTCCTAGAAATAACTTCATGCCCCATCTCCCTTACTTCCAGCCTGTAAGGATCACATAATTCCCAACAAAGTTTTGACACAGATTCCCAATTCGGGCATTCAGAACATATAGCACGTTGCTGTAAGCAAGCACATTCTCATTCAAAGTTGCAAGTTACTATGTAGGAAAAAGTTTGTATAGGTATTTCAAAGATGCCCAGAACTGAGCTAAACTTGGTATGTCTCCAACTCCTAGAAATAACTTCATGCTCCATGTCCCTTACTTCCATCTAGTAAGAATCACATAATTCCTAACAAAGTTTTGACACAGATTCCAAATTCGGGCATTCAGAACATATAGCACGTTGCTGTAAGCAAGCACATTCTCATTCAAAGTTGCAAGTTACTATGTAGGAACAAGTTTGTATAGGTATTTCAAAGATGCCCAGAACTGAGCTAAACTTGGTATGTCGCCAACTTCTAGAAATAACTTCATGTCCCATCTCCCTTACTTCCAGCTAGTAAGGATCACATAATTCCTAACAAAGTTTTGACAGAGATTCCCAATTCGGGCATTCAGAACATATAGCACGTTGCTCTAAGCAAGCACATTCTCATTCAAAGTTGCAAGTTACTATGTAGGAACAAGTTTGTATAGGTATTTCAAAGATGCCCAGAACTGAGCTAAACTTGGTATGTCTCCACCTCCTAGAAATAACTTCATGCCCCATCTCCCTTACTTCCAGCTAGTAAGGATCACATAATTCCTAACAAAGTTTTGACACAGATTCCCAATTCGGGCATTCAGAACATATAGCACGTTGCTGTAAGCAAGCACATTCTCATTCAAAGTTGCAAGTTACTATGTAGGAACAAGTTTGTATAGGACTTTCAAAGATGCCCAGAACTGATCTAAAGTGGGTATGTCTCCAACTCATAGAAATAACTTCATGCCCCATCTCCCTTACTTCCAGCTAGTAAGGATCACATAATATTCCTAACAAAGTTTCGACACAGATTCCCAATTCGGGCATTCAGAACATATAGCACGTTGCTGTAAGCAAGCACATTTTCATTCAAAGTTGCAAGTTACTATGTAGGAACAAGTTTGTATAGGTATTTCAAAGATGCCAAGAACTGAGCTAAACGTTGTATGTCTCCAACTCCAAGAAATAAATTCATGCTCCATGTCCCTTACTTCCAGCTAATAAGGATCACATAATTCCTCACAAAGTTTTGACACAGATTCCCAATTCGGGCATTCAGAACATATAGCACGTTGCTGTAAGCAAGCACATTCTCATTCAAAGTTGCAAGTTACTATGTAGGAACAAGTTTGTATAGGTATTTCAAAGATGCCCAGAACTGAGCTAAACTTGGTATGTCTCCAACTCCTAAAAATATCTTCATGCCCCATCTCCCCTACTTCCATCTAGTAAGGATCACATAATTTCTAACAAAGTTTTGACACAGATTCCCAATTCGGGGATTCAGAACATATAGCACGGTGCTGTAAGCAAGCACATTCTCATTCAAAGTTGCAAGTTACTATGTAGGAACAAGTTTGTATAGGTATTTCAAAGATGCCCAGAACTGAGCTAAACTTGGGATGTCTCCAACTCCTAGAAATAACTTCATGCCCCAACTCCCTTACTTCCAGCTAGTAAGGATCACATAATATTCCTAACAAAGTTTTGACACAGAATCCCAATTCTGTGCAAGTAACTCCAGATTCCCAATTCTAGTCAGAACAAGCTGGAAGTAAGGGAGATGGGGCATGAAGTTATTTCTAGGAGTTGGAGACATACCCACTTTACCTCAGTTCTGGGCATCTTTGAAATACCTATACAAACTTGTTCCTACATAGTAACTTGTTACTTGGAATGAAAAAGTGCTTGCTTAAATGAACGTGCCATATGTTCTGAATGCCCGAATTGGGAATCTGTGTCAAAACTTTGTTAGGAATTATGTGATCCTTACTAGCTGGAAGGAAGGGAGATGGGGCATGAACTTTTTTCTAGGAGTTGGAGACATACCCACTTTAGTTCACTTTTTTGCATCTTTGAAATACCTATACAAACTTGTTCCTACATAGTAACTTGCTACTTGAAATGAGAAAGTACTTGCTTAAAGCAACGTGGTAAATGTTCTGAATGCCCGAATTTGAATCTGTGTAAAAGCTTTATTAGGAATTATGTGATCCTTACTAGCTGGAAATAAGGGAGATGGGGCATGAAGTTATTTCTAGGAGTTGGAGACATACCAAGTTTAGCTCAGTTCTGGGCATCTTTGAAATACCTGTACAAACTTGTTCCTACATAGTAACTTGCAACTTTTAATGAGAATGTGCTTGCCTACAGCAACGTGCTATATGTTCTGAATGCCAGAATTGGGAATCTGTGTCAAAACTTTGTTAGGAATTATGTGATCCTTACTAGCTGGAAGAAAGGGAGTTGGGACATGAAGTTATTTCTAGGAGTTGGAGACATACCCACTTTAGCTCAGTTCTTGGCATCTTTGAAATACCTATACAAACTTGTTCCTACATAGTAACTTGCAACTTTGAATAAGAATGTGCTTGCTTACAGCAACGTGCTATATGTTCCGAATGCCCGAATTGGGACTCTGTGTCAAAACTTTGGTAGGAATTATGTGATCCTTACTAGCTGGAAGTAAGGGAGATGGGGCATGAAATTATTTTTAGGAGTTGGAGACATACCCACTTTACCTCAGTTCTGGGCATCTTTGAAATACCTATACAAACTTGTTCCTACATTGTAACTTGCTACTTGGAATGAGAAAGTGCTTGCTTAAAGCAACGTGCTATATGTTCTGAATGCCCGAATTGGGAATCTGTGTCAAAATTTTCTTAGGAATTATGTGATCCTTACTAGCTGGAAGTAAGGGAGATGGGGCATGAAGTTGTTTCTAGGAGTTGGAGACACATCAAGTTTATCTCAGTTCTGGGCATCGTTGAAATACCTATACAAACTTGTTCCTACATAGTAACTTGCAACTTTGAATGAGAATGTGCTTGCTTACAGCAACGTGCTATATGTTCTGAATGACCAAATTTGGAATCTGTGTCAAAAGTTTGTTAGAAATTATGTGATCCTTTACTAGATGGAAGTAAGGGAGATGGGGCATGAAGTTATTTCTAGGAGTTGGAGACATCCCAAGTTTAGCTCAGTTCTGGGCATCTTTGAAATACCTATACAAACTTGTTCCTACATAGTAACTTGCAAATTTGAATGAGAATGTGCTTGCTTACAGCAACGTGCTATATGTTCTGAAATCCCGAATTGGGAATCTGTGACAAAACTTTGTTAGGAATTATGAGATTCTTACTAGCTGGATGTAAGGGAGATGGGGCATGATGTTATTTCTAGGAGTTGGAGACATACCCACTTTAGCTCAGTTCTGGGCATCTTTGAAATACCTATACAAACTTGGTCCTACATAGTAACTTGCAACTTTGAATGAGAATGTGATTACTTACAGCAACGTGCTATATGTTCTGAATGCCCGAATTGGGAATCTGTGTCAAAACTTTGTTAGGAATTATGTGATCCTTACTAGCTGGAAGTAAGGGAGATGGGGCATGAAGTTATTTCTAGGAATTGGAGACATACCCACTTAACCTCAGTTCTTGGCATCTTTGAAATACCTATACAAACTTGTTCCTACATTGTAACTTGCTACTTGGAATGAGAAAGTGCTTGCTTAAAGGAACGTGCTATATGTTCTGAATGCCCGAATTTGGAATCTGAGTCAAAACTTTGTTAGGAATTATGTGATCCTTACTAGATGGAAGTAAGGGAGATGGGGCATGATGTTGTTTCTAGGAGTTAGAGACACATCAAGTTTATCTCAGTTCTGGGCATCTTTGAAATACCTATACAAACTTGTTCCTACATAGTAACTTGCAACTTTGAATGAGAATGTGCTTGCTTACAGCAACGTGCTATATGTTCTGAATGACCAATTTGGGAATCTGTGTCAAATCTTTGTTAGGAATTATGTGATCCTTACTAGCTGGAAGCAAGGGAGATGGGGCATGAAGTTATTTCTAGGAGTTGGAGACATACCAAGTTTAGCTCAGTTCTGGGCATCTTTGAAAGTCCTATACAAACTTGTTCCTACATAGTAACTTGCAACTTTGAATGAGAATGTGCTTGCTTACAGCAACGTGCTATATGTTCTGAAAGCCCGATTTGGGAATCTGTGTCAAAACTTTGTTAGGAATTATGTGATCCTTACTAGCTGGATGTAAGGGAGATGGAGCATGAAGTTATTTCTAGGAGTTGAAGACATAGCCACTTTAGCTCAGATCTGGCCATCTTTGAAATACCTATACAAACTTGTTCCTACATAGTAACTTGCAACTTTGAATGAGAATGTGCTTGCTTACAGCAACGTGCTGAATGTTCTGAATGCCCGAATTGGGAATCTGTGTCAAAACTTTGTTAGGAATTATGTGATCCTTACTAGCTGGAAGTAAGGGAGATGGGGCATGAAGTTATTTCTAGGAGTTGGAGACATACAAACTTTAGCTCAGTTCTGGGCATCTTTGAAAGTCCTATACAAACTTGTTCTTACATAGTTACTTGCATCTTTGAATGAGAATGTGCTTTCTTACAGCAACGTGCTATATGTTCTGAATGCCCGAATTGGGAAACTGTGTCAAAACTTTGTTAGGAATTATGTGATCCTTACTACCTTGAAGTAAGGGAGATGGGGCATGCAGTTATTTCTAGGAGTTGGAGACATAAAACATTTAGCTCAGTTCTGGGCATCTTTGAAATACCTATACAAACTTGTTCCTACATTGTAACTTGCTACTTGGAATGAGAAAGTGCTTGCTTAAAGGAACGTGCTATATGTTCTGAATGCCCGAATTTGGAATCTGAGTCAAATCTTTGTTAGGAATTATGTGATCCTTAATAGCTGGAAGTAAGGGAGATGGGGCATGAAGTTGTTTAAGGAGTTGGAGACACACGAAGTTCATCTCAGTTCTGGGCATCTTTGAAATACCTATACAAACTTGTTCCTACATAGTAACTTGCAACTTTGAATGAGAATGTGCTTGCATACAGCAACGTGCTATATGTTCTGAAATCCCGAATTGGGAATCTGTGACAAAACTTTGTTAGGAATTATGAGATTCTTACTAGCTGGATGTAAGGGAGATGGGGCATGAAGTTATTTGTAGGAGTTGGAGACATACAACGTTTAGCTCAGTTCTGGGCATCTTTAAAATACCTATACAAACTTGTTCCTAAATAGTAACTTACGTATTTGAATGAGAATGTGCTTGCTTACAGCAACGTGCTATATGTTCTGAATGACCGAATTGGGAATCTGTGTCAAAACTTAGCTAGTAATTATGTGATCCTTACTAGCTTGAAGTAAGGGAATTGGGACATGAAGTTATTTCTAGGAGTTGGAGACATACCCACTTAAGCTCAGTTCTTGGCATCTTTGAAATACCTATACAAACTTGTTCCTACATAGTAACTTGCAACTTTGAATGAGAATGTGCATGCTTACAGCAACGTGCTATATGTTCTGAATGCCCGAATTGGGAATCTGTGTCAAAACTTTGTTAGGAATTATGAGATCCTTACAAGCTGGACGTAAGGGAGATGGGGCATGAAGTTATTTCTAGGAGTTGGAGACATACCCACTTTTGCTCAGTTCTGGGCATCTTTGAAATACCTACACAAACTTGTTCCTACGTAGTAGCTTGCAACTTTGAATGAGAATGTGCTTGCTTACAGCAACGTGCTATATGTTCTGAATGCCCGAATTTGGACTCTGTGTCAAAACTTTGTTAGGAATTATGTGATCCTTACTAGATGGAAGTAAGTGAGATGGGGTATGAAGTTATTTCTAGGAGTTGGAGACATACCCACTTTACCTCAGTTCTGTTCATCATTGAAATACCTATACAAACTTGTTCCTACATAGTAACTTGCATCTTTGAATGAGAATGTGCTTGCTTACAGCAACGTGCTATATGTTCTGAATGACCGAATTGGGAATCTGTGTCAAAAATTTGTTAGGAATTATGTGATCCTTACTAGCTGGAAGCAAGGGAGTTGGGACATGATGTTATTTCTAGGAGTTGGAGACATACCCACTTTAGCTCAGTTCTTGGCATCTTTGAAATACCTATACAAACTTGTTCCTACATAGTAACTTGCAACTTTGAATAAGAATGTGCTTGCTTACAGCAACGTGCTATATGTTCCGAATGCCCGAATTGGGACTCTGTGTCAAAACTTTGGTAGGAATTATGTGATCCTTACTAGCTGGAAGTAAGTGAGATGGGGCATGAAGTTATTTTTAGGAGTTGGATACATACCCACTTTACCTCAGTTCTGGGCATCTTTGAAATACCTATACAAACTTGTTCCTACATTGTAACTTGCTACTTGGAATGAGAAAGTGCTTGCTTAAAGCAACGTGCTATATGTTCTGAATGCCCGAATTGGGAATCTGTGTCAAAACTTTGTTAGGAATTATGTGATCCTTACTAGCTGGAAGTAAGGGAGATGGGGCATGAAGTTATTTCTAGGAGTTGGAGACATACCAAGTTTAGCTCAGTTCTGGGCATCTTTGAAATACCTATACAAACTAGTTCCTACATAGGAGCTTACATCTTGGAATGAGAATGTGCTTGCTTACAGCAACGTGCTATATGTTCTGAATGCCCGAATTGGGAATCTGTGTCAAAACTTTGTTAGGAATTATGTGATCCTTACTAGCTGGAAGTAAGGGAGATGTTGCATGAAGTTGTTTCTAGGAGTTGTAGACACATCAAGTTTATCTCAGTTCTGGGCATCTTTGAAATACCTATACAAACTTGTTCCTACATAGTAACTTGCAAGTTTGAATGAGAATGTGCTTGATTACAGCAACGTGCTATATGTTCTGAATGACCAAATTTGGAATCTGTGTCAAAACTTTGTTAGAAATTATGTGATCCTTTACTAGATGGAAGAAAGGGAGATGGGGCATGAAGTTATTTCTAGGAGTTGGAGACATACCAAGTTTAGCTCAATTCTGGGCATCTTTGAAATACCTATACAAACTTGTTCCTACATAGTAACTTGCAACTTTGAATGAGAATGTGCGTGCTTACAGCAACGTGCTATATGTTCTGAAAGCCCGATTTGGGAATCTGTGTCAAATCTTTGTTAGGAATTATGTGATCCTTACTAGCTGGAAGTAAGTGAGATGGGGCATGAAGTTATTTGTAGAAGTTGGAGACATACCCACTTTAGCTCAGTTCTGGGCGTCTTTGAAATACCTATTCAAATTGTTCCTACATAGTAACTTGCATCTTGGAATGAGAATGTGCTTGCTTACAGCAATGTGCTATATGTTCTGAATGCCCGAATTGGGAATATGTGTCAAAATTTTGTTAGGAATTATGTGATCCTTACTATCTTGAAGTAAGGGAGTTGGGAAATGAAGTTATTTCTAGGAGTTGGAGACATACCAAGTCTAGCTCTGTTCTGGGCATCTTTGAAATACCTATACAAACTTGGTCCTACATAGTAACTTGCAACTTTGAATGAGAATGTGATTACTTACAGCAACGTGCTATATGTTCTGAATGACCAATTTAGGAATCTGTGTCAAAACTTTGTTAGGAATTATGTGATCCTTACTAGCTGGAAGCAAGGGAGATGGGGCATGAAGTTATTTCTAGGAGTTGGAGACTACCAAGTTTAGCTCAGTTCTGGGCATCTTTGAAAGTCCTATACAAACTTGTTCCTACATAGTAACTTGCAACTTTGAATGAGAATGTGCTTGCTTACAGCAACGTGCTATATGTTCTGAAAGCCCGATTTGGGAATCTGTGTCAAAACTTTGTTAGGAATTATGTGATCCTTACTAGCTGGAAGTAAGGGAGATGGAGCATGAAGTTATTTCTAGGAGCTGGAGACATAGCCACTTTAGCTCAGATCTGGGCATCTTTGAAATACCTATACAAACTTGTTCCTACATAGTAACTTGCAACTTTGAATGAGAATGTGCTTGCTTACAGCAACGTGCTGAATGTTCTGAATGCCCGAATTGGGAATCTGTGTCAAAACTTTGTTAGGAATTATGTGATCCTTAGTAGCTAGAAGTAAGGGAGATGGGGCATGAAGTTATTTCTAGGAGTTGGAGACATACAAACTTCAGCTCAGTTCTTGGCATCTTTGAAATACCTATACAAACTTGTTCCTACATTGTAACTTGCTACTTGGAATGAGAAAGTGCTTGCTTAAAGGAACGTGCTATATGTTCTGAATGCCCGAATTTGGAATCTGAGTCAAAACTTTGTTAGGAATTATGTGATCCTTACTAGCTGGAAGTAAGGGAGATGGGGCATGAAGTTGTTTAAGGAGTTGGAGACACACCAAGTTTATCTCAGTTCTGGGCATCTTTGAAATACCTATACAAACTTGTTCCTACATAGTAACTTGCAACTTTGAATGAGAATGTGCTTGCTTACAGCAACGTGCTATATGTTCTGAATGCCCGAATTGGGAATCTGTGTCAAAACTTTGTTAGGAATTATGTGATCCTTACTAGCTGGAAGTAAGGGAGATGGGGTATGAAGTTATTTCTAGGAGTTGGAGACATACCAAGCTTAGCTCAGTTCTGGGCATCTTTGAAAGTCCTATACAAACTTGTTCCTACATAGTAACTTGCAACTTTGAATGAGAATGTGCTTGCTTACAGCAACGTGCTATATGTTCTGAATGCCCTAATTGGGAATCTGTTTCAAAACTTTGTGAGGAATTATTTGATCCTTACTAGCTGGAAGTAAGGGAGTTGAGGCATGAAGTTATTTCTAGGAGTTGGAGACATGCCCACTTTAATTCAGTTCTGGGCATCTTAGAAATACCTATACAAACTTGTTCCTACATAGTAACTTGCAACTTTGAATGAGAATGTGCTTGCTTACAGCAACGTGCTATATGTTCTGAATGCCCGAATTGGGAATCTGTGTGAAAACTTTTTTAGGCATTATGTGATCCTTACTAGTTGGAAGTAAGGGAGATGGGGCATGAAGTTATTTCTAGGAGTTGGAGACATACCAAGTTTAGCTCAGTTCTGGACATCTTTGAAATAGCTATACAAACTTGTTCCTATATAGTAACTTGCAACTTTGAATGAGAATGTGCTTGCTTAAAGCAACGTGCTATATGTTCTGAATGCCGGAACTGGGAATCTGTGTCAAAACTTTGATAGGAATTATGTGATCCTTACTAGCTGGAAGTAAGGGAGTTGCGGCAGGAAGTTTTTTCTAGGAGTTGGAGACATTCCATGTTTAGCTCAGTTCTGGGCATCTTTGAAATAGCTATACAAACTTGTTCCTACATAGTAACTTGCAACTTTGAATGAGAATGTGCTTGCTTACAGCAACGTGCTATATGTTCTGAATGCCCGAATTGGGAATCTGTGTCAAAACTTTGTTAGGAATTATGTGATCCTTACTAGCTGGAAGTAAGGGAGTTGCGGCAGGAAGTTATTTCTAGGAGTTGGAGACATACCAAGTTTAGCTCAGTTCTGAGCATCTTTGAAATACCTATACAAACTTGTTCCTACATAGTAACTTGCAACTTTGAATGAGAATGTGCTTGCTTACAGCAACGTGCTATATGTTCTGAATGCCCGAATTGGGAATCTGTGTCAAAACTTTGTTAGGAATTATGTGATCCTTACTAGCTGGAAGCAAGGGAGATGGGGCATGATGTTATTACTAGGAGTTAGAGACATACCAAGTATAACTCAATTCTGGGCATCTTTGAAAGTCCTATACAAACTTGTTCCTACATAGTAACTTGCAACTTTGAATGAGAATGTGCTTGCTTTCAGGAACGTGCTATATGTTCTGAATGCCCGAATTGGGAATCTGTGTCAAAACTTTGTTAGGAATTATGTGATCCTTACTAGATGGAAGTAAGGGAGTTGCGGCACGAAGTTATTTCTAGGAGTTGGACACATCCCAAGTTTAGCTCAGTTCTGGGCATCTTTGAGATACCTATACAAACTTGTTCCTACATAGTAACTTGCAACTTTGAATGAGAATGTGCTTACTTACAGCAACGTGCTATATGTTCTGAATGCCCGAATTGGGAATCTGTGTCAAAACTTTGTTAGGAATTATGTGATCCTAGTAGCTGGAAGTAAGGGAGATGGGGCATGAAATTATTTCTAGGAGTTGGAGACATACCCACTTTAGCTCAGTTCTGGGCATCTTTGAAATACCTATACAAACTTCTTCCTACATAGTAACTTGCAACATTGAATGAGAATGTGCTTGCTTACAGCAACGTGCTACATGTTCTGAATGCCCGAATTGGGAATCTGTGTCAAAACTTTGTTAGGAATTATGTGATCCTTACTAGATGGAAGTAAGGGAGACGGGGCATGAAGTTATTTCTAGGAGTTGGAGACATACCAAGTTTAGCACAATTCTGGGCATCTTTGAAATACCTATACAAACTTGTTCCTACATAGTAACTTGCATATTTGAATGAGAATGTGCTTGCTTACAGCAACGTGCTACATGTTCTGAATGCCCGAATTGGGAATCTGTGTCAAAACTTTGTTAGGAATTATGTGATCCTTACTAGCTGGAAGTAAGGGAGATGGGGCATGAAGTTGTTTCTAGGAGTTGGAGACATACCCACTTTAGCTCAGTTCTGGGCATCTTTGAAATACCTATACAAACTTGTTCCTACATAGTAACTTGCTACTTGGAATGAGAAAGTGCTTGCTTAAAGCAACGTGCTAAATGTTCTGAATGCCCGAATTGGGAATCTGTGTCAAAATTTTGTTAGGAATTATGTGATCCTTACTAGCTGGAAGTAAGGGAAATGGGGCATGAAGTTATTTCTAGGAGTTGGGGACATACCAAGTTTAGCTCAGTTCTTGGCATCTTTGAAATACCTATACAAACTTTTTCCTACATAGTAACTTGCAACTTTGAATGAGAATGTGCTTGCTTACAGCAACGTGCTATATGTTCTGAATGCCCGAATTGGGAATCTGTGTCAAAACTTTGTTAGGAATTATGTGATCCTTACTAGCTGGAAGTAAGGGAGATGGGGCATGAAGTTATTTCTAGGAGTTGGAGACATACCCACTTTAGCTCAGTTCTCGGCATCTTTGATATACCTATACAAACTTGTTCCTACATAGTAACTTGCTACTTGGAATCAGAAAGGCTTGCTTAAAGCAACGTGGTATATGTTCTGAATGCCCGAATTGGGAATCTGTGTCAAAACTTTGTTAGGAATTATGTGACCCTTACTAGCTGGAAGTAAGGGAGATGGGGCATGAAGTTATTTCTAGGAGTTGGAGACATACCCACTTTAGCTCAGTTCTGGGCATCTTTGATATACCTATACAAACTTGTTCCTACATAGTAACTTGCTACTTGGAATGAGAAAGTGCTTACTTGAAGCAACGTGCTACATGTTCTGAATGCTCGAATTGGGAATCTGTGTCAAAACTTTGTTAGGCATAATGTGATCCTTACTACCTGGAAGTAAGTGAGATGGGGCATGAAGTTATTTCTAGGAGTTGGAGACATACCAAGGTTAGCTCAGTTCTGGGCATCTTTGAAATACCTATACAAACTTGTTCCTACATAGTAACTTGCAACTTTGAATGAGAATGTGCTTGCTTTGAGCAACGTGCTATATGTTCTGAATGCTCGAATTGGGAATCTGTTTCAAAACTTTGTGAGGAATTATGTGATCCTTACTAGCTGGAAGTAAGGGAGATGTGGCATGAAGTTATTTCTAGGAGTTGGAGACATACCAAGTTTAGCTCAGTTCTGGGCATCTTTGAAATACCTATACAAACTTGTTCCTACATAGTAACTTGCAACTTTGAGAGAATGTGCTTGCTTACAGCAACGTGCTATATGTTCTGAATGCCCGAATTGGGAATCTGTGTCAAAACTTTGTTAGGAATTATGTGATCCTTACTAGCTGGAAGTAAGGGAGATGGGGTATGAAGTTATTTCTAGGAGTTGGAGACATACCAAGCTTAGCTCAGTTCTGGGCATCTTTGAAAGTCCTATACAAACTTGTTCCTACATCGTAACTTGCAACTTTGAATGAGAATGTGCTTGCTTACAGCAACGTGCTATATGTTCTGAATGCCCGAATTGGGAATCTGTTTCAAAACTTTGTGAGGAATTATGTGATCCTTACTAGCTGGAAGTAAGGGAGTTGAGGCATGAAGTTATTTCTAGGAGTTGGAGACATGCCCACTTTAATTCAGTTCTGGGCATCTTAGAAATACCTATACAAACTTGTTCCTACATAGTAACTTGCAACTTTGAATGAGAATGTGCTTGCTTACAGCAACGTGCTATATGTTCTGAATGCCCGAATTGGGAATCTGTGTGAAAACTTTTTTAGGCATTATGTGATCCTTACTAGCTGGAAGTAAGGGAGATGGGGCATGAAGATATTTCTAGGAGTTGGAGACATACCAAGTTTTGCTCAGTTCTGGACATCTTTGAAATAGCTATACAAACTTGTTCCTATATAGTAACTTGCAACTTTGAATGAGAATGTGCTTGCTTAAAGCAACGTGCTATATGTTCTGAATGCCGGAACTGGGAATCTGTGTCAAAACTTTGTTAGGAATTATGTGATCCTTACTAGCTGGAAGTAAGGGAGTTGCGGCAGGAAGTTTTTTCTAGGAGTTGGAGACATTCCATGTTTAGCTCAGTTCTGGGCATCTTTGAAATAGCTATACAAACTTGTTCCTACATAGTAACTTGCAACTTTGAATGAGAATGTGCTTGCTTACAGCAACGTGCTATATGTTCTGAATGCCCGAATTGGGAATCTGTGTCAAACTTTGTTAGGAATTATGTGATCCTTACTAGCTGGAAGTAAGTGAGTTGCGGCAGGAAGTTAATTCTAGGAGTTGGAGACATACCAAGTTTAGCTCAGTTCTGAGCATCTTTGAAATACCTATACAAACTTGTTCCTACATAGTAACTTGCAACTTTGAATGAGAATGTGCTTGCTTACAGCAACGTGCTATATGTTCTGAATGCCCGAATTGGGAATCTGTGTCAAAACTTTGTTAGGAATTATGTGATCCTTACTAGCTGGATGTAAGGGAGATGGGGCATGATGTTATTACTAGGAGTTAGAGACATACCAAGTATAACTCAATTCTGGGCATCTTTGAAAGTCCTATACAAACTTGTTCCTACATAGTAACTTGCAACTTTGAATGAGAATGTGCTTGCTTTCACGAACGTGCTATATGTTCTGAATGCCCGAATTGGGAATCTGTGTCAAAACTTTGTTAGGAATTATGTGATCCTTACTAGATGGAAGTAAGGGAGTTGCGGCACGAAGTTATTTCTAGGAGTTGGACACATCCCAAGTTTAGCTCAGTTCTGAGCATCTTTGAGATACCTATACAAACTTGTTCCTACATAGTAACTTGCAACTTTGAATGAGAATGTGCTTACTTACAGCAACGTGCTATATGTTCTGAATGCCCGAATTGGGAATCTGTGTCAAAACTTTGTTAGGAATTATGTGATCCTACTAGCTGGAAGTAAGGGAGACGGGGCATGAAGTTATTTCTAGGAGTTGGAGACATACCCACTTTAGCTCAGTTCTGGGCATCTTTGAAATACCTATACAAACTTGTTCCTACATAGTAACTTGCTACTTGGAATGAGAAAGTGCTTGCTTAAAGCAACGTGCTAAATGTTCTGAATGCCCGAATTGGGAATCTGTGTCAAAATTTTGTTAGGAATTATGTGATCCTCACTAGCTGGAAGTAAGGGAGATGGGGCATGAAGTTATTTCTAGGAGTTGGAGACATACCAAGTTTAGCTCAGTTCTTGGCATCTTTGAAATACCTATACAAACTTGTTCCTACATAGTAACTTGCAACGTTGAATCAGAATGTGCTTGGTTAAAGCAACGTGCTATATGTTCTGAATGCCCGAATTGGGAATCTGTGTCAAAACATTGTTAGGAATTCTGTGATCCTTACTAGCTGAAAGTAAGGGAGATGGGGCATGAAGTTATTTCTAGGAGTTGGAGACACACCAAGTTTAGCTCAGTTCTGGGCATCTTTGAAAGTCCTATACAAACTTGTTCCTACATAGTAACTTGCAACTTTGAATGAGAATGTGCTTGCTTACAGCAACGTGCTATATGTTCTGAATGCCCGAATTGGGAATCTGTGTCAAATCTTTGTTAGGAATTATGTGATCCTTACTAGCTGGAAGTAAGGGAGATGGGGCATGAAGTTATTTCTAGGAGTTGGAGACATACCCACTTTAGCTCAGTTCTCGGCATCTTTGATATACCTATACAAACTTGTTCCTACATAGTAACTTGTTACTTGGAATCAGAAAGTGCTTGCTTAAAGCAACGTGGTATATGTTCTGAATGCCCGAATTGGGAATCTGTGTCAAAACTTTGTTAGGAATTATGTGACCCTTACTAGCTGGAAGTAAGGGAGATGGAGCATGAAGTTATTTCTAGGAGTTGCAGACATACTAAGTTTAGCTCAGTTCTGGGCATCTTTGAAATACCTATATAACCTTGTTCCTACATAGTAACTTGCTACTTGGAATGAGAAAGTGCTTACTTGAAGCAACGTGCTACATGTTCTGAATGCTCGAATTGGGAATCTGTGTCAAATCATTGTTAGGCATAATGTGATCCTTACTACCTGGAAGTAAGTGAGATGGGGCATGAAGTTATTTCTAGGAGTTGGAGACATACCAAGTTTAGCTCAGTTCTGGGCATCTTTGAAATACCTATACAAACTTGTTCCTACATAGTAACTTGCAACTTTGAATGAGAATGTGCTTGCTTTCAGCAACGTGCTATATGTTCTGAATGCCCGAATTGGGAATCTGTGTCAAATCTTTGTTAGGAATTATGTGATCCTTACTAGCTGGAAGTAAGGGAGATGTTGCATGAAGTTATTTCTAGGAGTTGGAGACATACCAAGTTTAGCTCAGTTCTGGGCATCTTTGCAATACCTATACAAACTTGTTCCTACATAGTAACTTGCAACTTTGAGAGAATGTGCTTTCTTACAGCAACGTGCTATATGTTCTGAATGCCCGAATTGGGAATCTGTGTCAAAACTTTGTTAGGAATTATGTGATCCTTACTAGCTGGAAGTAAGGTAGATGGAGCATGAAGTTATTTCTAGGAGTTGGAGACATACGAACCTTAGCTCAGTACTGGGCATCTTTGAAAGTCCTATACAAACTTGTTCCTACATAGTAACTTGCAACTTTGAATGAGAATGTGCTTGCTTACAGCAACGTGCTATATGTTCTGAATGCCCGAATTGGGAATCTGTGTCAAAACTTTGTTAGGAATTATGTGATCCTTACTAGCTGGAAGTAAGGGAGTTGAGGCATGAAATTATTTCTAGGAGTTGGAGACATACCCACTTTAATTCAGTTCTGGGCATCTTAGAAATACCTATACAAACTTGTTCCTACGTAGTAACTTGCAACTTTGAATGAGAATGTGCTTGCTTACAGCAACGTGCTATATGTTCTGAATGCCCGAATTGGGAATCTGTGTGAAAACTTTTTTAGGCATTATGTGATCCTTACTAGCTGGAAGTAAGGGAGATGTGGCATGAAGTTATTTCTAGGAGTTGGACACATACCAAGTTTAGCTCAGTTCTGGGCATCTTTGAAATACCTATACAAACTTTTTCCTACATTGCAACTTGCAACTTTGAATGAGAATGTGCTTGCTTAAAGCAACGTGCTATATGTTCTGAATGCCCGAACTGGGAATCTGTGTCAAAACTTTGTTAGGAATTATGTGATCCTTACCAGCTGGAAGTAAGGGAGTTGCGGCAGGAAGTTTTATCTAGGAGTTGGAGACATACCAAGTTTAGCTCAGTTCTGGGCATCTTTGAAATAGCTATACAAACTTGTTCCTACATAGTAACTTGCAACTTTGAATGAGAATGTGCTTGCTTACAGCAACGTGCTATATGTTCTGAATGCCCGAATTGGGAATACGTTTCAAAACTTTGTGAGGAATTATGTGATCCTTACTAGCTGGAAGTAAGGGAGTTGAGGCATGAAGTTATTTCTAGGAGTTGGAGACATACCCACTTTAATTCAGTTCTGGGCATCTTAGAAATACCTATACAAACTTGTTCCTACATAGTAACTTGCAACTTTGAATGAGAATGTGCTTGCTTACAGCAACGTGCTATATGTTCTGAATGCCCGAATTGGGAATCTGTGTGAAAACTTTTTTAGGCATTATGTGATCCTTACTAGCTGGAAGTAAGGGAGATGGGGCATGAAGTTATTTCTAGGAGTTGGAGACATACCAAGTTTAGCTCAGTTCTGGGCATCTTTGAAATACCTATACAAACTTGGTCCTATATAGTAACTTGCAACTTTGAATGAGAATGTGCTTGCTTAAAGCAACGTGCTATATCTTCTGAATGCCCGAACTGTGAATCTGTGTCATAACTTTGTTAGGAATTATGTGATCCTTACTAGCTGGATTTAAGGGAGTTGTGGCAGGAAGTTTTATCTAGGTGTTGGAGACATACCAAGTTTAGCTCAGTTCTGGGCATCTTTGAAATAGCTATACAAACTTGTTCCTACATAGTAACTTGCAACTTTGAATGAGAATGTGCTTGCTTACAGCAACGTGCTATATGTTCTGAATGCCCGAATTGGGAATCTGTGTCAAAACTTTGTTAGGAATTATGTGATCCTTACTAGCTGGAAGTAAGTGAGTTGCGGCAGGAAGTTATTTCTAGGAGTTGGAGACATACCAAGTTTAGCTCAGTTCTGAGCATCTTTGAAATACCTATACAAACTTGTTCCTACATAGTAACTTGCAACTTTGAATGAGAATGTGCTTGCTTACAGCAACGTGCTATATGTTCTGAATGCCCGAATTTGGAATCTGTGTTAAAACTTTGTTAGGAATTATGTGATCCTTACTAGCTGGAAGTAAGGGAGATGGGGCCTGAAGTTATTTCTAGGAGTTGGAGACATACCCACTTTACCTCAGTTCTTGGCATCTTTGAAATACATTTACTAACAGGTTCCTACATAGTAACGTGCTACTTGGAATGAGAAAGTGCTTGCTTAAAGGAACGTTCTATATGTTCTGAATGCCCGAATGGGGAATCTGTGTCAAAACTTTGTTAGGAATTATGTGATCCTTACTAGCTGGAAGTAAGGGAGATGGGGCATGAAGTTATTTCTAGGAGTTGGAGACATACCCACTTTACCTCAGTTCTGGGCATCTTTGAAATACCTATACAAACTTGTTCCTACATAGTAACTTGCATATTGGAATGAGAATGTGCTTGCTTACAGGAACGTGCTATGTGTTCTGAATGCCCGAATTGGGAATCTGTGTCAAAACTTTGTTAGGAAATATGTGATCCTTACTAGCTGGAAGCAAGGGAGATGGGGCATGAAGTTATTACTAGGAGTTAGAGACATACCAAGTATAACTCAGTTCTGGGCATCTTTGAAAGTCCTATACAAACTTGTTCCTACATAGTAATTTGCATCTTGGAATGAGAATGTGCTTGCTTACAGGAATGTGCTATATGTTCTGAATGCCCGAATTGGGAATCTGTGTCAAAACTTTGTTAGGAATTATGTGATCCTTACTACTTGAAAGTAAGGGAGTTGGGACATGAAGTTATTTCTAGGAGTTGGACACATACCAAGTTAAACTGAGTTCTGGGCATCTTTGAAATACCTATACAAACTTGTTCCTACATAGTCACTTGCAACTTTGAATGAGAATGTGCTTGCTTACAGCAACGTGCTATATGTTCTGAATGCCCGAATTGGGAATCTGTGTCAAAACTTTGTTAGGAATTATGTGATCCTTAATAGCTGGAAGTAAGGGAGATGGGGCATGAAGTTATTTCTAGGAGTTGGAGACATACCCACTTTAGCTCAGTTCTGGGCATCTTTGAAATACCTATACAAACTTGTTCCTACGTAGTAACTTGCAACTTTGAATGAGAATGTGCCTGCTTCCAGCAATGTGCTATATGTTCTGAATGCCCGATTTGGGAATCTGTGTCAAAACTTTGTTAGGAATAATGTGATCCTTACTAGCTGGAGGTAAGGGAGTTGCGGCATGAAGTTATTTCTAGGAGTTGGAGACATTCCAAGTTTAGATCAGTTCTGGGCATCTTTGAAATACCTATACAAACTTGTTCCTACATAGTAACTTGCAACTTTGAATGAGAATGTGCTTGCTTACAGCAACGTGCTATATGTTCTGAATGCCCGAATTGGGAATCTGTGTCAAAACTTTGTTAGGAATTATGTGATCCTACTAGCTGGAAGTAAGGGAGATGGGGCATGAAGTTATTTCTAGGAGTTGGAGACATACCCACTTTAGCTCAGTTCTGGGCATCTTTGAAATACCTATACAAACTTCTTCCTACATAGTAACTTGCAACTTTGAATGAGAATGTGCTTGCTTACAGCAACGTGCTGTATGTTCTGAATGCCCGAATTGGGAATCTGTGTCAAAACATTGTTAGGAATTCTGTGATCCTTACTAGCTGAAAGTAAGGGAGATGGGGCATGAAGTTATTTCTAGGAGTTGGAGACACACCAAGTTTAGCTCAGTTCTGTGCATCTTTGAAAGTCCTATACAAACTTGTTCCTACATAGTAACTTGCAACTTTGAATGAGAATGTGCTTGCTTACAGCAACGTGCTATATGTTCTGAATGCCAGAATTGGGAATCTGTGTCAAAACTTTGTTAGGAATTATGTGATCCTTACTAGCTGGAAGTAAGGGAGATGGGGCATGAAGTTATTTCTAGGAGTTGGAGACATACCCACTTTAGCTCAGTTCTCGGCATCTTTGATATACCTATACAAACTTGTTCCTACATAGTAACTTGCTACTTGGAATCAGAAAGTGCTTGCTTAAAGCAACGTGGTATATGTTCTGAATGCCCGAATTGGGAATCTGTGTCAAAACTTTGTTAGGAATTATGTGACCCTTACTAGCTGGAAGTAAGGGAGATGGAGCATGAAGTTATTTCTAGGAGTTGCAGACATACCAAGTTTAGCTCAGTTCTGGGCATCTTTGAAATACCTATACAAACTTGTTCCTACATAGTAACTTGCTACTTGGAATGAGAAAGTGCTTACTTGAAGCAACGTGCTACATGTTCTGAATGCTCGAATTGGGAATCTGTGTCAAAACTTTGTTAGGCATAATGTGATCCTTACTACCTGGAAGTAAGTGAGTTGTGGCATGAAGTTATTTCTAGGAGTTGGAGACATACCAAGTTTAGCTCAGTTCTGGGCATCTTTGAAATACCTATACAAACTTGTTCCTACATAGTAACTTGCAACTTTGAATGAGAATGTGCTTGCTTTCAGCAACGTGCTATATGTTCTGAATGCCCGAATTGGGAATCTGTGTCAAATCTTTGTTAGGAATTATGTGATCCTTACTAGCTGGAAGTAAGGGAGATGGGGCATGAAGTTATTTCTAGGAGTTGGAGACATACAAAGTTTAGCTCAGTTCTGGGCATCTTTGCAATACCTATACAAACTTGTTCCTACATAGTAACTTGCAACTTTGAGAGAATGTGCTTTCTTACAGCAACGTGCTATATGTTCTGAATGCCCGAATTGGGAATCTGTGTCAAAACTTTGTTAGGAATTATGTGATCCTTACTAGCTGGAAGTAAGGGAGATGGAGCATGAAGTTATTTCTAGGAGTTGGACACATACGAACCTTAGCTCAGTACTGGGCATCTTTGAAAGTCCTATACAAACTTGTTCCTACATAGTAACTTGCAACTTTGAATGAGAATGTGCTTGCTTACAGCAACGTGCTATATGTTCTGAATGCCCGAATTGGGAATATGTTTCAAAACTTTGTGAGGAATTATGTGATCCTTACTAGCTGGAAGTAAGGGAGTTGAGGCATGAAGTTATTTCTAGGAATTGGAGACATACCCACTTTAATTCAGTTCTGGGCATCTTAGAAATACCTATACAAACATGTTCCTACATAGTAACTTGCAACTTTGAATGAGAATGTGCTTGCTTACAGCAACGTGCTATATGTTCTGAATGCCCGAATTGGGAATCTGTGTGAAAACATTTTTAGGCATTATGTGATCCTTACTAGCTGGAAGTAAGGGAGATGGGGCATGAAGTTATTTCTAGGAGTTGGAGACATACCAAGTTTAGCTCAGTTCTGGGGAACTTTGAAAGTCCTATACAAACTTGGTCCTATATAGTAACTTGCAACTTTGAATGAGAATGTGCTTGCTTAAAGCAACGTGCTATATCTTCTGAATGCCCGAACTGGGAATCTGTGTCATAACTTTGTTAGGAATTATGTGATCCTTACTAGCTGGATTTAAGGGAGTTGCGGCAGGAAGTTTTATCTAGGAGTTGGAGACATACCAAGTTTAGCTCAGTTCTGGGCATCTTTGAAATAGCTATACAAACTTGTTCCTACATAGTAACTTGCAACTTTGAATGAGAATGTGCTTGCTTACAGCAACGTGCTATATGTTCTGAATGCCCGAATTGGGAATCTGTGTCAAAACTTTGTTAGGAATTATGTGATCCTTACTAGCTGGAAGTAAGGGAGTTGCGGCAGGAAGTTATTTCTAGGAGTTGGAGACATACCAAGTTTAGCTCAGTTCTGAGCATCTTTGAAATACCTATACAAACTTGTTCCTACATAGTAACTTGCAACTTTGAATGAGAATGTGCTTGCTTACAGCAACGTGCTATATGTTCTGAATGCCCGAATTGGGAATCTGTGTTAAAACTTTGTTAGGAATTATGTGATCCTTACTAGCTGGAAGTAAGGGAGATGGGGCCTGAAGTTATTTCTAGGAGTTGGAGACATACCCACTTTACCTCAGTTCTTGGCATCTTTGAAATACATTTACTAACAGGTTCCTACATAGTAACGTGCTACTTGGAATGAGAAAGTGCTTGCTTAAAGGAACGTTCTATATGTTCTGAATGCCCGAATGGGGAATCTGTGTCAAAACTTTGTTAGGAATTATGTGATCCTTACTAGCTGGAAGTAAGGGAGATGGGGCATGAAGTTATTTCTAGGAGTTGGAGACATACCCACTTTACCTCAGTTCTGGGCATCTTTGAAATACCTATACAAACTTGTTCCTACATAGTAACTTGCATATTGGAATGAGAATGTGCTTGCTTACAGGAACGTGCTATGTGTTCTGAATGCCCGAATTGGGAATCTGTGTCAAAACTTTGTTAGGAAATATGTGATCCTTACTAGCTGGAAGCAAGGGAGATGGGGCATGAAGTTATTACTAGGAGTTAGAGACATACCAAGTATAACTCAGTTCTGGGAGTCTTTGAAAGTCCTATACAAACTTGTTCCTACATAGTAATTTGCATCTTGGAATGAGAATGTGCTTGCTTACAGCAATGTGCTATATGTTCTGAATGCCCGAATTGGGAATCTGTGTCAAAACTTTGTTAGGAATTATGTGATCCTTACTACTTGAAAGTAAGGGAGTTGGGACATGAAGTTATTTCTAGGAGTTGGACACATACCAAGTTTAGCTGAGTTCTGGGCATCTTTGAAATACCTATACAAACTTGTTCCTACATAGTAACTTGCATCTTTGAATGAGAATGTGCTTGCTTAAAGCAACGTGCTATATGTTCTGAATGCCCGAATTGGGAATCTGTGTCAAAACTTTGTTAGGAATTATGTGATCCTTACTAGCTGGAAGCAAAGGAGATGGGGCATGAAGTTATTACTAGGAGTTGGAGACATACCAAGTATAACTCAGTTCTGGGCATCTTTGAACGTCCTATACAAACATGTTCCTACATAGTAACTTGCAACTTTCAATGAGAATGTGCTTGCTTACAGCAACGTGCTATATGTTCTGAATGCCCGAATTGGGAATGTGTGTCAAAACTTTGTTAGGAATTATGTGATCCTTTCTAGCTGGAAGTAAGGGAAATGGGGCATGAAGTTATTTCTATGAGTTGGAGACATACGAAGTTTAGCTCACTTCTGGGCATCTTTGAAATACCTATATAAACTTGTTCCTACATAGTTACTTGCATCTTGGAATGAGAATGTGCTTGCTTACAGCAACGTGGTATATATTCTGAATGCCCGAATTGGGAATCTGTGTCAAAACTTTGTTAGGAATTATGTGATCCTTACTAGCTGGAAGTAAGGGAGTTGCGGCAGGAAGTTATTTCTAGGAGTTGGAGACATACAAAATTTAGCTCAGTTCTGGGCATCTTTGAAATACCTATACAAACATCTTCCTACATAGTAACTTGCAACTTTGAATGAGAATGTGCTTGCTTACAGCAACGTGCTATATGTTGTGAATGCCCGAATTGGGAATCTGTGTCAAAACTTTGTTAGGAATTATGTGATCCTTACTAGCTGGAAGTAAGGGAGATGGGGCATGAAGTTATTTCTAGGAGTTGGAGACATACCAAGTTTAGCTCAGTTCTGGGCATCTTTGAAATACCTATACAAACTTGTTCCTACATAGTAACTTGCAACTTTGAGAGAATGTGCTTGCTTACAGCAATGTGCTATATGTTCTGAATGCCCGATTTGGGAATCTGTGTGAAAACTTTTTTAGGCATTATGTGATCCTTACTAGCTGGAAGTAAGGGAGATGGGGCATGAAGTTATTTCTAGGAGTTGGAGACATACCAATTTAGCTCAGTTCTGGGCATCTTTGAAATAGCTATACAAAATTGTTCCTATATAGTAACTTGCAACTTTGAATGAGAATGTGCTTGCTTAAAGCAACGTGCTACATGTTCTGAATGCCCGAATTGGGAATCTGTGTCAAAACTTTGTTAGGAATTATGTGATCCTTACTAGCTGGAAGTAAGGGAGTTGGGGCATGAAGTTATATCTAGGAGTTGGAGACATACCCACTTTAGCTCAGTTCTGGGGATCTTTGAAAGTCCTATACAAACTTGTTCTTACATAGTAACTTGCATCTTTGAATGAGAATGTGCTTGCTTACAGCAATGTGCTATATGTTCTGAATGCCCGAATTGGGAATCTGTGTCAAAACTTTGTTAGACATTATGTGATCCTTACTAGCTGGAAGTAAGGGAGTTGGGGCATGAAGTTATTATTAGGAGTTGGAGACATACCCACTTTAGCTCAGTTCTGGGCATCTTTGAAATACCTATACAAACATGTTCCTATATAGTAACTTGCAACTATGATTGAGAATGTGCTTGCTTACAGCAACGTGCTATATGATCTGAATGCCCGAATTGGGAATCTGTGTCAAAACTTTGTTAGGAATTATGTGACCCTTACTAGCTGTAAGTAAGGGAGATGGGCCATGAAGTCATTTCTAGGAGTTGGAGACATACCAAGTTTAGCTCAGTTCTGGGCATCTTTGAAATACCTGTACAAACTTGTTCCTACATAGTAACTTGCTACTTGGAATGAGAAAGTGCTTACTTGAAGCAAGGTGCTACATGTTCTGAATGCTCGAATTGGGAATCTGTGTCAAAACTTTGTTAGGCATTATGTGATCCTTACTAACAGTAAGTATGTAAGATGGGGCATGAAGTTATTTCTAGGAGTTGGAGACATACCAAGTTTAGCTCAGTTCTGTGCATCTTTGAAATACCTATACAAACTTGTTCCTACATAGTAACTTGCAACTTTGAATGAGAATGTGCTTGCTTACAGCAACGTGCTATATGTTCTGAATGCCCGAATTGGGAATCTGTGTCTAAACTTTGTTAGGAATTAAGTGATCCTTACTAGCTGGAGGTAAGGGAGATGGGGCATGAAGTTATTTCTAGGAGTTGGAGACATACCAAGTTTAGCTCAGTTCTGGGCATCTTTGAAATACCTATACAAACTTGTTCCTACATAGTAACTTGCAACTTTGAATAAGATTGTGCTTGCTTAAAGCAACGTGCTATATGTTCTGAATGCCCGAATTGGGAATCTGTGTCAAAACTTTGTTAGGAATTATGTGATCCTTACTAGCTGGAAGTAAGGGAGTTGCGGCAGGAAGTTATTTCTAGGAGTTGGAGACATACCCACATTAGCTCAGTTCTGGGCATCTTTGAAATACCTATACAAACTTGTTCCTACATAGTAACTTGCAACTTTGAATGAGAATGTGCTTTCTTACAGCATCGTGCTATATGTTCTGAATGCCCGAATTGGGAATCTGTGTCAAAACTTTGTTAGGAATTATGTGATAATTACTAGCTGGAAGTAAGGGAGATGGGGCATGAAGTTATTTCTAGGAGTTGGAGACATACCAAGTTTAACTCAGTTCTGGGCATCTTTGAAATACCTATACAAACTTGTTCCTACATAGTAACTTGCAACTTTGAGAGATTGTGCTTGCTTACAGCAATGTGCTATATGTTCTGAATGCCCGAATTGGGAATCTGTGTGAAAACTTTTTTAGGCATTATGTGATCCTTACTAGCTGGAAGTAAGGGAGATGGGGCATGAAGTTATTTCTAGGAGTTGGAGACATACCAATTTAGCTCAGTTCTGGGCATCTTTGAAATAGCTATACAAAATTGTTCCTATATAGTAACTTGCAACTTTGAATGAGAATGTGCTTGCTTAAAGCAACGTGCTACATGTTCTGAATGCCCGAATTGGGAATCTGTGTCAAAACTTTGTTAGGAATTATGTGATCCTTACTAGCTGGAAGTAAGGGAGATGGGGCATGAAGTTATTTCTAGGAGTTGGAGACATACCCACTTTAGCTCAGTTCTGTTCATCTTTGATATACCTATACAAACTTGTTCCTACATAGTAACTTGCTACTTGGAATGAGAAAGTGCTTGCTTAAAGCAACGTTGTATATGTTCTGAATGCCCGAATTGGGAATCTGTGTCAAAACTTTGTTAGAAAATATGTGATCCTTACTAGCTGGAAGTAAGGGAGATGGGGCATGAAGTTATTTCTAGGAGTTGGAGACATACCAAGTTTAGCTCAGTTCTGGGCATCTTTGAAATACCTATACAAACTTGTTCCTACATAGTAACTTGCAACTTTGAATGAGAATGTGCTTGCTTACAGCAACGTGCTATATGTTCTGAATGCCCGAATTGGGAATCTGTGTCAAAACTTTGTTAGGAATTATGTGATCCTTACTAGCTGGAAGTAAGGGAGATGGGGCATGAAGTTATTTCTAGGAGTTGGAGACATACCAAGTTTAGCTCAGTTCTGGGCATCTTTGAAATACCTATACAAACTTGTTCCTACATAATAACTTGCAACTTTGAGAGAATGTGCTTGCTTACAGCAATGTGCTATATGTTCTGAATGCCCGAATTGGGAATCTGTGTGAAAACTTTTTTAGGCATTATGTGATCCTTACTAGCTGTAAGTAAGGGAGATGGGGCATGAAGTTATTTCTAGGAGTTGGAGACATACCAATTTAGCTCAGTTCTGGGCATCTTTGAAATAGCTATACAAAATTGTTCCTATATAGTAACTTGCAACTTTGAATGAGAATGTGCTTGCTTAAAGCAACGTGCTACATGTTCTGAATGCCCGAATTGGGAATCTCTTTCAAAACTTTGTTAGGAATTATGTGATCCTTACTAGCTGGAAGTAAGGGAGTTGGGGCATGAAGTTATATCTAGGAGTTGGAGACATACCCACTTTAGCTCAGTTCTGGGGATCTTTGAAAGTCCTATACAAACTTGTTCTTACATAGTAACTTGCATCTTTGAATGAGAATGTGCTTGCTTACAGCAATGTGCTATATGTTCTGAATGCCCGAATTGGGAATCTGTGTCTAAACTTTGTTAGACATTATGTGATCCTTACTAGCTGGAAGTAAGGGAGTTGGGGCATGAAGTTATTATTAGGAGTTGGAGACATACCCACTTTAGCTCAGTTCTGGGCATCTTTGAAATACCTATACAAACTTGTTCCTATATAGTAACTTGCAACTATGATTGAGAATGTGCTTGCTTACAGCAACGTGCTATATGATCTGAATGCCCGAATTGGGAATCTGTGTCAAAACTTTGTTAGGAATTATGTGACCCTTACTAGCTGTAAGTAAGGGAGATGGGCCATGAAGTCATTTCTAGGAGTTGGAGACATACCAAGTTTAGCTCAGTTCTGGGCATCTTTGAAATACCTGTACAAACTTGTTCCTACATAGTAACTTGCTACTTGGAATGAGAAAGTGCTTACTTGAAGCAAGGTGCTACATGTTCTGAATGCTCGAATTGGGAATCTGTGTCAAAACTTTGTTAGGCATTATGTGATCCTTACTAACAGTAAGTATGTAAGATGGGGCATGAAGTTATTTCTAGGAGTTGGAGACATACCAAGTTTAGCTCAGGTCTGGGCATCTTTGAAATACCTATACAAACTTGTTCCTACATAGTAACTTGCAACTTTGAATGAGAATGTGCTTGCTTACAGCAACGTGCTATATGTTCTGAATGCCCGAATTGGGAATCTGTGTCTAAACTTTGTTAGGAATTAAGTGATCCTTACTAGCTGGAGGTAAGGGAGATGGGGCATGAAGTTATTTCTAGGAGTTGGAGACATACCAAGTTTAGCTCAGTTCTGGGCATCTTTGAAATACCTATACAAACTTGTTCCTACATAGTAACTTGCAACTTTGAATAAGATTGTGCTTGCTTAAAGCAACGTGCTATATGTTCTGAATGCCCGAATTGGGAATCTGTGTCAAAACTTTGTTAGGAATTATGTGATCCTTACTAGCTGGAAGTAAGGGAGTTGCGGCAGGAAGTTATTTCTAGGAGTTGGAGACATACCCACATTAGCTCAGTTCTGGGCATCTTTGAAATACCTATACAAACATGTTCCTACATAGTAACTTGCAACTTTGAATGAGAATGTGCTTTCTTACAGCAACGTGCTATATGTTCTGAATGCCCGAATTGGGAATCTGTGTCAAAACTTTGTTAGGATTTATGTGATCCTTACTAGCTGGAAGTAAGGGAGATGAGGCATGAAGTTATTTCTAGGAGTTGGAGACATACCAAGTTTAGCTCAGTTCTGGGCATCTTTGAAATACCTATACAAACTTGTTCCTACATAGTAACTTGCAACTTTGAGAGAATGTGCTTGCTTACAGCAATGTGCTATATGTTCTGAATGCCCGAATTGGGAATCTGTGTGAAAACTTTTTTAGGCATTATGTGATCCTTACTAGCTGGAAGTAAGGGAGATGGGGCATGAAGTTATTTCTAGGAGTTGGAGACATACCAATTTAGCTCAGTTCTGGGCATCTTTGAAATAGCTATACATAATTGTTCCTATATAGTAACTTGCAACTTTGAATGAGAATGTGCTTGCTTACAGCAACGTGCTACATGTTCTGAATGCCCGAATTGGGAATCTGTGTCAAAACTTTGTTAGGAATTATGTGATCCTTACTAGCTGGAAGTAAGGGAGTTGGGGCATGAAGTTATATCTAGGAGTTGGAGACATACCCACTTTAGCTCAGTTCTGGGGATCTTTGAAAGTCCTATACAAACTTGTTCTTACATAGTAACTTGCATCTTTGAATGAGAATGTGCTTGCTTACAGCAATGTGCTATATGTTCTGAATGCCCGAATTGGGAATCTGTGTCAAAACTTTGTTAGGAATTATGTCATCCTTAATAGCTGGAAGTAAGGGAAATAGGGCATGAAGATATTTCTAGGAGTTGGAAACATACCAAGGTTAGCACAGTTCTGGGCATCTTTGAAATACCTATACAAACTTGTTCCTACATAGTAACTTGCAACTTTGAATGAGAATGTGCTTGCTTACAGCAACGTGCTATATGATCTGAATGCCCGAATTGGGAATCTGTGTCAAAACTTTGTTAGGAATTATGTGACCCTTACTAGCTGTAAGTAAGGGAGATGGGCCATGAAGTCATTTCTAGGAGTTGGAGACATACCAAGTTTAGCTCAGTTCTGGGCATCTTTGAAATACCTGTACAAACTTGTTCCTACATAGTAACTTGCTACTTGGAATGAGAAAGTGCTTACTTGAAGCAAGGTGCTACATGTTCTGAATGCTCGAATTGGGAATCTGTGTCAAAACTTTGTTAGGCATTATGTGATCCTTACTAACAGTAAGTATGTAAGATGGGGCATGAAGTTATTTCTAGGAGTTGGAGACATACCAAGTTTAGCTCAGTTCTGGGCATCTTTGAAATACCTATAGAAACTTGTTCCTACATAGTAACTTGCAACTTTGAATGAGAATGTGCTTGCTTACAGCAACATGCTATATGTTCTGAATGCCCGAATTGGGAATCTGTGTCTAAACTTTGTTAGGAATTAAGTGATCCTTACTAGCTGGAGGTAAGGGAGATGGGGCATGAAGTTATTTCTAGGAGTTGGAGACATACCAAGTTTAGCTCAGTTCTGGGCATCTTTGAAATACCTATACAAACTTGTTCCTACATAGTAACTTGCAACTTTGAATAAGATTGTGCTTGCTTAAAGCAACGTGCTACATGTTCTGAATGCCCGAATTGGGAATCTGTGTCAAAACTTTGTTAGGAATTATGTGATCCTTACTAGCTGGAAGTAAGGGAGTTGCGGCAGGAAGTTATTTCTAGGAGTTGGAGACATACCCACATTAGCTCAGTTCTGGGCATCTTTGAAATACCTATACAAACTTGTTCCTACATAGTAACTTGCAACTTTGAATGAGAATGTACTTGCTTACAGAAACGTGCTATATGTTTTGCATGCCCGAATTGGGAATCTGTGTCAAAACTTTGTTAGGAATTATGTGATCCTTACTAGCCTGAAGTAAGGGAGAAGGGGCATGAAGTTATTTCTATGAGTTGAAGACATAGCAAGTTTATCTCAGTTCTGGGCATCTTTGAAAGTCCTATACAAACTTCTTCCTGCATAGTAACTAGCAACTTTGAATGAGAGTGTGCTTGCTTACAGCAACGTGCCGTATATTCTGAATGCCCGAATTGGGAATCTGTGTCAAAACTTTGTTAGGTATTATGTGATCCTTACTAGCTGGAAGTAAGGGAGATGGGGCATGAAGTTATTTCTAGGAGTTGGAGACATACCAAGTTTAGCTCAGTTCTGGGCATCTTTGAAATACCTATACAAACATGCTCCTACATAGTAACTTGCAACTATGAATGAGAATGTGCTTGCTTAAAGCAACGTGCTATATGTTCTGAATGCCCGAATTGGGAATCTGTGTCAAAACTTTGTTAGGAATTATGTGATCCTTACTAGCTGGAAGTAAGGGAGATGGGGTATGAAGTTATTTCTAGGAGTTGGAGACATACCCACTTTAGCTCAGTTCTGGGCATCTTTGAAATACCTATGCAAACTTGTCCTGACATAGAAACTTGCAACTTTGAATGAGAATGTGCTTGCTTACAGCAACGTGCTATATGTTCTGAATGCCCGAATGGGGAATCTGTGTCAAAACTTTGCTAGGAATTATGTGATCCTTACTAGCTGGAAGTAAGGGAGTTGGGGCATGAAGTTTTTTCTAGGAGTTGGACACATACCCACTTTAGCTCAGTTCTGGACATCTTTGAAATACCTATAGAAACTTGTTCCTACATAGTAACTTGCTACTTGGAATGAGAAAGTGCTTGCTTAAATCAAAGTGCTACATGTTCTGAATGCCCGAATTGGGAATCTGTGTCAAAACTTTGTTAGGAATTATGTGATCCTTACTAGCTGGAAGTAAGGGAGATGGGGCATGAAGTTATTTCTAGGAGTTGGAGACATACCAAGTTTAGCTCAGTTCTGGGCATCTTTGAAATACCTATACAAACTTGTTCTTACATAGTATCTTGCAACTTTGAATGAGAATGTGCTTGCTTACAGCAACGTGCTATAAGTTCTGAATGCCCGAATTGGGATTCTGTGTCAAAACTTTGTTTGGTATTATGTGATCCTTACTAGCTGGACGTAAGGGAGATGTGGTATGAAGTTATTTCTAAGAGTTGGAGACATACCAAGTTTAGCTCAGTTCTGGGGAACTTTGAAAGTCCTATACAAACTTGTTCCTACATAGTAACTTGCAACTTTGAATGAGAATGTACTTGCTTACAGCAACGTGCTATATGTTCTGAATGCCCGAATTGGGAATCTGTGTCAAAACTTTGTTAGGAATTATGTGATCCTTACTAGCCTGAAGTAAGTGAGATGGGGCATGAAGCTATTTCTATGAGTTGAAGACATAGCAAGTTTAGCTCAGTTCTGGGCATCTTTGAAAGTCCTATACAAACTTGTTCCTGCATAGTAACTTGCAACTTTGAATGAGAGTGTGCTTGCTTACAGCAACGTGCCGTATGTTCTGAATGCCCGAATTGGGAATCTGTGTCAAAACTTTGTTAGGAATTATGTGATCCTTACTAGCTGGAAGTAAGGGAGATGGGGCATGAAGTTATTTCTAGGAGTTGGAGACATACCCACTTTAGCTCAGTTCTGGGCATCTTTGAAATACCTATACAAACTCCTCCTACATAGTAACTTGCAACTTTGAATGAGAATGTGCTTGCTTACAGCAACGTGCTACATGTTCTGAATGCCCGAATTGGGAATCTGTGTCAAAACTTTGTTAGGAATTATGTGATCCTTACTAGCTGGAAGTAAGGGAGATGGGGCATGAAGTTGTTTCTAGGAGTTGGAGACATACCCACTTTAGCTCAGTTCTGGGCATCTTTGAAATACCTATACAAACTTGTTCCTACATAGTAACTTGCAACTTTGAATGAGAATGTGCTTGCTTACAGCAACGTGCTATATGTTCTGAATGCCCGAATTGGGAATCTGTGTCAAAACTTTGTTAGGAATTATGTGATCCTTACTAGATGGAAGTAAGGGAGATGGGGCATGAAGTTATTTATAGGAGTTGGAGACATACCCACTTTAATTCAGTTCTGGGCATCTTAGAAATACCTATACAAACTTGTTCCTACAAGTAACTTGCAACTTTGAGTGAGAATGTGCTTGCTTAAAGCAACGTGCTATATGTTCTGAATGCCCGAATTGGGAATCTGTGTGAAAACTTTTTTAGGCATTATGTGATCCTTACTAGCTGGAAGTAAGGGAGATGGGGCATGAAGTTATTTCTAGGAGTTGGAGACATACCAAGTTTAGCTCAGTTCTGGGCATCTTTGAAATAGCTATACAAACTTGTTCCTATATAGTAACTTGCAACTTTGAATGAGAATGTGCTTGCTTAAAGCAACGTGCTATATGTTCTGAATTCCCGAACTGGGAATCTGTGTCAAATCTTTGTTAGGAATTATGTGATCCTTACTAGCTGGAAGTAAGGGAGTTGCGGCAGGAAGTTATTTCTAGGAGTTGGAGACATACCAAGTTTAGCTCAGTTCTGAGCATCTTTGAAATACCTATACAAACTTGTTCCTACATAGTAACTTGCAACGTTGAATGAGAATGTGCTTACTTACAGCAACGTGCTATATGTTCTGAATGCCCGAATTGGGAATCTGTGTTAAAACTTTGTTAGGAATTATGTGATCCTTACTAGCTGGAAGTAAGGGAGATGGGGCCTGAAGTTATTTCTAGGAGTTGGAGACATACCCACTTTACCTGAGTTCTAGGCATCTTTGAAATACCTATACAAACTTGTTCCTACATAGTAACTTGCATCTTGGAATGAGAATGTGCTTGCTTACAGCAACGTGCTATATGTTCTGAACCGAATTGGGAATCTGTGTCAAAACTTTGTTAGGAATTATGTGAGCCTTACTAGCTGGAAGCAAGGGAGATGGGGCATGATGTTATTTCTAGGAGTTGGAGACATACAACGTTTAGCTCAGTTCTGGGCATCATTAAAATACCTATACAAACTTGTTCCTACATAGTAACTGGCAACTTTGAATGAGAATGTGCTTGCTTACAGCAACGTGCTATATGTTCTGAATGCCCGAATTCGGAATCTGCGTCAAATCTTTGTTAGGAATTATGTGATCCTTACTAGCTGGAAGTAAGGGAGATGGGGCATGAAGTTATTTCTAGGAGTTGGAGACATACCAAGTTTAGCTCAGTTCTTGGCATCTTTGAAATACCTATACAAACTTGTTCTTACATAGTATCTTGCAACTTTGAATGAGAATGTGCTTGCTTACAGCAACGTGCTATATGTTCTGAATGCCCGAATTGGGAATCTGTGTCAAAACTTTGTTTGGTATTATGTGATCCTTACTAGCTGGACGTAAGGGAGATGTGGTATGAAGTTATTTCTAAGAGTTGGAGACATACCAAGTTTAGCTCAGTTCTGGGGAACTTTGAAAGTCCTATACAAACTTGTTCCTACATAGTAACTTGCAACTTTGAATGAGAATGTACTTGCTTACAGCAACGTGCTATATGTTCTGAATGCCCGAATTGGGAATCTGTGTCAAAACTTTGTTAGGAATTATGTGATCCTTACTAGCCTGAAGTAAGGGAGATGGGGCGTGAAGCTATTCTATGAGTTGAAGACATAGCAAGTTTAGCTCAGTTCTGGGCATCTTTGAAAGTCCTATACAAACTTGTTCCTGCATAGTAACTTGCAACTTTGAATGAGAGTGTGCTTGCTTACAGCAACGTGCCGTATGTTCTGAATGCCCGATTTGGGAATCTGTGTCAAAACTTTGTTAGGAATTATGTGATCCTTACTAGCTGGAAGTAAGGGAGATGGGGCATGAAGTTATTTCTAGGAGTTGGAGACATACCCACTTTAGCTCAGTTCTGGGCATCTTTGAAATACCTATACAAACTTCTTCCTACATAGTAACTTGCAACTTTGAATGAGAATGTGCTTGCTTACAGCAACGTGCTACATGTTCTGAATGCCCGAATTGGGAATCTGTGTCAAAACTTTGTTAGGAATTATGTGATCCTTACTAGCTGTTAGTAAGGGAGACGGGGCATGAAGTTATTTCTAGGAGTTGGAGACATACCAAGTTTAGCACAATTCTGGGCATCTTTGAAATACCTATACAAACTTGTTCCTACATAGTAACTTGCATCTTTGAATGAGAATGTGCTTGCTTACAGCAACGTGCTACATGTTCTGAATGCCCGAATTGGGAATCTGTGTCAAAACTTTGTTAGGAATTATGTGATCCTTACTAGCTGGAAGTAAGGGAGATGGGGCATGAAGTTGTTTCTAGGAGTTGGAGACATACCCACTTTAGCTCAGTTCTGGGCATCTTTGAAATACCTATACAAACTTGTTCCTACATAGTAACTTGCTACTTGGAATGAGAAAGTGCTTGCTTAAAGCAACGTGCTAAATGTTCTGAATGCCCGAATTGGGAATCTGTGTCAAAACTTTGTTAGGAATTATGTAATCCTTACTAGCTGGAAGTAAGGGAGATGGGGCATGAAGTTATTTCTAGGAGTTGGAGACATACCAAGTTTAGCTCAGTTCTGGGCATCTTTGAAATACCTATACAAACTTGTTCCTACATAGTAACTTGCAACTTTGAATGAGAATGTGCTTGCTTACAGCAACGTGCTATATGTTCTGAATGCCCGAATTGGGAATCTGTGTCAAAACTTTGTTAGGAATTATGTGATCCTTACTAGCTGGAAGTAAGGGACATGGAGCATGAAGTTATTTCTAGGAGTTGGAGACATACAACGTTTAGCTCAGTTCTGGGCATCTTTGAAATACCTATACAAACTTGTTCCTACATAGTAACTTGCAACTTTGAATGAGAATGTGCTTGCTTACAGAAACGTGCTATATGTTCTGAATGCCTGAATTGGGAATCTCTGTCAAAACTTTGTTAGGAATTATGTGATCCTTACGAGCTGGATGTAAGGGAGATGGGGCATGAAGTTATTTCTAGGAGTTGGACACATACCAAGTTTAGCTCAGTTCTGGGCATCTTTGAAATACCTATACAAACTTGTTCCTACATAGTAACTTGCAACTTTGAATCAGAATGTGCTTGGTTAAAGCAACGTGCTATATGTTCTGAATGCCCGAATTGGGAATCTGTGTCAAAACTTTGTTAGGAATTCTGTGATCCTTACTAGCTGGAAGTAAGGGAGATGGGGCATGAAGTTATTTCTAGGAGTTGGAGACATACCCACTTTAGCTCAGTTCTGGGCATCTTTGAAATACCTATACAAACTTCTTCCTACATAGTAACTTGCAACTTTGAATGAGAATGTGCTTGCTTACAGCAACGTGCTACATGTTCTGAATGCCCGAATTGGGAATCTGTGTCAAAACTTTGTTAGGAATTATGTGATCCTTACTAGCTGGAAGTAAGGGAGACGGGGCATGAAGTTATTTCTAGGAGTTGGAGACATACCAAGTTTAGCACAATTCTGGGCATCTTTGAAATACCTATACAAACTTGTTCCTACATAGTAACTTGCATCTTTGAATGAGAATGTCTTGCTTACAGCAACGTGCTACATGTTCTGAATGCCCGAATTGGGAATCTGTGTCAAAACTTTGTTAGGAATTATGTGATCCTTACTAACAGGAAGTAAGGGAGATGGGGCATGAAGTTATTTCTAAGAGTTGGAGACATACCAAGTTTAGCTCAGTTCTGGGGAACTTTGAAAGTCCTATACAAACTTGTTCCTACATAGTAACTTGCAACTTTGAATGAGAATGTACTTGCTTACAGCAACGTGCTATATGTTCTGAATGCCCGAATTGGGAATCTGTGTCAAAACTTTGTTAGGAATTATGTGATCCTTACTAGCCTGAAGTAAGGGAGATGGGGCGTGAAGCTATTCTATGAGTTGAAGACATAGCAAGTTTAGCTCAGTTCTGGGCATCTTTGAAAGTCCTATACAAACTTGTTCCTGCATAGTAACTTGCAACTTTGAATGAGAGTGTGCTTGCTTACAGCAACGTGCCGTATGTTCTGAATGCCCGAATTGGGAATCTGTGTCAAAACTTTGTTAGGAATTATGTGATCCTTACTAGCTGGAAGTAAGGGAGATGGGGCATGAAGTTATTTCTAGGAGTTGGAGACATACCCACTTTAGCTCAGTTCTGGGCATCTTTGAAATACCTATACAAACTTCTTCCTACATAGTAACTTGCAACTTTGAATGAGAATGTGCTTGCTTACAGCAACGTGCTACATGTTCTGAATGCCCGAATTGGGAATCTGTGTCAAAACTTTGTTAGGAATTATGTGATCCTTACTAGCTGTTAGTAAGGGAGAAGGGGCATGAAGTTATTTCTAGGAGTTGGAGACATACCAAGTTTAGCACAATTCTGGGCATCTTTGAAATACCTATACAAACTTGTTCCTACATAGTAACTTGCATCTTTGAATGAGAATGTGCTTGCTTACAGCAACGTGCTACATGTTCTGAATGCCCGAATTGGGAATCTGTGTCAAAACTTTGTTAGGAATTATGTGATCCTTACTAGCTGGAAGTAAGGGAGATGGGGCATGAAGTTCTTTCTAGGAGTTGGAGACATACCCACTTTAGCTCAGTTCTGGGCATCTTTGAAATACCTATACAAACTTGTTCCTACATAGTAACTTGCTACTTGGAATGAGAAAGTGCTTGCTTAAAGCAACGTGCTAAATGTTCTGAATGCCCGAATTGGGAATCTGTGTCAAAACTTTGTTAGGAATTATGTAATCCTTACTAGCTGGAAGTAAGGGAGATGGGGCATGAAGTTATTTCTAGGAGTTGGAGACATACCAAGTTTAGCTCAGTTCTGGGCATCTTTGAAATACCTATACAAACTTGTTCCTACATAGTAACTTGCAACTTTGAATGAGAATGTGCTTGCTTACAGCAACGTGCTATATGTTCTGAATGCCCGAATTGGGAATCTGTGTCAAAACTTTGTTAGGAATTATGTGATCCTTACTAGCTGGAAGTAAGGGACATGGAGCATGAAGTTATTTCTAGGAGTTGGAGACATACAACGTTTAGCTCAGTTCTGGGCATCTTTGAAATACCTATACAAACTTGTTCCTACATAGTAACTTGCAACTTTGAATGAGAATGTGCTTGCTTACAGAAACGTGCTATATGTTCTGAATGCCTGAATTGGGAATCTCTGTCAAAACTTTGTTAGGAATTATGTGATCCTTACGAGCTGGATGTAAGGGAGATGGGGCATGAAGTTATTTCTAGGAGTTGGACACATACCAAGTTTAGCTCAGTTCTGGGCATCTTTGAAATACCTATACAAACTTGTTCCTACATAGTAACTTGCAACTTTGAATCAGAATGTGCTTGGTTAAAGCAACGTGCTATATGTTCTGAATGCCCGAATTGGGAATCTGTGTCAAAACTTTGTTAGGAATTCTGTGATCCTTACTAGCTGGAAGTAAGGGAGATGGGGCATGAAGTTATTTCTAGGAGTTGGAGACATACCCAATTTAGCTAGGTTCTGGGCATCTTTGAAATACCTATACAAACTTCTTCCTACATAGTAACTTGCAACATTGAATGAGAATGTGCTTGCTTACAGCAACGTGCTACATGTTCTGAATGCCCGAATTGGGAATCTGTGTCAAAACTTTGTTAGGAATTATGTGATCCTTACTAGCTGGAAGTAAGGGAGACGGGGCATGAAGTTATTTCTAGGAGTTGGAGACATACCAAGTTTAGCACAATTCTGGGCATCTTTGAAATACCTATACAAACTTGTTCCTACATAGTAACTTGCATCTTTGAATGAGAATGTGCTTGCTTACAGCAACGTGCTACATGTTCTGAATGCCCGAATTGGGAATCTGTGTCAAAACTTTGTTAGGAATTATGTGATCCTTACTAACTGGAAGTAAGGGAGATGGGGCATGAAGTTGTTTCTAGGAGTTGGAGACATACCCACTTTAGCTCAGTTCTGGGCATCTTTGAAATACCTATACACACTTGTTCCTACATAGTAACTTGCTACTTGGAATGAGAAAGTGCTTGCTTAAAGCAACGTGCTAAATGTTCTGAATGCCCGAATTGGGAATCTGTGTCAAAACTTTGTTAGGAATTCTGTGATCCTTACTAGCTGGAAGTAAGGGAGATGTGGCATGAAGTTATTTCTAGGAGTTGGAGACATACCAAGTTTAGCTCAGTTCTGGGCATCTTTGAAATACCTATACAAACTTGTTCCTACATAGTAACTTGCAACTTTGAATCAGAATGTGCTTGGTTAAAGCAACGTGCTATATGTTCTGAATGCCCGAATTGGGAATCTGTGTCAAAACTTTGTTAGGAATTCTGTGATCCTTACTAGCTGAAAGTAAGGGAGATGGGGCATGAAGTTATTTCTAGGAGTTGGAGACACACCAAGTTTAGCTCAGTTCTGGGCATCTTTGAAAGTCCTATACAATCTTGTTCCTACATAGTAACTTGCAACTTTGAATGAGAATGTGCTTGCTTACAACAACGTGCTATATGTTCTGAATGCCCGAATTGGGAATCTGTGTCAAATCTTTGTTAGGAATTATGTGATCCTTACTAGCTGGAAGTAAGGGAGATGGGGCATGAAGTTATTTCTAGGAGTTGGAGACATACCCACTTTAGCTCAGTTCTGGGCATCTTTGATATACCTATACAAACTTGTTCCTACATAGTAAGTTGCTACTTGGAATGAGAAAGTGCTTGCTTAAAGCAACGTGGTATATGTTCTGAATGCCCGATTTGGGAATCTGTGTCAAAACTTTGTTAGGAATTATGTGATCCTTACTAGCTGGAAGTAAGGGAGATGGAGCATGAAGTTATTTCTAGGAGTTGCAGACATACCAAGTTTAGCTCAGTTCTGGGCATCTTTGAAATACCTATATAACCTTGTTCCTACATAGTAACTTGCTACTTGGAATGAGAAAGTGCTTACTTGAAGCATCGTGCTACATGTTCTGAATGCTCGAATTGGGAAACTGTGTCAAAACTTTGTTAGGCATTCTGTGATCCTTACTACCTGGAAGTAACTGAGATGGGGCAAGAAGTTATTTCTAGGAGTTGGAGACATACCAAGTTTAGCTCAGTTCTGGGCATCTTTGAAATACCTATACAAACTTGTTCCTACATAGTAACTTGCAACTTTGAATGAGAATGTGCTTGCTTACAGCAACGTGCTATATGTTCTGAATGCCCGAATTGGGAATCTGTGTCAAAACTTTGTTAGGAATTATGTGATCCTTACTAGCTGGAAGTAAGGGAGATGGGGCATGAAGTTATTTATAGGAGTTGGAGACATACCCACTTTAATTCAGTTCTGGGCATCTTAGAAATACCTATACAAACTTGTTCCTACATAGTAACTTGCAACTTTGAATGAGACTGTGCTTGCTTAAAGCAACGTGCTATATGTTCTGAATGCCCGAATTGGGAATCTGTGTGAAAACTTTTTTAGGCATTATGTGATCCTTACTAGCTGGAAGTAAGGGAGATGGGGCATGAAGTTATTTCTAGGAGTTGGAGACATAGCAAGTTTAGCTCAGTTCTGGGCATCTTTGAAATAGCTATACAAACTTGTTCCTATATAGTAACTTGCAACTTTGAATGAGAATGTGCTTGCTTAAAGCAACGTGCTATATGTTCTGAATGCCCGAACTGGGAATCTGTGTCAAATCTTTGTTAGGAATTATGTGATCCTTACTAGCTGGAAGTAAGGGAGTTGCGGCAGGAAGTTATTTCTAGGAGTTGGAGACATACCAAGTTTAGCTCAGTTCTGAGCATCTTTGAAATACCTATACAAACTTGTTCCTACATAGTAACTTGCAACTTTGAATGAGAATGTGCTTGCTTACAGCAACGTGCTATATGTTCTGAATGCCCGAATTGGGAATCTGTGTTAAAACTTTGTTAGGAATTATGTGATCCTTACTAGCTGGAAGTAAGGGAGATGGGGCCTGAAGTTATTTCTAGGAGTTGGAGACATACCCACTTTACCTCAGTTCTTGGCATCTTTGAAATACATTTACTAACTTGTTCCTACATAGTAACTTGCTACTTGGAATGAGAAAGTGCTTGCTTAAAGGAACGTTCTATATGTTCTGAATGCCCGAATGGGGAACCTGTGTCAAAACTTTGTTAGGAATTATGTGATCCTTACTAGCTGGAAGTAAGGGAGATGGGGCCTGAAGTTATTTCTAGGAGTTGGAGACATACCCACTTTACCTCAGTTCTTGGCATCTTTGAAATACATTTACTAACTTGTTCCTACATAGTAACTTGCTACTTGGAATGAGAAAGTGCTTGCTTAAAGGAACGTTCTATATGTTCTGAATGCCCGAATGGGGAACCTGTGTCAAAACTTTGTTAGGAATTATGTGATCCTTACTAGCTGGAAGTAAGGGAGACGGGGCATGAAGTTATTTCTAGGAGTTGGAGACATACCAAGTTTAGCACAATTCTGGGCATCTTTGAAATACCTATACAAACTTGTTCCTACATAGTAACTTGCATCTTTGAATGAGAATGTGCTTGCTTACAGCAACGTGCTACATGTTCTGAATGCCCGAATTGGGAATCTGTGTCAAAACTTTGTTAGGAATTATGTGATCCTTACTAGCTGGAAGTAAGGGAGATGGGGCATGAAGTTGTTTCTAGGAGTTGGAGACATACCCACTTTAGCTCAGTTCTGGGCATCTTTGAAATACCTATACAAACTTGTTCCTACATAGTAACTTGCTACTTGGAATGAGAAAGTGCTTGCTTAAAGCAACGTGCTACATGTTCTGAATGCCCGAATTGGGAATCTCTGTCAAAACTTTGTTAGGAATTCTGTGATCCTTACTAGCTGGAAGTAAGGGAGATGGGGCATGAAGTTATTTCTAGGAGTTGGAGACATACCAAGTTTAGCTCAGTTCTGGGCATCTTTGAAATACCTATACAAACTTGTTCCTACATAGTAACTTGCAACTTTGAATCAGAATGTGCTTGGTTAAAGCAACGTGCTATATGTTCTGAATGCCCGAATTGGGAATCTGTGTCAAATCTTTGTTAGGAATTATGTGATCCTTACTAGCTGGAAGTAAGGGAGATGGGGCATGAAGTTATTTCTAGGAGTTGGAGACATACCCACTTTAGCTCAGTTCTGGGCATCTTTGATATACCTATACAAACTTGTTCCTACATAGTAAGTTGCTACTTGTAATGAGAAAGTGCTTGCTTAAAGCAACGTGGTATATGTTCTGAATGCCCGATTTGGAAATCTGTGTCAAAACTTTGTTAGGAATTATGTGATCCTTACCAGCTGGAAGTAAGGGAGATGGAGCATGAAGTTATTTCTAGGAGTTGCAGACATACCAAGTTTAGCTCAGTTCTGGGCATCATTGAAATACCTATATAACCTTGTTCCTACATAGTAACTTGCTACTTGGAATGAGAAAGTGCTTACTTGAAGCATCGTGCTACATGTTCTGAATGCTCGAATTGGGAAACTGTGTCAAAACTTTGTTAGGCATTATGTGATCCTTACTACCTGGAAGTAACTGAGATGGGGCAAGAAGTTATTTCTATGAGTTGAAGACATAGCAAGTTTAGCTCAGTTCTGGGCATCTTTGAAAGTCCTATACAAACTTGTTCCTGCATAGTAACTTGCAACTTTGAATGAGAGTGTGCTTGCTTACAGCAACGTGCCGTATGTTCTGAATGCCCGAATTGGGAATCTGTGTCAAAACTTTGTTAGGAATTATGTGATCCTTACTTGCTGGAAGTAAGGGAGATGGGGCATGAAGTTATTTCTAGGAGTTGGAGACATACCAAGTTTAGCTCAGTTCTGGGCATCTTTGAAATAGCTATACAAACTTGTTCCTATATAATAACTTGCAACTTTGAATGAGAATGTGCTTGCTTAAAGCAACGTGCTATATGTTCTGAATGCCCGAACTGGGAATCTGTGTCAAATCTTTGTTAGGAATTATGTGATCCTTATTAGCTGGAAGTAAGGGAGTTGCGGCAGGAAGTTATTTCTAGGAGTTGGAGACATACCAAGTTTAGCTCAGTTCTGAGCATCTTTGAAATACCTATACAAACTTGTTCCTACATAGTAACTTGCAACTTTGAATGAGAATGTGCTTGCTTACAGCAACGTGCTATATGTTCTGAATGCCCGAATTGGGAATCTGTGTTAAAACTTTGTTAGGAATTATGTGATCCTTACTAGCTGGAAGTAAGGGAGATGGGGCCTGAAGTTATTTCTAGGAGTTGGAGACATACCCACTTTACCTCAGTTCTGGGCATCTTTGAAATACATTTACTAACTTGATCCTACATAGTAACTTGCTACTTGGAATGAGAAAGTGCTTGCTTAAAGGAACGTTCTATATGTTCTGAATGCCCGAATGGGGAACCTGTGTCAAAACTTTGTTAGGAATTATGTGATCCTTACTAGCTGGAAGTAAGGGAGATGGGGCAATGAAGTTATTTCTAGGAGTTGGAGACATACCCACTTTACCTGAGTTCTGGGCATCTTTGAAATTCCTATACAAACTTGTTCCTACATAGTAACTTGCATCTTGGAATGAGAATGTGCTTGCTTACAGCAACGTGCTATATGTTCTGAATGCCCGAATTGGGAATCTGTGTCAAAACTTTGTTAGGAATTCTGTGAGCCTTACTAGCTGGAAGCAAGGGAGATGGGGCATGATGTTATTTCTAGGAGTTGGAGACATACAACGTTTAGCTCAGTTCTGGGCATCTTTAAAATACCTATACAAACTTGTTCCTACATAGTAACTGGCAACTTTGAATGAGAATGTGCTTGCTTACAGCAACGTGCTATATGTTCTGAATGCCCGAATTCGTAATCTGCGTCAAAAATTTTTTACGAATTATGTGATCCTTACTAGCTGGAAGTAAGGGAGATGGGGCATGAAGTTATTTCTAGGAGTTGGAGACATACCAAGTTTAGCTCAGTTCTTGGCATCTTTGAAATACCTATACAAACTTGTTCTTACATAGTATCTTGCAACTTTGAATGAGAATGTGCTTGCTTACAGCAACGTGCTATATGTTCTGCATGCCCGAATTGGGAATCTGTGTCAAAACTTTGTTTGGTATTATGTGATCCTTACTAGCTGGACGTAAGGGAGATGTGGTATGAAGTTATTTCTAAGAGTTGGAGATATACCAAGTTTAGCTCAGTTCTGGGGAACTTTGAAAGTCCTATACAAACTTGTTCCTACATAGTAACTTGCAACTTTGAATGAGAATGTACTTGCTTACAGCAACGTGCTATATGTTCTGAATGCCCGAATTGGGAATCTGTGTCAAAACATTGTTAGGAATTATGTGATCCTTACTAGCCTGAAGTAAGGGAGATGGGGCATGAAGCTATTTCTATGAGTTGAAGACATAGCAAGTTTAGCTCAGTTCTGGGCATCTTTGAAAGTCCTATACAAACTTGTTCATGCATAGTAACTTGCAACTTTGAATGAGAGTGTGCTTGCTTACAGCAACGTGCCGTATGTTCTGAATGCCCGAATTGGGAATCTGTGTCAAAACTTTGTTAGGAATTATGTGATCCTTACTAGCTGGAAGTAAGGGAGATGGGGCATGAAGTTATTTCTAGGAGTTGGAGACATACCCACTTTAGCTCAGTTCTGGGCATCTTTGAAATACCTATACAAACTTCTTCCTACATAGTAACTTGCAACTTTGAATGAGAATGTGCTTGCTTACAGCAACGTGCTACATGTTCTGAATGCCCGAATTGGGAATCTGTGTCAAAACTTTGTTAGGAATTATGTGATCCTTACTAGCTGGAAGTAAGGGAGACGGGGCATGAAGTTATTTCTAGGAGTTGGAGACATACCAAGTTTAGCACAATTCTGGGCATCTTTGAAATACCTATACAAACTTGTTCCTACATATTAACTTGCATCTTTGAATGAGAATGTGCTTGCTTACAGCAACGTGCTACATGTTCTGAATGCCCGAATTGGGAATCTGTGTCAAAACTTTGTTAGGAATTATGTGATCCTTACTAGCTGGAAGTAAGGGAGATGGGGCATGAAGTTGTTTCTAGGAGTTGGAGACATACCCACTTTAGCTCAGTTCTGGGCATCTTTGAAATACCTATACAAACTTGTTCCTACATAGTAACTTGCTACTTGGAATGAGAAAGTGCTTGCTTAAAGCAACGTGCTAAATGTTCTGAATGCCCGAATTGGGAATCTGTGTCAAAACTTTGTTAGGAATTATGTGATCCTTACTAGCTGGAAGTAAGGGAGCTGGGGCATGAAGTTATTTCTAGGAGTTGGAGACATACCAAGTTTAGCTCAGTTCTGGGCATCTTTGAAATACCTATACAAACTTGTTCCTACATAGTAACTTGCAACTTTGAATGAGAATGTGCTTGCTTACAGCAACGTGCTATATGTTCTGAATGCCCGAATTGGGAATCTGTGTCAAAACTTTGTTAGGAATTATGTGATCCTTACTAGCTGGAAGTAAGGGACATGGAGCATGAAGTTATTTCTAGGAGTTGGAGACATACAACGTTTAGCTCAGTTCTGGGCATCTTTGAAATACCTATACAAACTTGTTCCTACATAGTAACTTGCAACTTTGAATGAGAATTTGCTTGCTTACAGCAACGTGCTATATGTTCTGAATGCCTGAATTGGGAATCTCTGTCAAAACTTTGTTAGGAATTATGTGATCCTTACGAGCTGGATGTAAGGGAGATGGGGCATGAAGTTATTTCTAGGAGTTGGAGACATACCAAGTTTAGCTCAGTTCTGGGCATCTTTGAAATACCTATACAAACTTGTTCTTACATAGTATCTTGCAACTTTGAAAGAGAATGTGCTTGCTTACAGCAACGTGCTATATATTCTGAATGCCCGAATTGGGAATCTGTGTCAAAACTTTGTTTGGTATTATGTGATCCTTACTAGCTGGACGTAAGGGAGATGTGGTATGAAGTTATTTCTAAGAGTTGGAGACATACCAAGTTTAGCTCAGTTCTGGGGAACTTTGAAAGTCCTATACAAACTTGTTCCTACATAGTAACTTGCAACTTTGAATGAGAATGTACTTGCTTACAGCAACGTGCTATATGTTCTGAATGCCCGAATTGGGATTCTGTGTCAAAACTTTGTTAGGAATTATGTGATCCTTACTAGCCTGAAGTAAGGGAGATGGGGCATGAAGCTATTTCTATGAGTTGAAGACATAGCAAGTTTAGCTCAGTTCTGGGCATCTTTGAAAGTCCTATACAAACTTGTTCCTGCATAGTAACTTGCAACTTTGAATGAGAGGGTGCTTGCTTACAGCAACGTGCCGTATGTTCTGAATGCCCGAATTGGGAATCTGTGTCAAAACTTTGTTAGGAATTATGTGATCCTTACTAGCTGGAAGTAAGGGAGATGGGGCATGAAGTTATTTCTAGGAGTTGGAGACATACCCACTTTAGCTCAGTTCTGGGCATCTTTGAAATACCTATACAAACTTCTTCCTACATAGTAACTTGCAACTTTGAATGACAATGTGCTTGCTTACAGCAACGTGCTACATGTTCTGAATGCCCGAATTGGGAATCTGTGTCAAAACTTTGTTAGGAATTATGTGATCCTTACTAGCTGGAAGTAAGGGAGACGGGGCATGAAGTTATTTCTAGGAGTTGGAGACATACCAAGTTTAGCACAATTCTGGGCATCTTTGAAATACCTATACAAACTTGTTCCTACATAGTAACTTGCATCTTTGAATGAGAATGTGCTTGCTTACAGCAACGTGCTACATGTTCTGAAGGCCCGAATTGGGAATCTGTGTCAAAACTTTGTTAGGAATTATGTGATCCTTACTAGCTGGAAGTAAGGGAGATGGGGCATGAAGTTGTTTCTAGGAGTTGGAGACATACCCACTTTAGCTCAGTTCTGGGCATCTTTGAAATACGTATACAAACTTGTTCCTACATAGTAACTTGCTACTTGGAATGAGAAAGTGCTTGCTTAAAGCAACGTGCTAAATATTCTGAATGCCCGAATTGGGAATCTGTGTCAAAACTTTGTTAGGAATTATGTGATCCTTACTAGCTGGAAGTAAGGGAGATGGGGCATGAAGTTATTTCTAGGAGTTGGAGACATACCAAGTTTAGCTCAGTTCTGGGCATCTTTGAAATACCTATACAAACTTGTTCCTACATAGTAACTTGCAACTTTGAATCAGAATGTGCTTGGTTAAAGCAACGTGCTATATGTTCTGAATGCCCGAATTGGGAATCTGTGTCAAAACTTTGTTAGGAATTCTGTGATCCTTACTAGCTGAAAGTAAGGGAGATGGGGCATGAAGTTATTTCTAGGAGTTGGAGACACACCAAGTTTAGCTCAGTTCTGGGCATCTTTGAAAGTCCTATGCAAACTTGTTCCTACATAGTAACTTGCAACTTTGAATGAGAATGTGCTTGCTTACAACAACGTGCTATATGTTCTGAATGCCCGAATTGGGAATCTGTGTCAAAACTTTGTTAGGAATTATGTGATCCTTACTAGCTGGAAGTAAGGGAGATGGGGCATGAAGTTGTTTCTAGGAGTTGGAGACATACCCACTTTAGCTCAGTTCTGGGCATCTTTGAAATACCTATACAAACTTGTTCCTACATAGTAACTTGCTACTTGGAATGAGAAAGTGCTTGCTTAAAGCAACGTGCTAAATGTTCTGAATGCCCGAATTGGGAATCTGTGTCAAAACTTTGTTAGGAATTATGTGATCCTTACGAGCTGGATGTAAGGGAGATGGGGCATGAAGTTATTTCTAGGAGTTGGAGACATACCAAGTTTAGCTCAGTTCTGGGCATCTTTGAAATACCTATACAAACTTGTTCTTACATAGTATCTTGCAACTTTGAAAGAGAATGTGCTTGCTTACAGCAACGTGCTATATATTCTGAATGCCCGAATTGGGAATCTGTGTCAAAACTTTGTTTGGTATTATGTGATCCTTACTAGCTGGACGTAAGGGAGATGTGGTATGAAGTTATTTCTAAGAGTTGGAGACATACCAAGTTTAGCTCAGTTCTGGGGAACTTTGAAAGTCCTATACAAACTTGTTCCTACATAGTAACTTGCAACTTTGAATGAGAATGTACTTGCTTACAGCAACGTGCTATATGTTCTGAATGCCCGAATTGGGATTCTGTGTCAAAACTTTGTTAGGAATTATGTGATCCTTACTAGCCTGAAGTAAGGGAGATGGGGCATGAAGCTATTTCTATGAGTTGAAGACATAGCAAGTTTAGCTCAGTTCTGGGCATCTTTGAAAGTCCTATACAAACTTGTTCCTGCATAGTAACTTGCAACTTTGAATGAGAGGGTGCTTGCTTACAGCAACGTGCCGTATGTTCTGAATGCCCGAATTGGGAATCTGTGTCAAAACTTTGTTAGGAATTATGTGATCCTTACTAGCTGGAAGTAAGGGAGATGGGGCATGAAGTTATTTCTAGGAGTTGGAGACATACCCACTTTAGCTCAGTTCTGGGCATCTTTGAAATACCTATACAAACTTCTTCCTACATAGTAACTTGCAACTTTGAATGACAATGTGCTTGCTTACAGCAACGTGCTACATGTTCTGAATGCCCGAATTGGGAATCTGTGTCAAAACTTTGTTAGGAATTATGTGATCCTTACTAGCTGGAAGTAAGGGAGACGGGGCATGAAGTTATTTCTAGGAGTTGGAGACATACCAAGTTTAGCACAATTCTGGGCATCTTTGAAATACCTATACAAACTTGTTCCTACATAGTAACTTGCATCTTTGAATGAGAATGTGCTTGCTTACAGCAACGTGCTACATGTTCTGAAGGCCCGAATTGGGAATCTGTGTCAAAACTTTGTTAGGAATTATGTGATCCTTACTAGCTGGAAGTAAGGGAGATGGGGCATGAAGTTGTTTCTAGGAGTTGGAGACATACCCACTTTAGCTCAGTTCTGGGCATCTTTGAAATACGTATACAAACTTGTTCCTACATAGTAACTTGCTACTTGGAATGAGAAAGTGCTTGCTTAAAGCAACGTGCTAAATATTCTGAATGCCCGAATTGGGAATCTGTGTCAAAACTTTGTTAGGAATTATGTGATCCTTACTAGCTGGAAGTAAGGGAGATGGGGCATGAAGTTATTTCTAGGAGTTGGAGACATACCAAGTTTAGCTCAGTTCTGGGCATCTTTGAAATACCTATACAAACTTGTTCCTACATAGTAACTTGCAACTTTGAATCAGAATGTGCTTGGTTAAAGCAACGTGCTATATGTTCTGAATGCCCGAATTGGGAATCTGTGTCAAAACTTTGTTAGGAATTCTGTGATCCTTACTAGCTGAAAGTAAGGGAGATGGGGCATGAAGTTATTTCTAGGAGTTGGAGACACACCAAGTTTAGCTCAGTTCTGGGCATCTTTGAAAGTCCTATGCAAACTTGTTCCTACATAGTAACTTGCAACTTTGAATGAGAATGTGCTTGCTTACAACAACGTGCTATATGTTCTGAATGCCCGAATTGGGAATCTGTGTCAAAACTTTGTTAGGAATTATGTGATCCTTACTAGCTGGAAGTAAGGGAGATGGGGCATGAAGTTGTTTCTAGGAGTTGGAGACATACCCACTTTAGCTCAGTTCTGGGCATCTTTGAAATACCTATACAAACTTGTTCCTACATAGTAACTTGCTACTTGGAATGAGAAAGTGCTTGCTTAAAGCAACGTGCTAAATGTTCTGAATGCCCGAATTGGGAATCTGTGTCAAAACTTTGTTAGGAATTATGTGATCCTTACTAGCTGGAAGTAAGGGAGATGGGGCATGAAGTTATTTCTAGGAGTTGGAGACATACCCACTTTAGCTCAGTTCTGGGCATCTTTGAAATACCTATACAAACTTGTTCCTACATAGTAACTTGCAACTTTGAATGAGAATGTGCTTGCTTACAGCAACGTGCTATATGTTCTGAATGCCCGAATTGGGAATCTGTGTCAAAACTTTGTTAGGAATTATGTGATCCTTACTAGCTGGAAGTAAGGGAGATGGGGCATGAAGTTATTTCTAGGAGTTGGAGACATACCCACTTTAGCTCAGTTCTGGGCATCTTTGAAATACCTATACAAACTTCTTCCTACATAGTAACTTGCAACTTTGAATGACAATGTGCTTGCTTACAGCAACGTGCTACATGTTCTGAATGCCCGAATTGGGAATCTGTGTCAAAACTTTGTTAGGAATTATGTGATCCTTACTAGCTGGAAGTAAGGGAGACGGGGCATGAAGTTATTTCTAGGAGTTGGAGACATACCAAGTTTAGCACAATTCTGGGCATCTTTGAAATACCTATACAAACTTGTTCCTACATAGTAACTTGCATCTTTGAATGAGAATGTGCTTGCTTACAGCAACGTGCTACATGTTCTGAAGGCCCGAATTGGGAATCTGTGTCAAAACTTTGTTAGGAATTATGTGATCCTTACTAGCTGGAAGTAAGGGAGATGGGGCATGAAGTTGTTTCTAGGAGTTGGAGACATACCCACTTTAGCTCAGTTCTGGGCATCTTTGAAATACGTATACAAACTTGTTCCTACATAGTAACTTGCTACTTGGAATGAGAAAGTGCTTGCTTAAAGCAACGTGCTAAATATTCTGAATGCCCGAATTGGGAATCTGTGTCAAAACTTTGTTAGGAATTATGTGATCCTTACTAGCTGGAAGTAAGGGAGATGGGGCATGAAGTTATTTCTAGGAGTTGGAGACATACCAAGTTTAGCTCAGTTCTGGGCATCTTTGAAATACCTATACAAACTTGTTCCTACATAGTAACTTGCAACTTTGAATCAGAATGTGCTTGGTTAAAGCAACGTGCTATATGTTCTGAATGCCCGAATTGGGAATCTGTGTCAAAACTTTGTTAGGAATTCTGTGATCCTTACTAGCTGAAAGTAAGGGAGATGGGGCATGAAGTTATTTCTAGGAGTTGGAGACACACCAAGTTTAGCTCAGTTCTGGGCATCTTTGAAAGTCCTATGCAAACTTGTTCCTACATAGTAACTTGCAACTTTGAATGAGAATGTGCTTGCTTACAACAACGTGCTATATGTTCTGAATGCCCGAATTGGGAATCTGTGTCAAAACTTTGTTAGGAATTATGTGATCCTTACTAGCTGGAAGTAAGGGAGATGGGGCATGAAGTTGTTTCTAGGAGTTGGAGACATACCCACTTTAGCTCAGTTCTGGGCATCTTTGAAATACCTATACAAACTTGTTCCTACATAGTAACTTGCTACTTGGAATGAGAAAGTGCTTGCTTAAAGCAACGTGCTAAATGTTCTGAATGCCCGAATTGGGAATCTGTGTCAAAACTTTGTTAGGAATTATGTGATCCTTACTAGCTGGAAGTAAGGGAGATGGGGCATGAAGTTATTTCTAGGAGTTGGAGACATACCCACTTTAGCTCAGTTCTGGGCATCTTTGAAATACCTATACAAACTTGTTCCTACATAGTAACTTGCAACTTTGAATGAGAATGTGCTTGCTTACAGCAACGTGCTATATGTTCTGAATGCCCGAAATGGGAATCTGTGTCAAAACTTTGTTAGGAATTATGTGATCCTTACTAGCTGGAAGTAAGGGACATGGAGCATGAAGTTATTTCTAGGAGTTGGAGACATACAACGTTTAGCTCAGTTCTGGGCATCTTTGAAATACCTATACAAACTTGTTCCTACATAGTAACTTGCAACTTTGAATGAGAATGTGCTTGCTTACAGCAACGTGCTATATGTTCTGAATGCCCGAATTGGGAATCTGTGTCAAAACTTTGTTTGGTATTATGTGATCCTTACTAGCTGGACGTAAGGGAGATGTGGTATGAAGTTATTTCTAAGAGTTGGAGACATACCAAGTTTAGCTCAGTTCTGGGGAACTTTGAAAGTCCTATACAAACTTGTTCCTACATAGTAACTTGCAACTTTGAATGAGAATGTACTTGCTTACAGCAACGTGCTATATGTTCTGAATGCCCGAATTGGGAATCTGTGTCAAAACTTTGTTAGGAATTATGTGATCCTTACTAGCCTGAAGTAAGGGAGATGGGGCATGAAGCTATTTCTATGAGTTGAAGACATAGCAAGTTTAGCTCAGTTCTGGGCATCTTTGAAAGTCCTATACAAACTTGTTTCTGCATAGTAACACGCGACTTTGAATGAGAGTGTGCTTGCTTACAGCAACTTGCCGTATGTTTTGAATGCCCGAATTGGGAATCTGTGTCAAAACTTTGTTAGGAATTATGTGATCCTTACTAGCTGAAAGTAAGGGAGACGGGGCATGAAGTTATTTCTAGGAGTTGGAGACATACCAAGTTTAGCACAATTCTGGGCATCTTTGAAATACCTATACAAACTTGTTCCTACATAGTAACTTGCATCTTTGAATGAGAATGTGCTTGCTTACAGCAACGTGCTACATGTTCTGAATGCCCGAATTGGGAATCTGTGTCAAAACTTTGTTAGGAATTATGTGATCCTTACTAGCTGGAAGTAAGGGAGATGGGGCATGAAGTTGTTTCTAGGAGTTGGAGACATACCCACTTTAGCTCAGTTCTGGGCATCTTTGAAATACATATACAAACTTGTTCCTACATAGTAACTTGCTACTTGGAATGAGAAAGTGCTTGCTTAAAGCAACGTGCTAAATGTTCTGAATGCCCGAATTGGGAATCTGTGTCAAAACTTTGTTAAGAATTATGTGATCCTTACTAGCTGGAAGTAAGGGAGATGGGGCATGAAGTTATTTCTAGGAGTTGGAGACATACCAAGTTTAGCTCAGTTCTGGCATCTTTGAAATACCTATACAAACTTGTTCCTACATAGAAACTTGCAACTTTGAATGAGAATGTGCTTGCTTACAGCAACGTGCTATATGTTCTGAATGTCCGAATGGGGAATCTGTGTCAAAACTTTGTTAGGAATTATGTGATCCTTACTAGCTGGAAGTAAGGGAGTTGGGGCATGAAGTTTTTTCTAGGAGTTGGACACATACCCACTTTAGCTCAGTTCTCGACATCTTTGAAATACCTATAGAAACTTGTTCCTACATAGTAACTTGCTACTTGGAATGAGAAAGTGCTTGCTTAAAGCAAAGTGCTACATGTTCTGAATGCCCGAATTGGGAATCTGTGTCAAATCTTTTTTAGGAATTATGTCATCCTTACTAGCTGGAAGTAAGGGAGATGGGGCATGAAGTTATTTCTAGGAGTTGGAGACATACCAAGTTTAGCTCAGTTCTGGGCATCTTTGAAATACCTATACAAACTTGTTCTTACATAGTATCTTGCAACTTTGAATGAGAATGTGCTTGCTTACAGCAACGTGCTATATGTTCTGAATGCCCGAATTGGGAATCTGTGTCAAAACTTTGTTTGGTATTATGTGATCCTTACTAGCTGGAGGTAAGGGAGATGTGGTATGAAGTTATTTCTAAGAGTTGGAGACATACCAAGTTTAGCTCAGTTCTGGGGAACTTTGAAAGTCCTATACAAACTTGTTCCTACATAGTAACTTGCAACTTTGAATGAGAATGTACTTGCTTACAGCAACGTGCTATATGTTCTGAATGCCCGAATTGGGATTCTGTGTCAAAACTTTGTTAGGAATTATGTGATCCTTACTAGCCTGAAGTAAGGGAGATGGGGCATGAAGCTATTTCTATGAGTTGAAGACATAGCAAGTTTAGCTCAGTTCTGGGCATCTTTGAAAGTCCTATACAAACTTGTTTCTGCATAGTAACACGCAACTTTGAATGAGAGTGTGCTTGCTTACAGCAACTTGCCGTATGTTTTGAATGCCCGAATTGGGAATCTGTGTCAAAACTTTGTTAGGAATTATGTGATCCTTACTAGCTGGAAGTAAGGGAGATGGGGCATGAAGTTATTTCTAGGAGTTGGAGACATACCCACTTTAGCTCAGTTCTGGGCATCTTTGAAATACCTATACAAACTTCTTCCTACATAGTAACTTGCAACTTTGAATGAGAATGTGCTTGCTTACAGCAAAGTGCTACATGTTCTGAATGCCCGAATTGGGAATCTGTGTCAAAACTTTGTTAGGAATTATGTGATCCTTACTAGCTGGAAGTAAGGGAGACGGGGCATGAAGTTATTTCTAGGAGTTGGAGACATACCAAGTTTAGCACAATTCTGGGCATCTTTGAAATACCTATACAAACTTGTTCCTACATAGTAACTTGCATCTTTGAATGAGAATGTGCTTGCTTACAGCAACGTGCTACATGTTCTGAAGGCCCGAATTGGGAATCTGTGTCAAAACTTTGTTAGGAATTATGTGATCCTTACTAGCTGGAAGTAAGGGAGATGGGGCATGAAGTTGTTTCTAGGAGTTGGAGACATACCCACTTTAGCTCAGTTCTGGGCATCTTTGAAATACCTAAACAAACTTGTTCCTACATAGTAACTTGCAACTTTGAATCAGAATGTGCTTGGTTAAAGCAACGTGCTATATGTTCTGAATGCCCGAATTGGGAATCTGTGTCAAAACTTTGTTAGGAATTCTGTGATCCTTACTAGCTGAAAGTAAGGGAGATGGGGCATGAAGTTATTTCTAGGAGTTGGAGACACACCAAGTTTAGCTCAGTTCTGGGCATCTTTGAAAGTCCTATGCAAACTTGTTCCTACATAGTAACTTGCAACTTTGAATGAGAATGTGCTTGCTTACAACAACGTGCTATATGTTCTGAATGCCCGAATTGGGAATCTGTGTCAAAACTTTGTTAGGAATTATGTGATCCTTACTAGCTGGAAGTAAGGGAGATGGGGCATGAAGTTATTTCTAGTAGTTGGAGACATACCCACTTTACCTCAGTTCTGGGCATCTTTGAAATACCTATACAGACTTGTTCCTACATAGTAACTTGCAACTTTGAATGAGAATGTGCTTGCTTACAGCAACGTGCTACATGTTCTGAATGCCCGAATTGGGAATCTGTGTCAAAACTTTGTTAGGAATTATGTGATCCTTACTAGCTGGAAGTAAGGGAGACGGGGCATGAAGTTATTTCTAGGAGTTGGAGACATACCAAGTTTAGCACAATTCTGGGCATCTTTGAAATACCTATACAAACTTGTTCCTACATAGTAACTTGCATCTTTGAATGAGAATGTGCTTGCTTACAGCAACGTGCTACATGTTCTGAATGCCCGAATTGGGAATCTGTGTCTAAACTTTGTTAGGAATTATGTGATCCTTACTAGCTGGAAGTAAGGGAGATGGGGAATGAAGTTGTTTCTAGGAGTTGGAGTCATACCCACTTTAGCTCAGTTCTGGGCATCTTTGAAATACCTATACAAACTTGTTCCTACATAGTAACTTGCTACTTGGAATGAGAAAGTGCTTGCTTAAAGCAACGTGCTAAATGTTCTGAATGCCCGAATTGGGAATCTGTGTCAAAACTTTGTTAGGAATTATGTGATCCTTACTAGCTGGAAGTAAGGGAGATGGGGCATGAAGTTATTTCTAGGACTTGGAGACATACCCACTTTAGCTCAGTTCTGGGCATCTTTGAAATACCTATACAAACTTGTTCCTACATAGTAACGTGCAACATTGAATGAGAAAGTGGTTGCTTACAGCAACGTGCTATATGTTCTGAATGCCCGAATTGGGAATCTGTGTCAAAACTTTGTTAGGAATTATGTGATCCTTACTAGCTGGAAGTAAGGGACATGGAGCATGAAGTTATTTCTAGGAGTTGGAGACATACAACGTTTAGCTCAGTTCTGGGCATCTTTGAAATACCTATACAAACTTGTTCCTACATAGTAACTTGCAACTTTGAATGAGAATGTGCTTGCTTACAGCAACGTGCTATATGTTCTGAATGCCCGAATTGGGAATCTGTGTCAAAACTTTGTTTGGTATTATGTGATCCTTACTAGCTGGACGTAAGGGAGATGTGGTATGAAGTTATTTCTAAGAGTTGGAGACATACCAAGTTTAGCTCAGTTCTGGGGAACTTTGAAAGTCCTATACAAACTTGTTCCTACATAGTAACTTGCAACTTTGAATGAGAATGTACTTGCTTACAGCAACGTGCTATATGTTCTGAATGCCCGAATTGGGAATCTGTGTCAAAACTTTGTTAGCAATTATGTGATCCTTACTAGCCTGAAGTAAGGGAGATGGGGCATGAAGCTATTTCTATGAGTTGAAGACATAGCAAGTTTAGCTCAGTTCTGGGCATCTTTGAAAGTCCTATACAAACTTGTTCCTGCATAGTAACTTGCAACTTTGAATGAGAATGTGCTTGCTTACAGCAACGTGCTACATGTTCTGAATGCCCGAATTGGGAATCTGTGTCAAAACTTTGTTAGGAATTATGTGATCCTTACTAGCTGGAAGTAAGGGAGACGGGGCATGAAGTTATTTCTAGGAGTTGGAGACATACCAAGTTTAGCACAATTCTGGGCATCTTTGAAATACCTATACAAACTTGTTCCTACATAGTAACTTGCATCTTTGAATGAGAATGTGCTTGCTTACAGCAAGGTGCTACATGTTCTGAATGCCCGAATTGGGATCTGTGTCAAAACTTTGTTAGGAATTATGTGATCCTTACTAGCTGGAAGTAAGGGAGATGGGGAATGAAGTTGTTTCTAGGAGTTGGAGACATACCCACTTTAGCTCAGTTCTGGGCATCTTTGAAATACCTATACAAACTTGTTCCTACATAGTAACTTGCTACTTGGAATGAGAAAGTGCTTGCTTAAAGCAACGTGCTAAATGTTCTGAATGCCCGAATTGGGAATCTGGGTCAAAACTTTGTTAGGAATTATGTGATCCTTACTAGCTGGAAGTAAGGGAGATGGGGCATGAAGTTATTTCTAGGAGTTGGAGACATACCAAGTTTAGCTCAGTTCTGGCATCTTTGAAATACCTATACAAACTTGTTCCTACATAGAAACTTGCAACTTTGAATGAGAATGTGCTTGCTGACAGCAACGTGCTATATGTTCTGAATGTCCGAATGGGGAATCTGTGTCAAAACTTTGTTAGGAATTATGTGATCCTTACTAGCTGGAAGTAAGGGAGTTGGGGCATGAAGTTTTTTCTAGGAGTTGGACACATACCCACTTTAGCTCAGTTCTGGACATCTTTGAAATACCTATAGAAACTTGTTCCTACATAGTAACTTGCTACTTGGAATGAGAAAGTGCTTGCTTAAAGCAAAGTGCTACATGTTCTGAATGCCCGAATTGGGAATCTGAGTCAAAACTTTTTTAGGAATTATGTGATCCTTACTAGCTGGAAGTAAGGGAGATGGGGCATGAAGTTATTTCTAGGAGTTGGAGACATACCAAGTTTAGCTCAGTTCTGGGCATCTTTGAAATACCTATACAAACTTGTTCTTACATAGTATCTTGCAACTTTGAATGAGAATGTGCTTGCTTACAGCAACGTGCTATATGTTCTGAATGCCCGAATTGGGAATCTGTGTCAAAACTTTGTTTGGTATTATGTGATCCTTACCAGCTGGACGTAAGGTAGATGGGGTATGAAGTTATTTCTAAGAGTTGGAGACATACCAAGTTTAGCTCAGTTCTGGGCAACTTTGAAAGTCCTATACAAACTTGTTCCTACATAGTAACTTGCAACTTTGAATGAGAATGTACTTGCTTACAGCAACGTGCTATATGTTCTGAATGCCCGAATTGGGATTCTGTGTCAAAACTTTGTTAGGAATTATGTGATCCTTACCAGCCTGAAGTAAGGGAGATGGGGCATGAAGCTATTTCTATGAGTTGAAGACATAGCAAGTTTAGCTCAGTTCTGGGCATCTTTGAAAGTCCTATACAAACTTGTTTCTGCATAGTAACACGCAACTTTGAATGAGAGTGTGCTTGCTTACAGCAACTTGCCGTATGTTTTGAATGCCCGAATTGGGAATCTGTGTCAAAACTTTGTTAGGAATTATGTGATCCTTACTAGCTGGAAGTAAGGGAGATGGGGCATGAAGTTATTTCTAGGAGTTGGAGACATACCCACTTTAGCTCAGTTCTGGGCATCTTTGAAATACCTATACAAACTTCTTCCTACATAGTAACTTGCAACTTTGAATGAGAATGTGCTTGCTTACAGCAAAGTGCTACATGTTCTGAATGCCCGAATTGGGAATCTGTGTCAAAACTTTGTTAGGAATTATGTGATCCTTACTAGCTGGAAGTAAGGGAGACGGGGCATGAAGATATTTCTAGGAGTTGGAGACATACCAAGTTTAGCACAATTCTGGGCATCTTTGAAATACCTATACAAACTTGTTCCTACATAGTAACTTGCATCTTTGAATGAGAATGTGCTTGCTTACAGCAACGTGCTACATGTTCTGAAGGCCCGAATTGGGAATCTGTGTCAAAACTTTGTTAGGAATTATGTGATCCTTACTAGCTGGAAGTAAGGGAGATGGGGCATGAAGTTGTTTCTAGGAGTTGGAGACATACCCACTTTAGCTCAGTTCTGGGCATCTTTGAAATACCTAAACAAACTTGTTCCTACATAGTAACTTGCAACTTTGAATCAGAATGTGCTTGGTTAAAGCAACGTGCTATATGTTCTGAATGCCCGAATTGGGAATCTGTGTCAAAACTTTGTTAGGAATTCTGTGATCCTTACTAGCTGAAAGTAAGGGAGATGGGGCATGAAGTTATTTCTAGGAGTTGGAGACACACCAAGTTTAGCTCAGTTCTGGGCATCTTTGAAAGTCCTATGCAAACTTGTTCCTACATAGTAACTTGCAACTTTGAATGAGAATGTGCTTGCTTACAACAACGTGCTATATGTTCTGAATGCCCGAATTGGGAATCTGTGTCAAAACTTTGTTAGGAATTATGTGATCCTTACTAGCTGGAAGTAAGGGAGATGGGGCATGAAGTTATTTCTAGGAGTTGGAGACATACCCACTTTACCTCAGTTCTGGGCATCTTTGAAATACCTATACAGACTTGTTCCTACATAGTAACTTGCAACTTTGAATGAGAATGTGCTTGCTTACAGCAACGTGCTACATGTTCTGAATGCCCGAATTGGGAATCTGTGTCAAAACTTTGTTAGGAATTATGTGATCCTTACTAGCTGGAAGTAAGGGAGACGGGGCATGAAGTTATTTCTAGGAGTTGGAGACATACCAAGTTTAGCACAATTCTGGGCATCTTTGAAATACCTATACAAACTTGTTCCTACATAGTAACTTGCCTCTTTGAATGAGAATGTGCTTGCTTACAGCAACGTGCTACATGTTCTGAATGCCCGAATTGGGAATCTGTGTCTAAACTTTGTTAGGAATTATGTGATCCTTACTAGCTGGAAGTAAGGGAGATGGGGAATGAAGTTGTTTCTAGGAGTTGGAGACATACCCACTTTAGCTCAGTTCTGGGCATCTTTGAAATACCTATACAAACTTGTTCCTACATTGTAACTTGCTACTTGGAATGAGAAAGTGCTTGCTTAAAGCAACGTGCTAAATGTTCTGAATGCCCGAATTGGGAATCTGTGTCAAAACTTTGTTAGGAATTATGTGATCCTTACTAGCTGGAAGTAAGGGAGATGGGGCATGAAGTTATTTCTAGGAGTTGGAGACATACCCACTTTAGCTCAGTTCTGGGCATCTTTGAAATACCTATACAAACTTGTTCCTACATAGTAACGTGCAACATTGAATGAGAAAGTGGTTGCTTACAGCAACGTGCTATATGTTCTGAATGCCCGAATTGGGAATCTGTGTCAAAACTTTGTTAGGAATTATGTGATCCTTACTAGCTGGAAGTAAGGGACATGGAGCATGAAGTTATTTCTAGGAGTTGGAGACATACAACGTTTAGCTCAGTTCTGGGCATCTTTGAAATACCTATACAAACTTGTTCCTACATAGTAACTTGCAACTTTGAATGAGAATGTGCTTGCTTACAGCAACGTGCTATATGTTCTGAATGCCCGAATTGGGAATCTGTGTCAAAACTTTGTTTGGTATTATGTGATCCTTACTAGCTGGACGTAAGGGAGATGTGGTATGAAGTTATTTCTAAGAGTTGGAGACATACCAAGTTTAGCTCAGTTCTGGGCATCTTTGAAATACCTATACAAACTTGTTCCTACATAGTAACTTGCTACTTGGAATGAGAAAGTGCTTGCTTAAAGCAACGTGCTAAATGTTCTGAATGCCCGAATTGGGAATCTGTGTCAAAACTTTGTTAGGAATTATGTGATCCTTACTAGCTGGAAGTAAGGGAGATGGGGCATGAAGTTATTTCTAGGAGTTGGAGACATACCCACTTTAGCTCAGTTCTGGGCATCTTTGAAATACCTATACAAACTTGTTCCTACATAGTAACGTGCAACATTGAATGAGAAAGTGGTTGCTTACAGCAACGTGCTATATGTTCTGAATGCCCGAATTGGGAATCTGTGTCAAAACTTTGTTAGGAATTATGTGATCCTTACTAGCTGGAAGTAAGGGACATGGAGCATGAAGTTATTTCTAGGAGTTGGAGACATACAACGTTTAGCTCAGTTCTGGGCATCTTTGAAATACCTATACAAACTTGTTCCTACATAGTAACTTGCAACTTTGAATGAGAATGTGCTTGCTTACAGCAACGTGCTATATGTTCTGAATGCCCGAATTGGGAATCTGTGTCAAAACTTTGTTTGGTATTATGTGATCCTTACTAGCTGGACGTAAGGGAGATGTGGTATGAAGTTATTTCTAAGAGTTGGAGACATACCAAGTTTAGCTCAGTTCTGGGGAACTTTGAAAGTCCTATACAAACTTGTTCCTACATAGTAACTTGCAACTTTGAATGAGAATGTACTTGCTTACAGCAACGTGCTATATGTTCTGAATGCCCGAATTGGGAATCTGTGTCAAAACTTTGTTAGGAATTATGTGATCCTTACTAGCCTGAAGTAAGGGAGATGGGGCATGAAGCTATATCTATGAGTTGAAGACATAGCAAGTTTAGCTCAGTTCTGGGCATCTTTGAAAGTCCTATACAAACTTGTTCCTGCATAGTAACTTGCAACTTTGAATGAGAATGTGCTTGCTTACAGCAACGTGCTACATGTTCTGAATGCCCGAATTGGGAATCTGTGTCAAAACTTTGTTAGGAATTATGTGATCCTTACTAGCTGGAAGTAAGGGAGACGGGGCATGAAGTTATTTCTAGGAGTTGGAGACATACCAAGTTTAGCACAATTCTGGGCATCTTTGAAATACCTATACAAACTTGTTCCTACATAGTAACTTGCATCTTTGAATGAGAATGTGCTTGCTTACAGCAAGGTGCTACATGTTCTGAATGCCCGAATTGGGATCTGTGTCAAAACTTTGTTAGGAATTATGTGATCCTTACTAGCTGGAAGTAAGGGAGATGGGGAATGAAGTTGTTTCTAGGAGTTGGAGACATACCCACTTTAGCTCAGTTCTGGGCATCTTTGAAATACCTATACAAACTTGTTCCTACATAGTAACTTGCTACTTGGAATGAGAAAGTGCTTGCTTAAAGCAACGTGCTAAATGTTCTGAATGCCCGAATTGGGAATCTGGGTCAAAACTTTGTTAGGAATTATGTGATCCTTACTAGCTGGAAGTAAGGGAGATGGGGCATGAAGTTATTTCTAGGAGTTGGAGACATACCAAGTTTAGCTCAGTTCTGGCATCTTTGAAATACCTATACAAACTTGTTCCTACATAGAAACTTGCAACTTTGAATGAGAATGTGCTTGCTGACAGCAACGTGCTATATGTTCTGAATGTCCGAATGGGGAATCTGTGTCAAAACTTTGTTAGGAATTATGTGATCCTTACTAGCTGGAAGTAAGGGAGTTGGGGCATGAAGTTTTTTCTAGGAGTTGGACACATACCCACTTTAGCTCAGTTCTGGACATCTTTGAAATACCTATAGAAACTTGTTCCTACATAGTAACTTGCTACTTGGAATGAGAAAGTGCTTGCTTAAAGCAAAGTGCTACATGTTCTGAATGCCCGAATTGGGAATCTGAGTCAAAACTTTTTTAGGAATTATGTGATCCTTACTAGCTGGAAGTAAGGGAGATGGGGCATGAAGTTATTTCTAGGAGTTGGAGACATACCAAGTTTAGCTCAGTTCTGGGCATCTTTGAAATACCTATACAAACTTGTTCTTACATAGTATCTTGCAACTTTGAATGAGAATGTGCTTGCTTACAGCAACGTGCTATATGTTCTGAATGCCCGAATTGGGAATCTGTGTCAAAACTTTGTTTGGTATTATGTGATCCTTACCAGCTGGACGTAAGGGAGATGGGGTATGAAGTTATTTCTAAGAGTTGGAGACATACCAAGTTTAGCTCAGTTCTGGGGAACTTTGAAAGTCCTATACAAACTTGTTCCTACATAGTAACTTGCAACTTTGAATGAGAATGTACTTGCTTACAGCAACGTGCTATATGTTCTGAATGCCCGAATTGGGATTCTGTGTCAAAACTTTGTTAGGAATTATGTGATCCTTACCAGCCTGAAGTAAGGGAGATGGGGCATGAAGCTATTTCTATGAGTTGAAGACATAGCAAGTTTAGCTCAGTTCTGGGCATCTTTGAAAGTCCTATACAAACTTGTTTCTGCATAGTAACACGCAACTTTGAATGAGAGTGTGCTTGCTTACAGCAACTTGCCGTATGTTTTGAATGCCTAATTGGGAATCTGTGTCAAAACTTTGTTAGGAATTATGTGATCCTTACTAGCTGGAAGTAAGGGAGATGGGGCATGAAGTTATTTCTAGGAGTTGGAGACATACCCACTTTAGCTCAGTTCTGGGCATCTTTGAAATACCTATACAAACTTCTTCCTACATAGTAACTTGCAACTTTGAATGAGAATGTGCTTGCTTACAGCAAAGTGCTACATGTTCTGAATGCCCGAATTGGGAATCTGTGTCAAAACTTTGTTAGGAATTATGTGATCCTTACTAGCTGGAAGTAAGGGAGACGGGGCATGAAGATATTTCTAGGAGTTGGAGACATACCAAGTTTAGCACAATTCTGGGCATCTTTGAAATACCTATACAAACTTGTTCCTACATAGTAACTTGCATCTTTGAATGAGAATGTGCTTGCTTACAGCAACGTGCTACATGTTGTGAAGGCCCGAATTGGGAATCTGTGTCAAAACTTTGTTAGGAATTATGTGATCCTTACTAGCTGGAAGTAAGGGAGATGGGGCATGAAGTTGTTTCTAGGAGTTGGAGACATACCCACTTTAGCTCAGTTCTGGGCATCTTTGAAATACCTAAACAAACTTGTTCCTACATAGTAACTTGCAACTTTGAATCAGAATGTGCTTGGTTAAAGCAACGTGCTATATGTTCTGAATGCCCGAATTGGGAATCTGTGTCAAAACTTTGTTAGGAATTCTGTGATCCTTACTAGCTGAAAGTAAGGGAGATGGGGCATGAAGTTATTTCTAGGAGTTGGAGACACACCAAGTTTAGCTCAGTTCTGGGCATCTTTGAAAGTCCTATGCAAACTTGTTCCTACATAGTAACTTGCAACTTTGAATGAGAATGTGCTTGCTTACAACAACGTGCTATATGTTCTGAATGCCCGAATTGGGAATCTGTGTCAAAACTTTGTTAGGAATTATGTGATCCTTACTAGCTGGAAGTAAGGGAGATGGGGCATGAAGTTATTTCTAGGAGTTGGAGACATACCCACTTTACCTCAGTTCTGGGCATCTTTGAAATACCTATACAGACTTGTTCCTACATAGTAACTTGCAACTTTGAATGAGAATGTGCTTGCTTACAGCAACGTGCTACATGTTCTGAATGCCCGAATTGGGAATCTGTGTCAAAACTTTGTTAGGAATTATGTGATCCTTACTAGCTGGAAGTAAGGGAGACGGGGCATGAAGTTATTTCTAGGAGTTGGAGACATACCAAGTTTAGCACAATTCTGGGCATCTTTGAAATACCTATACAAACTTGTTCCTACATAGTAACTTGCCTCTTTGAATGAGAATGTGCTTGCTTACAGCAACGTGCTACATGTTCTGAATGCCCGAATTGGGAATCTGTGTCTAAACTTTGTTAGGAATTATGTGATCCTTACTAGCTGGAAGTAAGGGAGATGGGGAATGAAGTTGTTTCTAGGAGTTGGAGACATACCCACTTTAGCTCAGTTCTGGGCATCTTTGAAATACCTATACAAACTTGTTCCTACATTGTAACTTGCTACTTGGAATGAGAAAGTGCTTGCTTAAAGCAACGTGCTAAATGTTCTGAATGCCCGAATTGGGAATCTGTGTCAAAACTTTGTTAGGAATTATGTGATCCTTACTAGCTGGAAGTAAGGGAGATGGGGCATGAAGTTATTTCTAGGAGTTGGAGACATACCCACTTTAGCTCAGTTCTGGGCATCTTTGAAATACCTATACAAACTTGTTCCTACATAGTAACGTGCAACATTGAATGAGAAAGTGGTTGCTTACAGCAACGTGCTATATGTTCTGAATGCCCGAATTGGGAATCTGTGTCAAAACTTTGTTAGGAATTATGTGATCCTTACTAGCTGGAAGTAAGGGACATGGAGCATGAAGTTATTTCTAGGAGTTGGAGACATACAACGTTTAGCTCAGTTCTGGGCATCTTTGAAATACCTATACAAACTTGTTCCTACATAGTAACTTGCAACTTTGAATGAGAATGTGCTTGCTTACAGCAACGTGCTATATGTTCTGAATGCCCGAATTGGGAATCTGTGTCAAAACTTTGTTTGGTATTATGTGATCCTTACTAGCTGGACGTAAGGGAGATGTGGTATGAAGTTATTTCTAAGAGTTGGAGACATACCAAGTTTAGCTCAGTTCTGGGGAACTTTGAAAGTCCTATACAAACTTGTTCCTACATAGTAACTTGCAACTTTGAATGAGAATGTACTTGCTTACAGCAACGTGCTATATGTTCTGAATGCCCGAATTGGGAATCTGTGTCAAAACTTTGTTAGGAATTATGTGATCCTTACTAGCCTGAAGTAAGGGAGATGGGGCATGAAGCTATTTCTATGAGTTGAAGACATAGCAAGTTTAGCTCAGTTCTGGGCATCTTTGAAAGTCCTATACAAACTTGTTCCTGCATAGTAACTTGCAACTTTGAATGAGAATGTGCTTGCTTACAGCAACGTGCTACATGTTCTGAATGCCCGAATTGGGAATCTGTGTCAAAACTTTGTTAGGAATTATGTGATCCTTACTAGCTGGAAGTAAGGGAGACGGGGCATGAAGTTATTTCTAGGAGTTGGAGACATACCAAGTTTAGCACAATTCTGGGCATCTTTGAAATACCTATACAAACTTGTTCCTACATAGTAACTTGCATCTTTGAATGAGAATGTGCTTGCTTACAGCAACGTGCTACATGTTCTGAATGCCCGAATTGGGATCTGTGTCAAAACTTGTTAGGAATTATGTGATCCTTACTAGCTGGAAGTAAGGGAGATGGGGAATGAAGTTGTTTCTAGGAGTTGGAGACATACCCACTTTAGCTCAGTTCTGGGCATCTTTGAAATACCTATACAAACTTGTTCCTACATAGTAACTTGCTACTTGGAATGAGAAAGTGCTTGCTTAAAGCAACGTGCTAAATGTTCTGAATGCCCGAATTGGGAATCTGGGTCAAAACTTTGTTAGGAATTATGTGATCCTTACTAGCTGGAAGTAAGGGAGATGGGGCATGAAGTTATTTCTAGGAGTTGGAGACATACCAAGTTTAGCTCAGTTCTGGCATCTTTGAAATACCTATACAAACTTGTTCCTACATAGTAACTTGCTACTTGGAATGAGAAAGTGCTTGCTTAAAGCAACGTGCTAAATGTTCTGAATGCCCGAATTGGGAATCTGGGTCAAAACTTTGTTAGGAATTATGTGATCCTTACTAGCTGGAAGTAAGGGAGATGGGGCATGAAGTTATTTCTAGGAGTTGGAGACATACAACGTTTAGCTCAGTTCTGGGCATCTTTGAAATACCTATACAAACTTGTTCCTACATAGTAACTTGCAACTTTGAATGAGAATGTGCTTGCTTACAGCAACGTGCTATATGTTCTGAATGCCCGAATTGGGAATCTGTGTCAAAACTTTGTTTGGTATTATGTGATCCTTACTAGCTGGACGTAAGGGAGATGTGGTATGAAGTTATTTCTAAGAGTTGGAGACATACCAAGTTTAGCTCAGTTCTGGGGAACTTTGAAAGTCCTATACAAACTTGTTCCTACATAGTAACTTGCAACTTTGAATGAGAATGTACTTGCTTACAGCAACGTGCTATATGTTCTGAATGCCCGAATTGGGAATCTGTGTCAAAACTTTGTTAGGAATTATGTGATCCTTACTAGCCTGAAGTAAGGGAGATGGGGCATGAAGCTATTTCTATGAGTTGAAGACATAGCAAGTTTAGCTCAGTTCTGGGCATCTTTGAAAGTCCTATACAAACTTGTTCCTGCATAGTAACTTGCAACTTTGAATGAGAATGTGCTTGCTTACAGCAACGTGCTACATGTTCTGAATGCCCGAATTGGGAATCTGTGTCAAAACTTTGTTAGGAATTATGTGATCCTTACTAGCTGGAAGTAAGGGAGACGGGGCATGAAGCTATTTCTAGGAGTTGGAGACATACCAAGTTTAGCACAATTCTGGGCATCTTTGAAATACCTATACAAACTTGTTCCTACATAGTAACTTGCATCTTTGAATGAGAATGTGCTTGCTTACAGCAAGGTGCTACATGTTCTGAATGCCCGAATTGGGATCTGTGTCAAAACTTTGTTAGGAATTATGTGATCCTTACTAGCTGGAAGTAAGGGAGATGGGGAATGAAGTTGTTTCTAGGAGTTGGAGACATACCCACTTTAGCTCAGTTCTGGGCATCTTTGAAATACCTATACAAACTTGTTCCTACATAGTAACTTGCTACTTGGAATGAGAAAGTGCTTGCTTAAAGCAACGTGCTAAATGTTCTGAATGCCCGAATTGGGAATCTGGGTCAAAACTTTGTTAGGAATCATGTGATCCTTACTAGCTGGAAGTAAGGGAGATGGGGCATGAAGTTATTTCTAGGAGTTGGAGACATACCAAGTTTAGCTCAGTTCTGGCATCTTTGAAATACCTATACAAACTTGTTCCTACATAGAATCTTGCAACTTTGAATGAGAATGTGCTTGCTGACAGCAACGTGCTATATGTTCTGAATGTCCGAATGGGGAATCTGTGTCAAAACTTTGTTAGGAATTATGTGATCCTTACTAGCTGGAAGTAAGGGAGTTGGGGCATGAAGTTTTTTCTAGGAGTTGGACACATACCCACTTTAGCTCAGTTCTGGACATCTTTGAAATACCTATAGAAACTTGTTCCTACATAGTAACTTGCTACTTGGAATGAGAAAGTGCTTGCTTAAAGCAAAGTGCTACATGTTCTGAATGCCCGAATTGGGAATCTGAGTCAAAACTTTTTTAGGAATTATGTGATCCTTACTAGCTGGAAGTAAGGGAGATGGGGCATGAAGTTATTTCTAGGAGTTGGAGACATACCAAGTTTAGCTCAGTTCTGGGCATCTTTGAAATACCTATACAAACTTGTTCTTACATAGTATCTTGCAACTTTGAATGAGAATGTGCTTGCTTACAGCAACGTGCTATATGTTCTGAATGCCCGAATTGGGAATCTGTGTCAAAACTTTGTTTGGTATTATGTGATCCTTACCAGCTGGACGTAAGGGAGATGGGGTATGAAGTTATTTCTAAGAGTTGGAGACATACCAAGTTTAGCTCAGTTCTGGGGAACTTTGAAAGTCCTATACAAACTTGTTCCTACATAGTAACTTGCAACTTTGAATGAGAATGTACTTGCTTACAGCAACGTGCTATATGTTCTGAATGCCCGAATTGGGAATCTGTGTCAAAACTTTGTTAGGAATTATGTGATCCTTACTAGCCTGAAGTAAGGGAGATGGGGCATGATGTTATTTCTATGAGTTGAAGACATAGCAAGTTTAGCTCAGTTCTGGGCATCTTTGAAAGTCCTATACAAACTTGTTCCTGCATAGTAACTTGCAACTTTGAATGAGAGTGTGCTTGCTTACAGCAACGTGCTGTATGTTCTGAATGCCCGAATTGGGAATCTGTGTCAAAACTTTGTTAGGAATTATGTGATCCTTACTAGCTGGAAGTAAGGGAGATGGGGCATGAAGTTATTTCTAGGAGTTGGAGACATACCCACTTTAGCTCAGTTCTGGGTATCTTTGAAATACCTATACAAACTTCTTCCTACATAGTAACTTGCAACTTTGAATGAGAATGTGCTTGCTTACAGCAACGTGCTACATGTTCTGAATGCCCGAATTGGGAATCTGTGTCAAAACTTTGTTAGGAATTATGTGATCCTTACTAGCTGGAAGTAAGGGAGACGGGGCATGAAGTTATTTCTAGGAGTTGGAGACATACCAAGTTTAGCACAATTCTGGGCATCTTTGAAATACCTATACAAACTTGTTCCTACATAGTAACTTGCATCTTTGAATGAGAATGTGCTTGCTTACAGCAACGTGCTACATGTTCTGAATGCCCGAATTGGGAATCTGTGTTAAAACTTTGTGAGGAATTATGTGATCCTTACTAGCTGGAAGTAAGGGAGATGGGGCATGAAGTTGTTTCTTGGAGTTGGAGACATACCCACTTTAGCTCAGTTCTGGGCATCTTTGAAATACCTATACAAACTTGTTCCTACATAGTAACTTGCTACTTGGAATGAGAAAGTGCTTGCTGAAAGCAACGTGCTAAATGTTCTGAATGCCCGAATTGGGAATCTGTGTCAAATCTTTGTTAGGAATTATGTGATCCTTACTAGCTGGAAGTAAGGGAGATGGAGCATGAAGTTATTTATAGGAGTTGCAGATATACCAAGTTTAGCTCAGTTCTGGGCATCTTTGAAATACCTATATAACCTTGTTCCTACATAGTAACTTGCTACTTTGAATGAGAAAGTGCTTACTTGAAGCATCGTGCTACATGTTCTTAATGCTCGAATTGGGAATCTGTGTCAAAACTTTGTTATGAATTAAGTGATCCTTACTAGCTGGAAGTAAGGGAGATGGGGAATGAAGTTATTTCTATGAGTTGAAGACATAGCAAGATTAGCTAAGTTCTGGGCATCTTTGAAAGTCCTATACAAACTTGTTCCAACATAGTAACTTCCAACTTTGAATGAGAGTGTGCTTGCTTACAGCAACGTGTTATATATTCTGAATGCCCGAATAGGGAATCTTTGTCAAAACTTTGTGAGGAATTATGTGATCCTTACTAGCTGGAAGTAAGTGAGATGGGGCATGAAGTTATTTCTAGGTTTTGGAGACATACCCACTTTAGTTCAGATCTGGGCATCTTTGAAATACCTTACAAACTTGTTCCTACATAGTAACTTGCAACTTTGAATAAGAATGTGCTTGCTTACAGCAACGTGCTATATGTTCTGAATGCCCGAATTGGGAATCTGTGTCAAAACTTTGTTAGGAATTATGTGATCCTTACTAGCTGGAAGTAAGGGAGATGGGGCATGAAGTTATTTCTAGGAGTTGGAGACATACCAAGTTTAGCTCAGTTCTGGGAATGTTTGAAATACCTATACAAATTTGTTCCTACATAGTAACTTGCAACTATGAATGAGAATGTGCTTGCTTAAAGCAACGTGCTATATGTTCTGAATGCCCGAATTGGGAATCTGTGTCAAAACTTTGTTAGGAATTATGTGATCCTTACAAGCTGGAAGTAAGGGAGATAGGACATGAAGTTATTTCTAGGAGTTGGAGATATACCCACTTTAGCTCAGTTCTGGGCATCATTGAAATACCTATACAAACTTGTTCTTACACAGTAACTTGCAACTTTGAATGAGAATGTGCTTGCTTGCAGCAACGTGCTATATGTTCTGAGTGCCCGAATTGGGAATCTGTGTCAAAACTTTGTTAGGAATTATATGATCATTACTAGCTGGAAGTAAGGGAGTTGGGGCATGAAGTTATTTCTAGGAGTTGGACACATACCAAATTTAGCTCAGTTCTGGGCATCTTTGAAATACCTATAAAAACTTGTTCTTACATAGTAACTTGCAACTTTGAATGAGAATGTGCTTGCTTACAGCAACGTGCTATATGTTCTGAATGTCCGAATTGGGAATCTGTGTCAAAACTTTGTTAGGAATTATGTCATCCTTACTAGCTGGAAGTAAGGGAGTTGGGACATGAAGTTATTTCTAGGAGTTGGACACATACCAAGTTTAGCTCAGTTCTGGGCATCTTTGAAATACCTATACAAACTTGTTCCTACATAGCAACTTGGAAATTTGAATGAGAATGTGCTTACTTACAGCAACGTGCTATATGTTCTGAATGCCCGAATTGGGAATCTGTGTCGAAACTTTGTTAGGAATTATGTGATCCTTACTAGCTGAAAGTAAGGGAGATGAGGCATGAAGATATTTCTAGGAGTTGGAGACATACCAAGTTTAGCTCAGTTCTGGGCATCTTTGAAAGTCCTATACAAACTTGTTCCTACATAGTAACTTGCAACTATGAATGAGAATGTGCTTGCTTACAGCAACGTGCTATATGTTCTGAATGCCCGAATTGGGAATCTGTGTCAAAACTTTGTGAGGAATAATGTGATCCTTACTAGCTGGAAGTAAGGGAGTTGGGACATGAAGTTATTTCTAGGAGTTGGAGACATACCCACTTTAGCTCAGTTCTGGGCATCTTTGAAATACCTGTACAAAATTGTTCCTACATAGTAACTTGCGACTTTGAATGAGAATGTGCTTCCTTACAGCAACGTGCTATATGTTCTGAATGCCCGAGTTGGGAATCTGTGTCAAAATTTTGTTAGAAATTATGTGATCCTTACTATATGGAAGTAAGGGAGATGGGGCATGAAGTTATTTCTAGGAGTTGGAGACATACCAAGTTTAGCTCAGATCTGGGCATCTTTGAAATACCTATACAATCTTGTTCCTACATAATAACTTGCAACTTTGAATGAGAATGTGCTTGCTTACAGCAACGTGCTATATGTTCTGAATGCCCGAATTGGGAATCTGTGTCAAAACATTGTTAGGATTATGTGATCCTTACTAGCTGGAAGTAAGGGAGTTGGGGCATCAAGTTATTTCTAGGAGTTGGAGACATACCCACTTTAGCTCAGTTCTGGGCATCTTTGAAATACCTATACAAACTTGTTCCTACATAGTAACTTGCAACTTTGAATGAGAATGTGCTTGTTTACAGCAACGTGCTATATGTTCTGAATGCCCGAATTAGGAATCTGTGTCAAAACTTTGTTAGGAATTATGTGATCCTTACTAGCTGGAAGTAAGGGAGATGGGGCATGAAGTTATTTCTAGGAGTTGGACACATACCAAGTTTAGCTCAGTTCTGGGCATCTTTGAAATACCTATACAAACTTGTTCCTACATAGTAACTTGCAACTTTGAATGAGAATGTGCTTGCTTACAGCAACGTGCTCTGTGTTCTGAATGCCCGAATTGGGAATCTGTGTCAAATCTTTGTTAGGAATTATGTGATCCCTACTAGATGGAAGTAAGTGAGATGGGGCATGAAGTTATTTCTAGGAGTTGGAGACATACAACGTTTAGCTCAGTTCTGGGCATCTTTGAAATACCTATACAGACTTGTTCGTACATAGTAACTTGCAACTTTGAATGAGAATGTGCTTGCTTACAGCAACGTGCTATATGTTCTGAATGCCCGAATTGGGAATCTGTGTCAAAACTTTGTTGGAAATTATGTGATCCTTACTAGCCTGAAGAAAGGAGATGGGGCATGATATTATTTCTATGAGTTGAAGACATAGCAAGTTTAGCTCAGTTCTGGGCATCTTTGAAAGTCCTATACAAACATTTTCCAACATAGTAACATGCAACTTTGAATGAGAGTGTGCTTGCTTACAGCAACGTGTAATATATTCTGAATGCCCGAATTGGGAATCTGTGTCAAAACTTTGTGAATTATTATGTGATCCTTACTAGCTGGAAGTAAGGGAGTTGGGGCATGAAGTTATTTCTAGGAGTTGGAGACATACCCACTTTAGCTCAGTTCTGGGCATCTTTGAAATACCTATGCAAAGTTGTTCTTACACAGTAACTTGCAACTTTGAATGAGAATGTGCTTGCTTACAGCAACGTGCTATATGTTCTGAGTGCCCGAATTGGGAATCTGTGTCAAAACTTTGTTAGGAATTATGTGATCCTTACTAGCTGGAAGTAAGGGAGATGGGGCATGAAGTTATTTCTATGAGTTGAAGACATAGCAAATTTAGCTCAGTTCTGGGCATCTTTGAAAGTCCTATACAAACTTGTTCCAACATAGTAACTTGCAACTTTGAATGAGAGTGTGCTTGCTTACAGCAACGTGTTATATATTCTGATTGCCCGAATTGGGAATCTGTGTCAAAACTTTGTGAGGAATTATGTGATCCTTACTAGCTGGACGTAAGGGAGTTGGGGCATGAAGTTATTTCTAGGAGTTGAAGACATACCCACTTTAGTTCAGATCTGGGCATCTTTGAAATACCTATACAAACTTGTTCCTACATAGTAACTTGCAACTTTGAATGAGAATGTGCTTGCTTACAGCAACGTGCTATATGTTCTGAATGCCCGAATTTGGAATCTGTGTCAAAACTTTGTTAGGAATTATGTGATCCTTACTAGCTGGAAGTAAGGGAGATGGGGCATGAAGTTATTTCTAGGAGTTGGAGACATACCAAGTTTAGCTCACTTCTGGGCATCTTTGAAATACCTATACAAACTTGCTCCTTCATAGTAACTTGCAACTATGAATGAGAATGTGCTTGCTTAAAGCAACGTGCTATATGTTCTGAATGCCCGAATTCGGAATCTGTGTCAAAACTTTGTTAGGAATTATGTGATCCTTACTAGCTGGAAGTAAGGGAGATGGGGCATGAAGTTATTTCTAGGAGTTGGAGACACACCCACTTTAGCTCAGTTCTGGGCATCTTTGAAATACCTATACAAATTTGTTCCTACATAGAAACTTGCAACTTTGAATGAGAATGTGCTTGCTTACAGCAACGTGCTATATGTTCTCAATGCCCGAATGGGGAATCTGTGTCAAAACTTTGTTAGGAATTATGTGATCCTTAGTAGCTGGAAGTAAGGGAGTTGGGGCATGAAGTTATTTCTAGGAGTTGGACACATACCAAGTTTAGCTCAGTTCTGTGCATCTTTGAAATACCTATACAAATTTGTTCTTACATAGTAACTTGCAACTTTGAATGAGAATGTGCTTGCTTACAGCAACGTGCTATATTTTCTGAATGTCCGAATTGGGAATCTGTGTCAAAACTTTGTTAGGAATTATGTGATCCTTACTAGCCGGAAGTAAGGGAGTTGGAACATGAAGTTATTTCTAGGAGTTGGACACATACCAAGTTTAGCTCAGTTCTGGGCATCTTTGAAATACCTATATAAACTTGTTCCTACATAGCAACTTGGAACTTTGAATGAGAATGTGCTTACTTAAAGCAACGTGCTATATGTTCTGAATGCCCGAATTGGGAATCTGTGTCGAAACTTTGTTATTAATATTGTGATCCTTACTAGCTGAAAGTAAGGGAGATGGGGCATGAAGTTATTTCTAGGAGTTGGAGACATACCAAGTGTAGCTCAGTTCTCGGCATCTTTGAAATACCTATACAAACTTGTTCCTACATAGTAACTTGCAACTTTGAATGAGAATGTGCTTGCTTAAAGCAACGTGCTATATGTTCTGAATGCCCGAATTGGGAATCTGTGTCAAAACTTTCTTAGGAATTATGTGATCCTTACTAGCCTGAAGTAAGGGAGATGGGGCATGAAGTTATTTCTAGGAGTTGAAGACATAGCAAGTTTAGCTCAGTTCTGGGCATCTTTGAAAGTCCTATACAAACTTGTTCTTGCATAGTAACTTGCAACTTTGAATGAGAGTGTGCTTGCTTACAGCAACGTGTCGTATGTTCTGAATGCCCGAATTGGGAATCTGTGTCAAAACTTTGGTAGGAATTATGTGATCCTTACTAGCTGGACGTAAGGGAGTTGGGGCATGAAGTTATTTCTAGGAGTTGGAGACATACCAAGTTTAGCTCAGTTCTGGGCATCTTTGAAATACCTATACAAACTTGCTCCTTCATAGTAACTTGTAACTATGAATGAGAATGTGCTTGCTTACAGCAACGTGCTATATGTTCTGAATGCCCGAATTGGGAATCTGTGTCAAAATTTTGTTGGGAATGATGTTATCCTTACTAGGTGGAAGTAAGGGAGATGGGGCATGAAGTTATTTCTAGGAGTTGGAGACATACCAAGTTTAGCTCAGTTTTGGGCATCTTTGAAAGTCCTATACAAACTTGTTCCTGCATAGTAACTTGCAACTTTGAATGAGAGTGTGCTTGCTTACAGCAACGTGCTATATGTTCTGAATGCCTGAATTGGGAATCTGTGTCAAAACTTTGATAGGAATTATGTGATCCTTACTAGCTGGACGTAAGGGAGTTGGGACATGAAGTTATTTCTAGGAGTTGGAGACATACCAAGTTTAGCTCAGTTCTGGGCATCTTTGAAATACCTATACAAACTTGCTCCTTCATAGTAACTTGCAACTATGAATGAGAATGTGCTTGCTTACAGCAACGTGCTATATGTTCTGAATGCCCGAATTGGGAATCTGTGTCAAAACTTTGTTAGGAATTATGTGATCCTTACTAGGTGGAAGTAAGGGAGATGGGGCATGAAGTTATTTCTAGGAGTTGGAGACATACCCACTTTACCTCAATTCTGGGCATCTTTGAAATACCTATACAAACTTGTTCCTACATAGTGACTTGCAACTATGAATGAGAATGTGCTTGCTTACAGCAACGTGCTATATGTTCTGAATGCCCGAATTGGGAATCTGTGTCAAAACTTTGATAAGAATTATGTGATCCTTACTAGGTGGAAGTAAGGGAGATGGGGCATGAAGTTATTTCTAGGAGTTGGAGACATACCAAGTTTAGCTCAGTTCTGGGCATCTTTGAAATACCTATACAAACTTGTTCCTACATAATAACTTGCAACTTTGAATGAGAATGTGCTTGCTTACAGCAACGTGCTATATGTTCTGAATGCCCGTATTGGGAATCTGTGTCAAAACTTTGTTAGGAATTATGTGATCCTTACTAGCTGGAAGTAAGGGAGTTGGGGCATCAAGTTATTTCTAGGAGTTGGACATATACCCACTTTAGCTCAGTTCTGGGCATCTTTGAAATACCTATACAAACTTGTTCCTACATAGTAACTTGCAACTTTGAATGAGAATGTGCTTGCTTACAGCAACGTGCTATATGTTCTGAATGCCCGAATTGGGAATCTGTGTCAAAACTTTGTTTGGTATTATGTGATCCTTACTAGCTGGACGTAAGGGAGATGTGGTATGAAGTTATTTCTAAGAGTTGGAGACATACCAAGTTTAGCTCAGTTCTGGGGAACTTTGAAAGTCCTATACAAACTTGTTCCTACATAGTAACTTGCAACTTTGAATGAGAATGTACTTGCTTACAGCAACGTGCTATATGTTCTGAATGCCCGAATTGGGATTCTGTGTCAAAACTTTGTTAGGAATTATGTGATCCTTACTAGCCTGAAGTAACGGAGATGGGGCATGAAGCTATTTCTATGAGTTGAAGACATAGCAAGTTTAGCTCAGTTCTGGGCATCTTTGAAAGTCCTATACAAACTTGTTCCTGCATAGTAACTTGCCACTTTGAATGAGAGTGTGCTTGCTTACAGCAACGTGCCGTATGTTCTGAATGCCCGAATTGGGAATCTGTGTCAAAACTTTGTTAGGAATTATGTGATCCTTACTAGCTGGAAGTAAGGGAGATGGGGCATGAACTTATTTCTAGGAGTTGGAGACATACCCACTTTAGCTCAGTTCTGGGCATCTTTGAAATACCTATACAAACTTCTTCCTACATAGTAACTTGCAACTTTGAATGAGAATGTGCTTGCTTACAGCAAAGTGGTACATGTTCTGAATGCCCGAATTGGGAATCTGTGTCAAAACTTTGTTAGGAATTATGTGATCCTTACTAGCTGGAAGTAAGGGAGACGGGGCATGAAGTTATTTCTAGGAGTTGGAGACATACCAAGTTTAGCACAATTCTGGGCATCTTTGAAATACCTATACAAACTTGTTCCTACATAGTAACTTGCATCTTTGAATGAGAATGTGCTTGCTTACAGCAACGTGCTACATGTTCTGAAGGCCCGAATTGGGAATCTGTGTCAAAACTTTGTTAGGAATTATGTGATCCTTACTAGCTGGAAGTAAGGGAGATGGGGCATGAAGTTGTTTCTAGGAGTTGGAGACATACCCACTTTAGCTCAGTTCTGGGCAACTTTGAAATACCTATACAAACTTGTTCCTACATAGTAACTTGCAACTTTGAATCAGAATGTGCTTGGTTAAAGCAACGTGCTATATGTTCTGAATGCCCGAATTGGGAATCTGTGTCAAAACTTTGTTAGGAATTCTGTGATCCTTACTAGCTGAAAGTAAGGGAGATGGGGCATGAAGTTATTTCTAGGAGTTGGAGACACACCAAGTTTAGCTCAGTTCTGGGCATCTTTGAAAGTCCTATGCAAACTTGTTCCTACATAGTAACTTGCAACTTTGAATGAGAATGTGCTTGCTTACAACAACGTGCTATATGTTCTGAATGCCCGAATTGGGAATCTGTGTCAAAACTTTGTTAGGAATTATGTGATCCTTACTAGCTGGAAGTAAGGGAGATGGGGCATGAAGTTATTTCTAGGAGTTGGAGACATACCCACTTTACCTCAGTTCTGGGCATCTTTGAAATACCTATACAGACTTGTTCCTACATAGTAACTTGCAACTTTGAATGAGAATGTGCTTGCTTACAGCAACGTGCTACATGTTCTGAATGCCCGAATTGGGAATCTGTGTCAAAATTTTGTTAGGAATTATGTGATCCTTACTAGCTGGAAGTAAGGGAGACGGGGCATGAAGTTATTTCTAGGAGTTGGAGACATACCAAGTTTAGCACAATTCTGGGCATCTTTGAAATACCTATACAAACTTGTTCCTACATAGTAACTTGCATCTTTGAATGAGAATGTGCTTGCTTACAGCAACGTGCTACATGTTCTGAATGCCCGAATTGGGAATCTGTGTCTAAACTTTGTTAGGAATTATGTGATCCTTACTAGCTGGAAGTAAGGGAGATGGGGAATGAAGTTGTTTCTAGGAGTTGGAGACATACCCACTTTAGCTCAGTTCTGGGCATCTTTGAAATACCTATACAAACTTGTTCCTACATAGTAACTTGCTACTTGGAATGAGAAAGTGCTTGCTTAAAGCAACGTGCTAAATGTTCTGAATGCCCGAATTGGGAATCTGTGTCAAAACTTTGTTAGGAATTATGTGATCCTTACTAGCTGGAAGTAAGGGAGATGGGGCATGAAGTTATTTCTAGGAGTTGGAGACATACCCACTTTAGCTCAGTTCTGGGCATCTTTGAAATACCTATACAAACTTGTTCCTACATAGTAACTTGCAACATTGAATGAGAAAGTGGTTGCTTACAGCAACGTGCTATATGTTCTGAATGCCCGAATTGGGAATCTGTGTCAAAACTTTGTTAGGAATTATGTGATCCTTACTAGCTGGAAGTAAGGGACATGGAGCATGAAGTTATTTCTAGGAGTTGGAGACATACAACGTTTAGCTCAGTTCTGGGCATCTTTGAAATACCTACACAATCTTGTTCCTACATAGTAACTTGCAACTTTGAATGAGAATGTGCTTGCTTACAGCAACGTGCTATATGTTCTGAATGCCCGAATTGGGAATCTGTGTCAAAACTTTGTTTGGTATTATGTGATCCTTACTAGCTGGACGTAAGGGAGATGTGGTATGAAGTTATTTCTAAGAGTTGGAGACATACCAAGTTTAGCTCAGTTCTGGGGAACTTTGAAAGTCCTATACAAACTTGTTCCTACATAGTAACTTGCAACTTTGAATGAGAATGTACTTGCTTACAGCAACGTGCTATATGTTCTGAATGCCCGAATTGGGAATCTGTGTCAAAACTTTGTTAGGAATTATGTGATCCTTACTAGCCTGAAGTAAGGGAGATGGGGCATGAAGCTATTTCTATGAGTTGAAGACATAGCAAGTTTAGCTCAGTTCTGGGCATCTTTGAAAGTCCTATACAAACTTGTTCCTGCATAGTAACTTGCAACTTTGAATGAGAATGTGCTTGCTTACAGCAACGTGCTACATGTTCTGAATGCCCGAATTGGGAATCTGTGTCAAAACTTTGTTAGGAATTATGTGATCCTTACTAGCTGGAAGTAAGGGAGACGGGGCATGAAGTTATTTCTAGGAGTTGGAGACATACCAAGTTTAGCACAATTCTGGGCATCTTTGAAATACCTATACAAACTTGTTCCTACATAGTAATTTGCATCTTTGAATGAGAATGTGCTTGCTTACAGCAACGTGCTACATGTTCTGAATGCCCGAATTGGGAATCTGTGTCAAAACTTTGTTAGGAATTATGTGATCCTTACTAGCTGGAAGTAAGGGAGATGGGGAATGAAGTTGTTTCTAGGAGTTGGAGACATACCCACTTTAGCTCAGTTCTGGGCATCTTTGAAATACCTATACAAACTTGTTCCTACATAGTAACTTGCTACTTGGAATGAGAAAGTGCTTGCTTAAAGCAACGTGCTAAATGTTCTGAATGCCCGAATTGGGAATCTGGGTCAAAACTTTGTTAGGAATTATGTGATCCTTACTAGCTGGAAGTAAGGGAGATGGGGCATGAAGTTATTTCTAGGAGTTGGAGACATACCAAGTTTAGCTCAGTTCTGGGCATCTTTGAAATACCTATACAAACTTGTTCTTACATAGTATCTTGCAACTTTGAATGAGAATGTGCTTGCTTACAGCAACGTGCTATATGTTCTGAATGCCCGAATTGGGAATCTGTGTCAAAACTTTGTTTGGTATTATGTGATCCTTACCAGCTGGACGTCAGGGAGATGGGGTATGAAGTTATTTCTAAGAGTTGGAGACATACCAAGTTTAGCTCAGTTCTGGGGAACTTTGAAAGTCCTATACAAACTTGTTCCTACATAGTAACTTGCAACTTTGAATGAGAATGTACTTGCTTACAGCAACGTGCTATATGTTCTGAATGCCCGAATTGGGAATCTGTGTCAAAACTTTGTTAGGAATTATGTGATCCTTACTAGCCTGAAGTAAGGGAGATGGGGCATGATTTTATTTCTATGAGTTGAAGACATAGCAAGTTTAGCTCAGTTCTGGGCATCTTTGAAAGTCCTATACAAACTTGTTCCTGCATAGTAACTTGCAACTTTGAATGAGAGTGTGCTTGCTTACAGCAACGTGCTGTATGTTCTGAATGCCCGAATTGGGAATCTGTGTCAAAACTTTGTTAGGAATTATGTGATCCTTACTAGCTGGAAGTAAGGGAGATGGGGCATGAAGTTATTTCTAGGAGTTGGAGACATACCCACTTTAGCTCAGTTCTGGGTATCTTTGAAATACCTATACAAACTTCTTCCTACATAGTAACTTGCAACTTTGAATGAGAATGTGCTTGCTTACAGCAACGTGCTATATGTTCTGAATGCCCGAATTGGGAATCTGTGTCAAAACTTTGTTAGGAATTATGTGATCCTTACTAGCTGGAAGTAAGGGAGACGGGGCATGAAGTTATTTCTAGGAGTTGGAGACATACCAAGTTTAGCACAATTCTGGGCATCTTTGAAATACCTATACAAACTTGTTCCTACATAGTAACTTGCATCTTTGAATGAGAATGTGCTTGCTTACAGCAACGTGCTACATGTTCTGAATGCCCGAATTGGGAATCTGTGTTAAAACTTTGTGAGGAATTATGTGATCCTTACTAGCTGGAAGTAAGGGAGATGGGGCATGAAGTTGTTTCTTGGAGTTGGAGACATACCCACTTTAGCTCAGTTCTGGGCATCTTTGAAATACCTATACAAACTTGTTCCTACATAGTAACTTGCTACTTGGAATGAGAAAGTGCTTGCTTAAAGCAACGTGCTAAATGTTCTGAATGCCCGAATTGGGAATCTGTGTCAAATCTTTGTTAGGAATTATGTGATCCTTACTAGCTGGAAGTAAGGGAGATGGAGCATGAAGTTATTTATAGGAGTTGCAGATATACCAAGTTTAGCTCAGTTCTGGGCATCTTTGAAATACCTATATAACCTTGTTCCTACATAGTAACTTGCTACTTGGAATGAGAAAGTGCTTACTTGAAGCATCGTGCTACATGTTCTTAATGCTCGAATTGGGAATCTGTGTCAAAACTTTGTTATGAATTAAGTGATCCTTACTAGCTGGAAGTAAGGGAGATGGGGAATGAAGTTATTTCTAGGAGTTGGAGACATACCCACTTTAGCTCAGTTCTGGGCATCTTTGAAATACATATACAAACTTGTTCCTACATAGAAACTTGCAACTTTGAATGAGAATGTGCTTGCTTACAGCAACGTGCTATATGTTCTGAATGCCCGAATGGGGAATCTGTGTCAAAACTTTGTTAGGAATTATGTGATCCTTACTAGCTGGAAGTAAGGGAGTTGGGGTATGAAGTTATTTCTAGGAGTTGGACACATACCCTCTTTAGTTCAGTTCTGGACATCTTTGAAATACCAATACAAACTTGTTTCTACATAGTAACTTGCTACTTGGAATGAGAAAGTGCTTGCTTAAAGCAACGTGCTAAATGATCTGAATGTCCGAATTGGGAAGCTGTGTCAAAACCTTCTTAGGAATTATGTGATCCTTACTAGCTGGAAGTAAGGGAAATGGGGCATGAAGTTATTTCTAGGAGTTGAAGACATAGCAAGTTTAGCTCAGTTCTGGCCATCTTTGAAAGTCCTATACAAACTTGTTCCTGCATAGTAACTTGCAATTTGAATGAGAATGTGCTTGCTTACAGCAACGTGCCATATGTTCTGAACGCCCGAATTGGGAATCTGTGTCAAATCTTTGTTAGGAATCATGTTATCCTTACTAGCTGGAAGTAAGCGAGATGGGGCATGAAGTTATTTATAGGAGTTGGACACATACCAAGTTTAGTTCAGTTCTGGGCATCTTTGAAATACCTATACAAACTTGTTCCTACATAGTAACTTGCAACTTTGAATGAGAATGTGCTTGCTTACAGCAACGTGCTATATGTTCTGAATGCCCGAATTGGGAATCTGTGTCAAAACTTTGTTAGGAATTATGTGATCCTTACTAGCCTGAAGTAAGGGAGATGGGACATGAAGTTATTTCTATGAGTTGAAGACATAGCAAGATTAGCTCAGTTCTGGGCATCTTTGAAAGTCCTATACAAACTTGTTCCAACATAGTAACTTCCAACTTTGAATGAGAGTGTGCTTGCTTACAGCAACGTGTTATATATTCTGAATGCCCGAATTGGGAATCTGTGTCAAAACTTTGTGAGGAATTATGTGATCCTCACTAGCTGGAAGTAAGTGAGATGGGGCATGAAGTTATTTCTAGGTTTTGGAGACATACCCACTTTAGTTCAGATCTGGGCATCTTTGAAATACCTTACAAACTTGTTCCTACATAGTAACTTGCAACTTTGAATAAGAATGTGCTTGCTTACAGCAACGTGCTATATGTTCTGAATGCCCGAATTGGGAATCTGTGTCAAAACTTTGTTAGGAATTATGTGATCCTTACTAGCTGGAAGTAAGGGAGATGGGGCATGAAGTTATTTCTAGGAGTTGGAGACATACCAAGTTTAGCTCAGTTCTGGGAATCTTTGAAATACCTATACAAATTTGTTCCTACATAGTAACTTGCAACTATGAATGAGAATGTGCTTGCTTAAAGCAACGTGCTATATGTTCTGAATGCCCGAATTGGGAATCTGTGTCAAAACTTTGTTAGGAATTATGTGATCCTTACAAGCTGGAAGTAAGGGAGATAGGACATGAAGTTATTTCTAGGAGTTGGAGATATACCCACTTTAGCTCAGTTCTGGGCATCATTGAAATACCTATACAAACTTGTTCTTACACAGTAACTTGCAACTTTGAATGAGAATGTGCTTGCTTGCAGCAACGTGCTATATGTTCTGAGTGCCCGAATTGGGAATCTGTGTCAAATCTTTGTTAGGAATTATGTCATCATTACTAGCTGGAAGTAAGGGAGTTGGGGCATGAAGTTATTTCTAGGAGTTGGACACATACCAAATTTAGCTCAGTTCTGGGCATCTTTGAAATACCTATACAAACTTGTTCTTACATAGTAACTTGCAACTTTGAATGAGAATGTGCTTGCTTACAGCAACGTGCTATATGTTCTGAATGTCCGAATTGGGAATCTGTGTCAAAACTTTGTTAGGAATTATGTCATCCTTACTAGCTGGAAGTAAGGGAGTTGGGACATGAAGTTATTTCTAGGAGTTGGACACATACCAAGTTTAGCTCAGTTCTGGGCATCTTTGAAATACCTATACAAACTTGTTCCTACATAGCAACTTGGAACTTTGAATGAGAATGTGCTTACTTACAGCAACGTGCTATATGTTCTGAATGCCCGAATTGGGAATCTGTGTCGAAACTTTGTTAGGAATTATGTGATCCTTACTAGCTGAAAGTAAGGGAGATGAGGCATGAAGTTATTTCTAGGAGTTGGAGACATACCAAGTTTAGCTCAGTTCTGGGCATCTTTGAAAGTCCTATACAAACTTGTTCCTACATAGTAACTTGCAACTATGAATGAGAATGTGCTTGCTTACAGCAACGTGCTATATGTTCTGAATGCCCGAATTGGGAATCTGTGTCAAAACTTTGTGAGGAATAATGTGATCCTTACTAGCTGGAAGTAAGGGAGTTGGGACATGAAGTTATTTCTAGGAGTTGGAGACATACCCACTTTAGCTCAGTTCTGGGCATCTTTGAAATACCTGTACAAACTTGTTCCTACATAGTAACTTGCGACTTTGAATGAGAATGTGCTTGCTTACAGCAACGTGCTATATGTTCTGAATGCCCGAGTTGGGAATCTGTGTCAAAATTTTGTTAGAAATTATGTGATCCTTACTATATGGAAGTAAGGGAGATGGGGCATGAAGTTATTTCTAGGAGTTGGAGACATACCAAGTTTAGCTCAGATCTGGGCATCTTTGAAATACCTATACAATCTTGTTCCTACATAATAACTTGCAACTTTGAATGAGAATGTGCTTACTTACAGCAACGTGCTATATGTTCTGAATGCCCGAATGGGGAATCTGTGTCAAAACTTTGTTAGGAATTATGTGATCCTTACTAGCTGGAAGTAAGGGAGTTGGGGTATGAAGTTATTTCTAGGAGTTGGACACATACCCACTTTAGTTCAGTTCTGGACATCTTTGAAATACCAATACAAACTTGTTTCTACATAGTAACTTGCTACTTGGAATGAGAAAGTGCTTGCTTAAAGCAACGTGCTAAATGATCTGAATGTCCGAATTGGGAAGCTGTGTCAAAACCTTCTTAGGAATTATGTGATCCTTACTAGCTGGAAGTAAGGGAAATGGGGCATGAAGTTATTTCTAGGAGTTGAAGACATAGCAAGTTTAGCTCAGTTCTGGCCATCTTTGAAAGTCCTATACAAACTTGTTCCTGCATAGTAACTTGCAATTTGAATGAGAATGTGCTTGCTTACAGCAACGTGCCATATGTTCTGAACGCCCGAATTGGGAATCTGTGTCAAATCTTTGTTAGGAATCATGTTATCCTTACTAGCTGGAAGTAAGCGAGATGGGGCATGAAGTTATTTATAGGAGTTGGACACATACCAAGTTTAGTTCAGTTCTGGGCATCTTTGAAATACCTATACAAACTTGTTCCTACATAGTAACTTGCAACTTTGAATGAGAATGTGCTTGCTTACAGCAACGTGCTATATGTTCTGAATGCCCGAATTGGGAATCTGTGTCAAAACTTTGTTAGGAATTATGTGATCCTTACTAGCCTGAAGTAAGGGAGATGGGACATGAAGTTATTTCTATGAGTTGAAGACATAGCAAGATTAGCTCAGTTCTGGGCATCTTTGAAAGTCCTATACAAACTTGTTCCAACATAGTAACTTCCAACTTTGAATGAGAGTGTGCTTGCTTACAGCAACGTGTTATAAATTCTGAATGCCCGAATTGGGAATCTGTGTCAAAACTTTGTGAGGAATTATGTGATCCTCACTAGCTGGAAGTAAGTGAGATGGGGCATGAAGTTATTTCTAGGTTTTGGAGACATACCCACTTTAGTTCAGATCTGGGCATCTTTGAAATACCTTACAAACTTGTTCCTACATAGTAACTTGCAACTTTGAATAAGAATGTGCTTGCTTACAGCAACGTGCTATATGTTCTGAATGCCCGAATTGGGAATCTGTGTCAAAACTTTGTTAGGAATTATGTGATCCTTACTAGCTGGAAGTAAGGGAGATGGGGCATGAAGTTATTTCTAGGAGTTGGAGACATACCAAGTTTAGCTCAGTTCTGGGAATCTTTGAAATACCTATACAAATTTGTTCCTACATAGTAACTTGCAACTATGAATGAGAATGTGCTTGCTTAAAGCAACGTGCTATATGTTCTGAATGCCCGAATTGGGAATCTGTGTCAAAACTTTGTTAGGAATTATGTGATCCTTACAAGCTGGAAGTAAGGGAGATAGGACATGAAGTTATTTCTAGGAGTTGGAGATATACCCACTTTAGCTCAGTTCTGGGCATCATTGAAATACCTATACAAACTTGTTCTTACACAGTAACTTGCAACTTTGAATGAGAATGTGCTTGCTTGCAGCAACGTGCTATATGTTCTGAGTGCCCGAATTGGGAATCTGTGTCAAAACTTTGTTAGGAATTATGTCATCATTACTAGCTGGAAGTAAGGGAGTTGGGGCATGAAGTTATTTCTAGGAGTTGGACACATACCAAATTTAGCTCAGTTCTGGGCATCTTTGAAATACCTATACAAACTTGTTCTTACATAGTAACTTGCAACTTTGAATGAGAATGTGCTTGCTTACAGCAACGTGCTATATGTTCTGAATGTCCGAATTGGGAATCTGTGTCAAAACTTTGTTAGGAATTATGTCATCCTTACTAGCTGGAAGTAAGGGAGTTGGGACATGAAGTTATTTCTAGGAGTTGGACATATACCAAGTTTAGCTCAGTTCTGGGCATCTTTGAAATACCTATACAAACTTGTTCCTACATAGCAACTTGGAACTTTGAATGAGAATGTGCTTACTTACAGCAACGTGCTATATGTTCTGAATGCCCGAATTGGGAATCTGTGTCGAAACTTTGTTAGGAATTATGTGATCCTTACTAGCTGAAAGTAAGGGAGATGAGGCATGAAGTTATTTCTAGGAGTTGGAGACATACCAAGTTTAGCTCAGTTCTGGGCATCTTTGAAAGTCCTATACAAACTTGTTCCTACATAGTAACTTGCAACTATGAATGAGAATGTGCTTGCTTACAGCAACGTGCTATATGTTCTGAATGCCCGAATTGGGAATCTGTGTCAAAACTTTGTGAGGAATAATGTGATCCTTACTAGCTGGAAGTAAGGGAGTTGGGACATGAAGTTATTTCTAGGAGTTGGAGACATACCCACTTTAGCTCAGTTCTGGGCATCTTTGAAATACCTGTACAAACTTGTTCCTACATAGTAACTTGCGACTTTGAATGAGAATGTGCTTGCTTACAGCAACGTGCTATATGTTCTGAATGCCCGAGTTGGGAATCTGTGTCAAAATTTTGTTAGAAATTATGTGATCCTTACTATATGGAAGTAAGGGAGATGGGGCATGAAGTTATTTCTAGGAGTTGGAGACATACCAAGTTTAGCTCAGATCTGGGCATCTTTGAAATACCTATGCAATCTTGTTCCTACATAATAACTTGCAACTTTGAATGAGAATGTGCTTGCTTACAGCAACGTGCTATATGTTCTGAATGCCCGAATTGGGAATCTGTGTCAAAACATTGTTAGGATTATGTGATCCTTACTAGCTGGAAGTAAGGGAGTTGGGGCATCAAGTTATTTCTAGGAGTTGGAGACATACCCACTTTAGCTCAGTTCTGGGCATCTTTGAAATACCTATACAAACTTGTTCCTACATAGTAACTTGCAACTTTGAATGAGAATGTGCTTGTTTACAGCAACGTGCTATATGTTCTGAATGCCCGAATTAGGAATCTGTGTCAAAACTTTGTTAGGAATTATGTGATCCTTACTAGCTGGAAGTAAGGGAGATGGGGCATGAAGTTATTTCTAGGAGTTGGACACATACCAAGTTTAGCTCAGTTCTGGGCATCTTTGAAATACCTATACAAACTTGTTCCTACATAGTAACTTGCAACTTTGAATGAGATTGTGCTTGCTTACAGCAACGTGCTCTGTGTTCTGAATGCCCGAATTGGGAATCTGTGTCAAATCTTTGTTAGAAGTTATGTGATCCCTACTAGATGGAAGTAAGTGAGATGGGGCATGAAGTTATTTCTAGGAGTTGGAGACATACAACGTTTAGCTCAGTTCTGGGCATCTTTGAAATACCTATACAGACTTGTTCGTACATAGTAACTTGCAACTTTGAATGAGAATGTGCTTGCTTACAGCAACGTGCTATATGTTCTGAATGCCCGAATTGGGAATCTGTGTCAAAACTTTGTTGGAAATTATGTGATCCTTACTAGCCTGAAGTAAGGAGATGGGGCATGATATTATTTCTATGAGTTGAAGACATAGCAAGTTTAGCTCAGTTCTGGGCATCTTTGAAAGTCCTATACAAACATGTTCCAACATAGTAACATGCAACTTTGAATGAGAGTGTGCTTGCTTACAGCAACGTGTAATATATTCTGAATGCCCGAATTGGGAATCTGTGTCAAAACTTTGTGAAGTATTATGTGATCCTTACTAGCTGGAAGTAAGGGAGTTGGGGCATGAAGTTATTTCTAGGAGTTGGAGACATACCCACTTTAGCTCAGTTCTGGGCATCTTTGAAATACCTATGCAAAGTTGTTCTTACACAGTAACTTGCAACTTTGAATGAGAATGTGCTTGCTTACAGCAACGTGCTATATGTTCTGAGTGCCCGAATTGGGAATCTGTGTCAAAACTTTGTTAGGAATTATGTGATCCTTACTAGCTGGAAGTAAGGGAGATGGGGCATGAAGTTATTTCTATGAGTTGAAGACATAGCAAATTTAGCTCAGTTCTGGGCATCTTTGAAAGTCCTATACAAACTTGTTCCAACATAGTAACTTGCAACTTTGAATGAGAGTGTGCTTGCTTACAGCAACGTGTTATATATTCTCATTGCCCGAATTGGGAATCTGTGTCAAAACTTTGTGAGGAATTATGTGATCCTTACTAGCTGGACGTAAGGGAGTTGGGGCATGAAGTTATTTCTAGGAGTTGAAGACATACCCACTTTAGTTCAGATCTGGGCATCTTTGAAATACCTATACAAACTTGTTCCTACATAGTAACTTGCAACTTTGAATGAGAATGTGCTTGCTTACAGCAACGTGCTATATGTTCTGAATGCCCGAATTTGGAATCTGTGTCAAAACTTTGTTAGGAATTATGTGATCCTTTCTAGCTGGAAGTAAGGGAGATGGGGCATGAAGTTATTTCTAGGAGTTGGAGACATACCAAGTTTAGCTCAGTTCTGGGCATCTTTGAAATACCTATACAAACTTGCTCCTTCATAGTAACTTGCAACTATGAATGAGAATGTGCTTGCTTAAAGCAACGTGCTATATGTTCTGAATGCCCGAATTGGGAATCTGTGTCAAAACTTTGTTAGGAATTATGTGATCCTTACTAGCTGGAAGTAAGGGAGATGGGGCATGAAGTTATTTCTAGGAGTTGGAGACACACCCACTTTAGCTCAGTTCTGGGCATCTTTGAAATACCTATACAAATTTGTTCCTACATAGAAACTTGCAACTTTGAATGAGAATGTGCTTGCTTACAGCAACGTGCTATATGTTCTCAATGCCCGAATGGGGAATCTGTGTCAAAACTTTGTTAGGAATTATGTGATCCTTAGTAGCTGGAAGTAAGGGAGTTGGAACATGAAGTTATTTCTAGGAGTTGGACACATACCAAGTTTAGCTCAGTTCTGGGCATCTTTGAAATACCTATATAAACTTGTTCCTACATAGCAACTTGGAACTTTGAATGAGAATGTGCTTACTTAAAGCAACGTGCTATATGTTCTGAATGCCCGAATTGGGAATCTGTGTCGAAACTTTGTTATTAATATTGTGATCCTTACTAGCTGAAAGTAAGGGAGATGGGGCATGAAGTTATTTCTAGGAGTTGGAGACATACCAAGTGTAGCTCAGTTCTCGGCATCTTTGAAATACCTATACAAACTTGTTCCTACATAGTAACTTGCAACTTTGAATGAGAATGTGCTTGCTTAAAGCATCGTGCTATATGTTCTGAATGCCCGAATTGGGAATCTGTGTCAAAACTTTCTTAGGAATTATGTGATCCTTACTAGCCTGAAGTAAGGGAGATGGGGCATGAAGTTATTTCTAGGAGTTGAAGACATAGCAAGTTTAGCTCAGTTCTGGGCATGTTTGAAAGTCCTATACAAACTTGTTCTTGCATAGTAACTTGCAACTTTGAATGAGAGTGTGCTTGCTTACAGCAACGTGTCGTATGTTCTGAATGCCCGAATTGGGAATCTGTGTCAAAACTTTGGTAGGAATTATGTGATCCTTACTAGCTGGACGTAAGGGAGTTGGGGCATGAAGTTATTTCTAGGAGTGGGAGACATACCAAGTTTAGCTCAGTTCTGGGCATCTTTGAAATACCTATACAAACTTGCTCCTTCATAGTAACTTGTAACTATGAATGAGAATGTGCTTGCTTACAGCAACGTGCTATATGTTCTGAATGCCCGAATTGGGAATCTGTGTCAAAATTTTGTTAGGAATGATGTTATCCTTACTAGGTGGAAGTAAGGGAGATGGGGCATGAAGTTATTTCTAGGAGTTGGAGACATACCAAGTTTAGCTCAGTTTTGGGCATCTTTGAAAGTCCTATACAAACTTGTTCCTGCATAGTAACTTGCAACATTGAATGAGAGTGTGCTTGCTTACAGCAACGTGCTATATGTTCTGAATGCCTGAATTGGGAATCTGTGTCAAAACTTTGATAGGAATTATGTGATCCTTACTAGCTGGACATAAGGGAGTTGGGACATGAAGTTATTTCTAGGAGTTGGAGACATACCAAGTTTAGCTCAGTTCTGGGCATCTTTGAAATACCTATACAAACTTGCTCATTCATAGTAACTTGCAACTATGAATGAGAATGTGCTTGCTTACAGCAACGTGCTATATGTTCTGAATGCCCGATTTGGGAATCTGTGTCAAAACTTTGTTAGGAATTATGTGATCCTTACTAGGTGGAAGTAAGGGAGATGGGGCATGAAGTTATTTCTAGGAGTTGGAGACATACCCACTTTACCTCAGTTCTGGGCATTTTTGAAATACCTATACAAACTTGTTCCTACATAGTGACTTGCAACTATGAATGAGAATGTGCTAGCTTACAGCAACGTGCTATATGTTCTGAATGCCCGAATTGGGAATCTGTGTCAAAACTTTGATAGGAATTATGTGATCCTTACAAGGTGGAAGTAAGGGAGATGGGGCATGAAGTTATTTCTAGGAGTTGGAGACATACCAAGTTTAGCTCAGTTCTGGGCATCTATGAAATACCTATACAAACTTGTTCCTACATAATAACTTGCAACTTTCAATGAGAATGTGCTTGCTTACAGCAACGTGCTATATGTTCTGAATGCCCGTATTGGGAATCTGTGTCAAATCTTTGTTAGGAATTATGTGATCCTTACTAGCTGGAAGTAAGGGAGTTGGGGCATCAAGTTATTTCTAGGAGTTGGACATATACCCACTTTAGCTCAGTTCTGGGCATCTTTGAAATACCTATACAAACTTGTTCCTACATAGTAACTTGCATCTTTGAATGAGAATGTGCTTGCTTAAAGCAACGTGCTATATGTTCTGAATGCCCGAATTAGGAATCTGTGTCAAAACTTTGTTAGGAATTATGTGATCCTTACTAGCTGGAAGTAAGGGAGATGGGGCATGAAGTTATTTCTAGGAGTTGGAGACATACCAAGTTTAGCTCAGTTCTGGGCATCTTTGAAATACCTATACAAACTTGTTCCTACATAGTAACTTGCAACTTTGAATGAGAATGTGCTTGCTTACAGCAACGTGCTACATGTTCTGAATGCCCGAATTGGGAATCTGTGTCAAAACTTTGTTAGGAATTATGTGATCCTTACTAGCTGGAAGTAAGGGAGATGGGGAATGAAGTTGTTTCTAGGAGTTGGAGACATACCCACTTTAGCTCAGTTCTGGGCATCTTTGAAATACCTATACAAACTTGTTCCTACATAGTAACTTGCTACTTGGAATGAGAAAGTGCTTGCTTAAAGCAACGTGCTAAATGTTCTGAATGCCCGAATTGGGAATCTGGGTCAAAACTTTGTTAGGAATTATGTGATCCTTACTAGCTGGAAGTAAGGGAGATGGGGCATGAAGTTATTTCTAGGAGTTGGAGACATGCCAAGTTTAGCTCAGTTCTGGCATCTTTGAAATACCTATACAAACTTGTTCCTACATAGAAACTTGCAACTTTGAATGAGAATGTGCTTGCTGACAGCAACGTGCTATATGTTCTGAATGTCCGAATGGGGAATCTGTGTCAAAACTTTGTTAGGAATTATGTGATCCTTACTAGCTGGAAGTAAGGGAGTTGGGGCATGAAGTTTTTTCTAGGAGTTGGACACATACCCACTTTAGCTCAGTTCTGGACATCTTTGAAATACCTATAGAAACTTGTTCCTACATAGTAACTTGCTACTTGGAATGAGAAAGTGCTTGCTTAAAGCAAAGTGCTACATGTTCTGAATGCCCGAATTGGGAATCTGAGTCAAAACTTTTTTAGGAATTATGTGATCCTTACTAGCTGGAAGTAAGGGAGATGGGGCATGAAGTTATTTCTAGGAGTTGGAGACATACCAAGTTTAGCTCAGTTCTGGGCATCTTTGAAATACCTATACAAACTTATTCTTACATAGTATCTTGCAACTTTGAATGAGAATGTGCTTGCTTACAGCAACGTGCTATATGTTCTGAATGCCCGAATTGGGAATCTGTGTCAAAACTTTGTTTGGTATTATGTGATCCTTACCAGCTGGACGTAAGGGAGATGGGGTATGAAGTTATTTCTAAGAGTTGGAGACATACCAAGTTTAGCTCAGTTCTGGGGAACTTTGAAAGTCCTATACAAACTTGTTCCTACATAGTAACTTGCAACTTTGAATGAGAATGTACTTGCTTACAGCAACGTGCTATATGTTCTGAATGCCCGAATTGGGAATCTGTGTCAAAACTTTGTTAGGAATTATGTGATCCTTACTAGCCTGAAGTAAGGGAGATGGGGCATGATGTTATTTCTATGAGTTGAAGACATAGCAAGTTTAGCTCAGTTCTGGGCATCTTTGAAAGTCCTATACAAACTTGTTCCTGCATAGTAACTTGCAACTTTGAATGAGAGTGTGCTTGCTTACAGCAACGTGCTGTATGTTCTGAATGCCCGAATTGGGAATCTGTGTCTAAACTTTGTTAGGAATTATGTGATCCTTACTAGCTGGAAGTAAGGGAGATGGGGCATGAAGTTATTTCTAGGAGTTGGAGACATACCCACTTTAGCTCAGTTCTGGGTATCTTTGAAATACCTATACAAACTTCTTCCTACATAGTAACTTGCAACTTTGAATGAGAATGTGCTTGCTTACAGCAACTTGCTACATGTTCTGAATGCCCGAATTGGGAATCTGTGTCAAAACTTTGTTAGGAATTATGTGATCCTTACTAGCTGGAAGTAAGGGAGACGGGGCATGAAGTTATTTCTAGGAGTTGGAGACATACCAAGTTTAGCTCAGTTCTGGGCATCTTTGAAATACCTATACAAACTTGTTCTTACATAGTATCTTGCAACTTTGAATGAGAATGTGCTTGCTTACAGCAACGTGCTATATGTTCTGAATGCCCGAATTGGGAATCTGTGTCAAAACTTTGTTTGGTATTATGTGATCCTTACCAGCTGGACGTAAGGGAGATGGGGTATGAAGTTATTTCTAAGAGTTGGAGACATACCAAGTTTAGCTCAGTTCTGGGGAACTTTGAAAGTCCTATACAAACTTGTTCCTACATAGTAACTTGCAACTTTGAATGAGAATGTACTTGCTTACAGCAACGTGCTATATGTTCTGAATGCCCGAATTGGGAATCTGTGTCAAAACTTTGTTAGGAATTATGTGATCCTTACTAGCCTGAAGTAAGGGAGATGGGGCATGATGTTATTTCTATGAGTTGAAGACATAGCAAGTTTAGCTCAGTTCTGGGCATCTTTGAAAGTCCTATACAAACTTGTTCCTGCATAGTAACTTGCAACTTTGAATGAGAGTGTGCTTGCTTACAGCAACGTGCTGTATGTTCTGAATGCCCGAATTGGGAATCTGTGTCAAAACTTTGTTAGGAATTATGTGATCCTTACTAGCTGGAAGTAAGGGAGATGGGGCATGAAGTTATTTCTAGGAGTTGGAGACATACCCACTTTAGCTCAGTTCTGGGTATCTTTGAAATACCTATACAAACTTCTTCCTACATAGTAACTTGCAACTTTGAATGAGAATGTGCTTGCTTACAGCAACTTGCTACATGTTCTGAATGCCCGAATTGGGAATCTGTGTCAAAACTTTGTTAGGAATTATGTGATCCTTACTAGCTGGAAGTAAGGGAGACGGGGCATGAAGTTATTTCTAGGAGTTGGAGACATACCAAGTTTAGCACAATTCTGGGCATCTTTGAAATACCTATACAAACTTGTTCCTACATAGTAACTTGCATCTTTGAATGAGAATGTGCTTGCTTACAGCAACGTGCTACATGTTCTGAATGCCCGAATTGGGAATCTGTGTTAAAACTTTGTGAGGAATTATGTGATCCTTACTAGCTGGAAGTAAGGGAGATGGGGCATGAAGTTGTTTCTTGGAGTTGGAGACATACCCACTTTAGCTCAGTTCTGGGCATCTTTGAAATACCTATACAAACTTGTTCCTACATAGTAACTTGCTACTTGGAATGAGAAAGTGCTTGCTTAAAGCAACGTGCTAAATGTTCTGAATGCCCGAATTGGGAATCTGTGTCAAATCTTTGTTAGGAATTATGTGATCCTTACTAGCTGGAAGTAAGGGAGATGGAGCATGAAGTTATTTATAGGAGTTGCAGATATACCAAGTTTAGCTCAGTTCTGGGCATCTTTGAAATACCTATATAACCTTGTTCCTACATAGTAACTTGCTACTTGGAATGAGAAAGTGCTTACTTGAAGCATCGTGCTACATGTTCTTAATGCTCGAATTGGGAATCTGTGTCAAAACTTTGTTATGAATTAAGTGATCCTTACTAGCTGGAAGTAAGGGAGATGGGGAATGAAGTTATTTCTAGGAGTTGGAGACATACCCACTTTAGCTCAGTTCTGGGCATCTTTGAAATACATATACAAACTTGTTCCTACATAGAAACTTGCAACTTTGAATGAGAATGTGCTTGCTTACAGCAACGTGCTATATGTTCTGAATGCCCGAATGGGGAATCTGTGTCAAAACTTTGTTAGGAATTATGTGATCCTTACTAGCTGGAAGTAAGGGAGTTGGGGTATGAAGTTATTTCTAGGAGTTGGACACATACCCACTTTAGTTCAGTTCTGGACATCTTTGAAATACCAATACAAACTTGTTTCTACATAGTAACTTGCTACTTGGAATGAGAAAGTGCTTGCTTAAAGCAACGTGCTAAATGATCTGAATGTCCGAATTGGGAAGCTGTGTCAAAACCTTCTTAGGAATTATGTGATCCTTACTAGCTGGAAGTAAGGGAAATGGGGCATGAAGTTATTTCTAGGAGTTGAAGACATAGCAAGTTTAGCTCAGTTCTGGCCATCTTTGAAAGTCCTATACAAACTTGTTCCTGCATAGTAACTTGCAATTTGAATGAGAATGTGCTTGCTTACAGCAACGTGCCATATGTTCTGAACGCCCGAATTGGGAATCTGTGTCAAATCTTTGTTAGGAATCATGTTATCCTTACTAGCTGGAAGTAAGCGAGATGGGGCATGAAGTTATTTATAGGAGTTGGACACATACCAAGTTTAGTTCAGTTCTGGGCATCTTTGAAATACCTATACAAACTTGTTCCTACATAGTAACTTGCAACTTTGAATGAGAATGTGCTTGCTTACAGCAACGTGCTATATGTTCTGAATGCCCGAATTGGGAATCTGTGTCAAAACTTTGTTAGGAATTATGTGATCCTTACTAGCCTGAAGTAAGGGAGATGGGACATGAAGTTATTTCTATGAGTTGAAGACATAGCAAGATTAGCTCAGTTCTGGGCATCTTTGAAAGTCCTATACAAACTTGTTCCAACATAGTAACTTCCAACTTTGAATGAGAGTGTGCTTGCTTACAGCAACGTGTTATATATTCTGAATGCCCGAATTGGGAATCTGTGTCAAAACTTTGTGAGGAATTATGTGATCCTCACTAGCTGGAAGTAAGTGAGATGGGGCATGAAGTTATTTCTAGGTTTTGGAGACATACCCACTTTAGTTCAGATCTGGGCATCTTTGAAATACCTTACAAACTTGTTCCTACATAGTAACTTGCAACTTTGAATAAGAATGTGCTTGCTTACAGCAACGTGCTATATGTTCTGAATGCCCGAATTGGGAATCTGTGTCAAAACTTTGTTAGGAATTATGTGATCCTTACTAGCTGGAAGTAAGGGAGATGGGGCATGAAGTTATTTCTAGGAGTTGGAGACATACCAAGTTTAGCTCAGTTCTGGGAATCTTTGAAAAACCTATACAAATTTGTTCCTACATAGTAACTTGCAACTATGAATGAGAATGTGCTTGCTTAAAGCAACGTGCTATATGTTCTGAATGCCCGAATTGGGAATCTGTGTCAAAACTTTGTTAGGAATTATGTGATCCTTACAAGCTGGAAGTAAAGGAGATAGGACATGAAGTTATTTCTAGGAGTTGGAGATATACCCACTTTAGCTCAGTTCTGGGCATCATTGAAATACCTATACAAACTTGTTCTTACACAGTAACTTGCAACTTTGAATGAGAATGTGCTTGCTTGCAGCAACGTGCTATATGTTCTGAGTGCCCGAATTGGGAATCTGTGTCAAAACTTTGTTAGGAATTATGTCATCATTACTAGCTGGAAGTAAGGGAGTTGGGGCATGAGGTTATTTCTAGGAGTTGGACACATACCAAATTTAGCTCAGTTCTGGGCATCTTTGAAATACCTATACAAACTTGTTCTTACATAGTAACTTGCAACTTTGAATGAGAATGTGCTTGCTTACAGCAACGTGCTATATGTTCTGAATGTCCGAATTGGGAATCTGTGTCAAAACTTTGTTAGGAATTATGTCATCCTTACTAGCTGGAAGTAAGGGAGTTGGGACATGAAGTTATTTCTAGGAGTTGGACACATACCAAGTTTAGCTCAGTTCTGGGCATCTTTGAAATACCTATACAAACTTGTTCCTACATAGCAACTTGGAACTTTGAATGAGAATGTGCTTACTTACAGCAACGTGCTATATGTTCTGAATGCCCGAATTGGGAATCTGTGTCGAAACTTTGTTAGGAATTATGTGATCCTTACTAGCTGAAAGTAAGGGAGATGAGGCATGAAGTTATTTCTAGGAGTTGGAGACATACCAAGTTTAGCTCAGTTCTGGGCATCTTTGAAAGTCCTATACAAACTTGTTCCTACATAGTAACTTGCAACTATGAATGAGAATGTGCTTGCTTACAGCAACGTGCTATATGTTCTGAATGCCCGAATTGGGAATCTGTGTCAAAACTTTGTGAGGAATAATGTGATCCTTACTAGCTGGAAGTAAGGGAGTTGGGACATGAAGTTATTTCTAGGAGTTGGAGACATACCCACTTTAGCTCAGTTCTGGGAATCTTTGAAATACCTATACAAACTTGTTCCTACATAGTAACTTGCAACTTTGAATGAGAATGTGCTTGTTTACAGCAACGTGCTATATGTTCTGAATGCCCGAATTAGGAATCTGTGTCAAAACTTTGTTAGGAATTATGTGATCCTTACTAGCTGTAAGTAAGGGAGATGGGGCATGAAGTTATTTCTAGGAGTTGGACACATACCAAGTTTAGCTCAGTTCTGGGCATCTTTGAAATACCTATACAAACTTGTTCCTACATAGTAACTTGCAACTTTGAATGAGAATGTGCTTGCTTACAGCAACGTGCTCTGTGTTCTGAATGCCCGAATTGGGAATCTGTGTCAAATCTTTGTTAGAAATTATGTGATCCCTACTAGATGGAAGTAAGTGAGATGGGGCATGAAGTTATTTCTAGGAGTTGGAGACATACAACGTTTAGCTCAGTTCTGGGCATCTTTGAAATACCTATACAGACTTGTTCGTACATAGTAACTTGCAACTTTGAATGAGAATGTGCTTGCTTACAGCAACGTGCTATATGTTCTGAATGCCCGAATTGGGAATCTGTGTCAAAACTTTGTTGGAAATTATGTGATCCTTACTAGCCTGAAGTAAGGAGATGGGGCATGATATTATTTCTATGAGTTGAAGACATAGCAAGTTTAGCTCAGTTCTGGGCATCTTTGAAAGTCCTATACAAACATGTTCCAACATAGTAACATGCAACTTTGAATGAGAGTGTGCTTGCTTACAGCAACGTGTAATATATTCTGAATGCCCGAATTGGGAATCTGTGTCAAAACTTTGTGAAGTATTATGTGATCCTTACTAGCTGGAAGTAAGGGAGTTGGGGCATGAAGTTATTTCTAGGAGTTGGAGACATACCCACTTTAGCTCAGTTCTGGGCATCTTTGAAATACCTATGCAAAGTTGTTCTTACACAGTAACTTGCAACTTTGAATGAGAATGTGCTTGCTTACAGCAACGTGCTATATGTTCTGAGTGCCCGAATTGGGAATCTGTGTCAAAACTTTGTTAGGAATTATGTGATCCTTACTAGCTGGAAGTAAGGGAGATGGGGCATGAAGTTATTTCTATGAGTTGAAGACATAGCAAATTTAGCTCAGTTCTGGGCATCTTTGAAAGTCCTATACAAACTTGTTCCAACATAGTAACTTGCAACTTTGAATGAGAGTGTGCTTGCTTACAGCAACGTGTTATATATTCTGATTGCCCGAATTGGGAATCTGTGTCAAAACTTTGTGAGGAATTATGTGATCCTTACTAGCTGGACGTAAGGGAGTTGGGGCATGAAGTTATTTCTAGGAGTTGAAGACATACCCACTTTAGTTCAGATCTGGGCATCTTTGAAATACCTATACAAACTTGTTCCTACATAGTAACTTGCAACTTTGAATGAGAATGTGCTTGCTTACAGCAACGTGCTATATGTTCTGAATGCCCGAATTTGGAATCTGTGTCAAAACTTTGTTAGGAATTATGTGATCCTTACTAGCTGGAAGTAAGGGAGATGGGGCATGAAGTTATTTCTAGGAGTTGGAGACATACCAAGTTTAGCTCAGTTCTGGGCATCTTTGAAATACCTATACAAACTTGCTCCTTCATAGTAACTTGCAACTATGAATGAGAATGTGCTTGCTTAAAGCAACGTGCTATATGTTCTGAATGCCCGAATTGGGAATCTGTGTCAAAACTTTGTTAGGAATTATGTGATCCTTACTAGCTGGAAGTAAGGGAGATGGGGCATGAAGTTATTTCTAGGAGTTGGAGACACACCCACTTTAGCTCAGTTCTGGGCATCTTTGAAATACCTATACAAATTTGTTCCTACATAGAAACTTGCAACTTTGAATGAGAATGTGCTTGCTTACAGCCACGTGCTATATGTTCTGAATGCCCAAATGGGGAATCTGTGTCAAAACTTTGTTAGGAATTATGTGATCCTTAGTAGCTGGAAGTAAGGGAGTTGGGGCATGAAGTTATTTCTAGGAGTTGGACACATACCAAGTTTAGCTCAGTTCTGTGCATCTTTGAAATACCTATACAAATTTGTTCTTACATAGTAACTTGCAACTTTGAATGAGAATGTGCTTGCTTACAGCAACGTGCTATATTTTCTGAATGTCCGAATTGGGAATCTGTGTCAAAACTTTGTTAGGAATTATGTGATCCTTACTAGCCGGAAGTAAGGGAGTTGGAACATGAAGTTATTTCTAGGAGTTGGACACATACCAAGTTTAGCTCAGTTCTGGGCATCTTTGAAATACCTATATAAACTTGTTCCTACATAGCAACTTGGAACTTTGAATGAGAATGTGCTTACTTAAAGCAACGTGCTATATGTTCTGAATGCCCGAATTGGGAATCTGTGTCGAAACTTTGTTATTAATATTGTGATCCTTACTAGCTGAAAGTAAGGGAGATGGGGCATGAAGTTATTTCTAGGAGTTGGAGACATACCAAGTGTAGCTCAGTTCTCGGCATCTTTGAAATACCTATACAAACTTGTTCCTACATAGTAACTTGCAACTTTGAATGAGAATGTGCTTGCTTAAAGCAACGTGCTATATGTTCTGAATGCCCGAATTGGGAATCTGTGTCAAAACTTTCTTAGGAATTATGTGATCCTTACTAGCCTGAAGTAAGGGAGATGGGGCATGAAGTTATTTCTAGGAGTTGAAGACATAGCAAGTTTAGCTCAGTTCTGGGCATCTTTGAAAGTCCTATACAAACTTGTTCTTGCATAGTAACTTGCAACTTTGAATGAGAGTGTGCTTGCTTACAGCAACGTGTCGTATGTTCTGAATGCCCGAATTGGGAATCTGTGTCAAAACTTTGGTAGGAATTATGTGATCCTTACTAGCTGGACGTAAGGGAGTTGGGGCATGAAGTTATTTCTAGGAGTTGGAGACATACCAAGTTTAGCTCAGTTCTGGGCATCTTTGAAATACCTATACAAACTTGCTCCTTCATAGTAACTTGTAACTATGAATGAGAATGTGCTTGCTTACAGCAACGTGCTATATGTTCTGAATGCCCGAATTGGGAATCTGTGTCAAAATTTTGTTAGGAATGATGTTATCCGTACTAGGTGGAAGTAAGGGAGATGGGGCATGAAGTTATTTCTAGGAGTTGGAGACATACCAAGTTTAGCTCAGTTTTGGGCATCTTTGAAAGTCCTATACAAACTTGTTCCTGCATAGTAACTTGCATCTTTGAATGAGAGTGTGCTTGCTTACAGCAACGTGCTATATGTTCTGAATGCCTGAATTGGGAATCTGTGTCAAAACTTTGATAGGAATTATGTGATCCTTACTAGCTGGACGTAAGGGAGTTGGGACATGAAGTTATTTCTAGGAGTTGGAGACATACCAAGTTTAGCTCAGTTCTGGGCATCTTTGAAATACCTATACAAACTTGCTCCTTCATAGTAACTTGCAACTATGAATGAGAATGTGCTTGCTTACAGCAACGTGCTATATGTTCTGAATGCCCGAATTGGGAATCTGTGTCAAAACTTTGTTAGGAATTATGTGATCCTTATTAGGTGGAAGTAAGGGAGATGGGGCATGAAGTTATTTCTAGGAGTTGGAGACATACCCACTTTACCTCAGTTCTGGGCATCTTTGAAATACCTATACAAACTTGTTCCTACATAGTGACTTGCAACTATGAATGAGAATGTGCTAGCTTACAGCAACGTGCTATATGTTCTGAATGCCCGAATTGGGAATCTGTGTCAAAACTTTGATAGGAATTATGTGATCCTTACTAGGTGGAAGTAAGGGAGATGGGGCATGAAGTTATTTCTAGGAGTTGGAGACATACCAAGTTTAGCTCAGTTCTGGGCATCTTTGAAATACCTATACAAACTTGTTCCTACATAATAACTTGCAACTTTCAATGAGAATGTGCTTGCTTACAGCAACGTGCTATATGTTCTGAATGCCCGTATTGGGAATCTGTGTCAAAACTTTGTTAGGAATTATGTGATCCTTACTAGCTGGAAGTAAGGGAGTTGGGGCATCAAGTTATTTCTAGGAGTTGGACATATACCCACTTTAGCTCAGTTCTGGGCATCTTTGAAATACCTATACAAACTTGTTCCTACATAGTAACTTGCATCTTTGAATGAGAATGTGCTTGCTTAAAGCAACGTGCTATATGTTCTGAATGCCCGAATTAGGAATCTGTGTCAAAACTTTGTTAGGAATTATGTGATCCTTACTAGCTGGAAGTAAGGGAGATGGGGCATGAAGTTATTTCTAGGAGTTGGAGACATACCAAGTTTAGCTCAGTTCTGGGCATCTTTGAAATACCTATACAAACTTGTTCCTACATAGTAACTTGCAACTTTTAATGAGAATGTGCTTGCTTACAGCAACGTGCTATATGTTCTGAATGCCCGAATTTGGAATCTGTGTCAAAACTTTGTTAGGAATTATGTGATCCTTACTAGCTGGAAGTAAGGGAGATGGGGCATGAAGTTATTTCTAGGAGTTGGAGACATACCAAGTTTAGCTCAGTTCTGGGCATCTTTGAAATACCTATACAAACTTGCTCCTTCATAGTAACTTGCAACTATGAATGAGAATGTGCTTGCTTAAAGCAACGTGCTATATGTTCTGAATGCCCGAATTGGGAATCTGTGTCAAAACTTTGTTAGGAATTATGTGATCCTTACTAGCTGGAAGTAAGGGAGATGGGGCATGAAGTTATTTCTAGGAGTTGGAGACACACCCACTTTAGCTCAGTTCTGGGAATCTTTGAAATACCTATACAAATTTGTTCCTACATAGAAACTTGCAACTTTGAATGAGAATGTGCTTGCTTACAGCAACGTGCTATATGTTCTCAATGCCCGAATGGGGAATCTGTGTCAAAACTTTGTTAGGAATTATGTGATCCTTAGTAGCTGGAAGTAAGGGAGTTGGGGCATGAAGTTATTTCTAGGAGTTGGACACATACCAAGTTTAGCTCAGTTCTGTGCATCTTTGAAATACCTATACAAATTTGTTCTTACATAGTAACTTGCAACTTTGAATGAGAATGTGCTTGCTTACAGCAACGTGCTATATTTTCTGAATGTCCGAATTGGGAATCTGTGTCAAAACTTTGTTAGGAATTATGTGATCCTTACTAGCCGGAAGTAAGGGAGTTGGAACATGAAGTTATTTCTAGGAGTTGGACACATACCAAGTTTAGCTCAGTTCTGGGCATCTTTGAAATACCTATATAAACTTGTTCCTACATAGCAACTTGGAACTTTGAATGAGAATGTGCTTACTTAAAGCAACGTGCTATATGTTCTGAATGCCCGAATTGGGAATCTGTGTCGAAACTTTGTTATTAATATTGTGATCCTTACTAGCTGAAAGTAAGGGAGATGGGGCATGAAGTTATTTCTAGGAGTTGGAGACATACCAAGTGTAGCTCAGTTCTCGGCATCTTTGAAATACCTATACAAACTTGTTCCTACATAGTAACTTGCATCTTTGAATGAGAATGTGCTTGCTTAAAGCAACGTGCTATATGTTCTGAATGCCGGAATTAGGAATCTGTGTCAAAACTTTGTTAGGAATTATGTGATCCTTACTAGCTGGAAGTAAGGGAGATGGGGCATGAAGTTATTTCTAGGAGTTGGAGACATACCAAGTTTAGCTCAGTTCTGGGTATCTTTGAAATACCTATACAAACTTGTTCCTACATAGTAACTTGCAACTTTTAATGAGAATGTGCTTGCTTACAGCAACGTGCTATATGTTCTGAATGCCCGAATTTGGAATCTGTGTCAAAACTTTGTTAGGAATTATGTGATCCTTACTAGCTGGAAGTAAGGGAGATGGGGCATGAAGTTATTTCTAGGAGTTGGAGACATACCAAGTTTAGCTCAGTTCTGGGCATCTTTGAAATACCTATACAAACTTGCTCCTTCATAGTAACTTGCAACTATGAATGAGAATGTGCTTGCTTAAAGCAACGTGCTATATGTTCTGAATGCCCGAATTGGGAATCTGTGTCAAAACTTTGTTAGGAATTATGTGATCCTTACTAGCTGGAAGTAAGGGAGATGGGGCATGAAGTTATTTCTAGGAGTTGGAGACACACCCACTTTAGCTCAGTTCTGGGCATCTTTGAAATACCTATACAAATTTGTTCCTACATAGAAACTTGCAACTTTGAATGAGAATGTGCTTGCTTACAGCAACGTGCTATATGTTCTCAATGCCCGAATGGGGAATCTGTGTCAAAACTTTGTTAGGAATTATGTGATCCTTAGTAGCTGGAAGTAAGGGAGTTGGGGCATGAAGTTATTTCTAGGAGTTGGACACATACCAAGTTTAGCTCAGTTCTGTGCATCTTTGAAATACCTATACAAATTTGTTCTTACATAGTAACTTGCAACTTTGAATGAGAATGTGCTTGCTTACAGCAACGTGCTATATTTTCTGAATGTCCGAATTGGGAATCTGTGTCAAAACTTTGTTAGGAATTATGTGATCCTTACTAGCCAGAAGTAAGGGAGTTGGAACATGAAGTTATTTCTAGCAGTTGGACACATACCAAGTTTAGCTCAGTTCTGGGCATCTTTGAAATACCTATATAAACTTGTTCCTACATAGCAACTTGGAACTTTGAATGAGAATGTGCTTACTTAAAGCAACGTGCTATATGTTCTGAATGCCCGAATTGGGAATCTGTGTCGAAACTTTGTTATTAATATTGTGATCCTTACTAGCTGAAAGTAAGGGAGATGGGGCATGAAGTTATTTCTAGGAGTTGGAGACATACCAAGTGTAGCTCAGTTCTCGGCATCTTTGAAATACCTATACAAACTTGTTCCTACATAGTAACTTGCAACTTTGAATGAGAATGTGCTTGCTTAAAGCAACGTGCTATATGTTCTGAATGCCCGAATTTGGAATCTGTGTCAAATCTTTCTTAGGAATTATGTGATCCTTACTAGCCTGAAGTAAGGGAGATGGGGCATGAAGTTATTTCTAGGAGTTGAAGACATAGCAAGTTTAGCTCAGTTCTGGGCATCTTTGAAAGTCCTATACAAACTTGTTCTTGCATAGTAACTTGCAACTTTGAATGAGAGTGTGCTTGCTTACAGCAACGTGTCGTATGTTCTGAATGCCCGAATTGGGAATCTGTGTCAAAACTTTGGTAGGAATTATGTGATCCTTACTAGCTGGACGTAAGGGAGTTGGGGCATGAAGTTATTTCTAGGAGTTGGAGACATACCAAGTTTAGCTCAGTTCTGGGCATCTTTGAAATACCTATACAAACTTGCTCCTTCATAGTAACTTGTAACTATGAATGAGAATGTGCTTGCTTACAGCAACGTGCTATATGTTCTGAATGCCCGAATTGGGAATCTGTGTCAAAATTTTGTTAGGAATGATGTTATCCTTACTAGGTGAAAGTAAGGGAGATGGGGCATGAAGTTATTTCTAGGAGTTGGAGACATACCAAGTTTAGCTCAGTTTTGGGCATCTTTGAAAGTCCTATACAAACTTGTTCCTGCATAGTAACTTGCAACTTTGAATGAGAGTGTGCTTGCTTACAGCAACGTGCTATATGTTCTGAATGCCTGAATTGGGAATCTGTGTCAAAACTTTGATAGGAATTATGTGATCCTTACTAGCTGGACGTAAGGGAGTTGGGACATGAAGTTATTTCTAGGAGTTGGAGACATACCAAGTTTAGCTCAGTTCTGGGCATCTTTGAAATACCTATACAAACTTGCTCCTTCATAGTAACTTGCAACTATGAATGAGAATGTGCTTGCTTACAGCAACGTGCTATATGTTCTGAATGCCCGAATTGGGAATCTGTGTCAAAACTTTGTTAGGAATTATGTGATCCTTACTAGGTGGAAGTAAGGGAGATGGGGCATGAAGTTATTTCTAGGAGTTGGAGACATACCCACTTTACCTCAGTTCTGGGCATCTTTGAAATACCTATACAAACTTGTTCCTACATAGTGACTTGCAACTATGAATGAGAATGTGCTAGCTTACAGCAACGTGCTATATGTTCTGAATGCCCGAATTGGGAATCTGTGTCAAAACTTTGATAGGAATTATGTGATCCTTACTAGGTGGAAGTAAGGGAGATGGGGCATGAAGTTATTTCTAGGAGTTGGAGACATACCAAGTTTAGCTCAGTTCTGGGCATCTTTGAAATACCTATACAAACTTGTTCCTACATAATAACTTGCAACTTTCAATGAGAATGTGCTTGCTTACAGCAACGTGCTATATGTTCTGAATGCCCGTATTGGGAATCTGTGTCAAAACTTTGTTAGGAATTATGTGATCCTTACTAGCTGGAAGTAAGGGAGTTGGGGCATCAAGTTATTTCTAGGAGTTGGACATATACCCACTTTAGCTCAGTTCTGGGCATCTTTGAAATACCTATACAAACTTGTTCCTACATAGTAACTTGCATCTTTGAATGAGAATGTGCTTGCTTAAAGCAACGTGCTATATGTTCTGAATGCCCGAATTAGGAATCTGTGTCAAAACTTTGTTAGGAATTATGTGATCCTTACTAGCTGGAAGTAAGGGAGATGGGGCATGAAGTTATTTCTAGGAGTTGGAGACATACCAAGTTTAGCTCAGTTCTGGGCATCTTTGAAATACCTATACAAACTTGTTCCTACATAGTAACTTGCAACTTTTAATGAGAATGTGCTTGCTTACAGCAACGTGCTATGTGTTCTGAATGCCCGAATTGGGAATCTGTGTCAAAACTTTGTTAGAAATTATGTGATCCTTACTAGATGGTAGTAAGGGAGATGGGGCATGAAGTTATTTCTAGGAGTTGGAGACATACAACGTTTAGCTCAGTTCTGGGCATCTTTGAAATACCTATACAGACTTGTTCGTACATAGTAACTTGCAACTTTGAATGAGAATGTGCTTGCTTACAGCAACGTGCTATATGTTCTGAATGCCCGAATTGGGAATCTGTGTCAAAACTTTGTTAGGAATGATGTGATCCTTACTAGCTGGAAGTAAGGGAGATGGGGAATGAAGTTATTTCTAGGAGTTGGAGACATACCATGTTTAGCTCAGTTCTGGGCATCTTTGAAATACCTATACAAACTTGTTCCTACATAGTAACTTGCAACTTTGAATGAGAATGTGCTTGCTTACAACAACGTGCTATATGTTCTGAATGCCCGAATTGGGAATCTGTGTCAAAACTTTGTTAGGAATTATGTGATCCTTACTAGCTGGAAGTAAGGGAGATGGGGCATCAAGTTATTTCTAGGAATTGGAGACATACAACGTTTAGCTCACTTCTGGGCATCTTTGAAATACCAATACAAACTTGTTCCTACATAGTAACTTGCAACTTTGAATGAGAATGTGCTTAATTACAGCAACGTGCTATATGATCTGAATGCCCGAATTGGGAATCTGTGTCTAAACTTTGTTAGGAATTATGTGATCCTTACAAGCTGGAAGTAAGGGAGATGAGGCATGAAGTTATTTCTAGGAGTTGGAGACATACCAAGTTTAGCTCAGTTATGGGCATCTTTGAAATACCTATACAAACTTGTTCCTACATAGTAACTTTCAACTTTGAATGAGAATGTGCTTGCTTACAGCAACGTGCTATTTGCTCTGAAATCCCGAATTGGGAATCTGTGTCAAAACTTTGTTAGGAATTATGTGATCCTTACTAGCTGGAAGTAAGGGAGATGGGGCTTGAAGTTATTTCTAGGATTTGGAGACATACCCACTTTAGCTCAGTTCTGCGCATCTTTGAAATACCTATATAAAATGGTCCTACATAGTAACTTGCATTTTTGAATGAGAATGTGCTTGCTTACAGCAACGTGCTATATGTTGTGAATTCCCGAATTGGGAATCTGTGTCAAAACTTTGTTAGGAATTATGTGATCCTTACCAGCTGGAAGTAAGGGAGATGAGGCATGAAGTTATTTCTAGGAGTTTGAGACATACCAAGTTTAGCTCAGTTCTGCGCATCTTTGAAATACCTATACAAACTTGTTCCTACATAGTAACTTGCAACTTTGAATGAGAATGTGCTTGCTTACAGCAACGTGGTATATGTTCTGAATGTCCGAATTGGGAATCTGTTTCAAAACTTTGTTAGAAATTATGTGATCCTTACTAGCTGGAAGTAAGGGAGATGGGGCATGAAGTTATTTCTAGGAGTTGGAGACATACAACGTTTAGCTCAGTTCTGGGTATCTTTGAAATACCTATACAAACTTGTTCATTCATAGTAACTTGCAACTTTGAATGAGAATGTGCTTGCTTACAGCAATGTGCTAAATGTTCTGAATGCTCGAAATGGGAATCTGTGTCAAAATTTTGTTAGGAATTATGTGATCCTTACTAGCTGGAAGTAAGGGAGATGGGGCATGAAGTTATTTCTAGGAGTTGGAGACATACCAAGTTTAGCTCAGATCTGGGCATCTTTGAAATACCTATACAAACTTGTTCCTACATAGTAACTTGCAACTTTGAATGAGAATGTGCTTGCTTACAGCAACGTGCTATATGTTCTGAATGCCCGAATTGGGAATCTGTGTCAAAACTTTCTTAGGAAATATGTGATCCTTACTAGCTGGAAGTAGGGGAGATGGGGCATGAAGTTATTTCTAGGAGTTGGAGACATACCCACTTTACCTCAGTTCTGGGCATCTTTGAAATACCTATACAAACTTGTTCCTACATAGTAACTTGCAATTTTGAATGAGAATGTGCTTACTTACAGCAACGCGCTATATGTTCTGAATGCCCGAATTGGGAATCTGTGTCAAATCTTTGTTAGGAATTATGTGATCCTTACTAGATGGAAGTAAGGGAGATGGGGCATGAAGTTATTTCTAGGAGTTGGAGACATACCAAGTTTAGCTCACTTCTGGGCATCTTTGAAATACCTATACAAACTTGTTCCTACATAGTAACTTGCAACTTTGAATGAGAATGTGCTTGCTTACAGAAACGTGCTATATGTTCTGAATGCCCGAATTGGGAATCTGTGTCAAAACTTTGTTAGGAATTATGTGATCCTTACTAGCTGGAAGTAAGGGTGATGGGCCATGAAGTTATTTCTAGGAGTTGGAGACATACCAAGTTTAGCTCAGTTCTGGGCATCTTTGAAATACCTATACAAACTTGTTCTTACATAGTAACTTGCAACTTTGAATGAGAATGTGCTTGCTAAAAGCAACGTGCTATATATTCTGAATGTCCGAATTGGGAATCTGTGTCAAAACTTTGTTAGGAATTATGTGATCCTTACTAGCTAGAAGTAAGGGAGATGAGACATGAAGTTATTTCTAGGAGTTGGAGACATATCAAGTTTAGCTCAGTTCTGGGCATCTTTGAAATACCTATAGAAACTTGTTCCTACATAGTAACTTGCATCTTTGAATGAGAATGTGCTTGCTTACAGCAACGTGCTATATGTTCTGAATGCCCGAATTCGGAATCTGTGTCAAAAATTTTTTAGGAATTATGTGATCCTTACTAGCTGGAAGTAAGGGAGTTGGGGCATGAAGATATTTCTAGGAGTTGGACACATACCAAGTTTAGCTCAGTTCTGGGCATCTTTGAAATACATATACAAACTTGTTCCTACATTGTAACTTGCAACTTTGAATGAGAATGTGCTTGCTTAAAGCAACGTGCTATATGTTCTGAAAGTAAGAATTGGGAATCTGTGTCAAAACTTTGTTAGGAATTATGTGACCCTTACTAGCTGGAAGTAAGTGAGATGAGGCCTGAAGTTATTTCTAGGAGTTGGATACATACCCACTTTAGCTCAGTTTTTTGCATCTTTGAAATACCTATACAAACTTGTTCCTACATAGTAACTTGCTACTTGGAATGAGAAAGTGCTTGTTAAAGCAACATGCTATATTTTCTGAATGCCCGAATTGGAAATCTGTGTCAAATCTTTGATAGGAATTATGTGATCCTTACTAGCTGGAAGTAAGGGAGATGGGGCATCAAGTTACTTCTAGGAGTTAGAGACATACCAAGTTTTGCTCTGTTCTTGGCATCTTTGAAATACCTATACAAACTTGTTCCTACATAGTATCTTGCAACTTTGAATGAGAATGTGCTTGCTTACAGCAACGTGTTTTATGTTCTGAAAGCCTGAATTGGGAATCTTTGTCAAAAATTTGTTAGGAATTATGTGATCCTTACTAGCTGGAAGTAATGGAAATGGGGCATGAAGTTATTTCTAGGAGTTGGAGACATACCAAGTTTAGCTCAGTTATGGGCATATTTGAAATACCTATACAAATTTGTTCCTACCTAGTAACTTGCTAATTGGAATAAGAAATTGCTTGCTTAAAGTAACGTGCTATATGTTCTGATTGCCCGAATTGGGAATCTGTGTCAAAATTTTGTTAGGAATTATGTGATCCTTACTAGCTGGAAGTAAGGGAGATGAGGCATGAAGTTATTTCTAGGAGTTGGACACATACCAATTTTAGCTCAGTTCTGGGCATCTTTGAAATACCTATACAAACTTGTTCCTACATAGTAACTTGCATCTTTGAATGAGAATGTGCTTGCTTACAGCAACGTGCTATATGTTCTGAATGCCCGAATTGGGAATCTGTGTCAAAACTTTGTTAGGAATTATGTGATCCTTCCTAGCTGGAAGTAAGGGAGTTGGGGCATGAAGTTATTTCTAGGAGTTGGAGACATACCAAGTTTTGCTCAGTTCTGGGCATCTTTGAAATACCTATACAAACTTGTTCCTACATAGTAACTTGCATCATTGAATGAGAATGTGCTTGCTTACAGCAACGTGCTATATGTTCTGAATGCCCGAATTGGGAATCTGTGTCAAAACTTTGTTAGGAATTATGTGATCCTTCCTAGCTGAAACTAAGGGATTTGGGACATGAAGTTATTTCTAGGAGTTGGAGACATACCAAGTTTAGCTCAGTTCTGGGCATTTTTGAAAGTCCTATACAAACTTGTTCCTACATAGTAACTTGCAACTTTGAATGAGAATGTGCTTGCTTACAGCAACGTGCTACATGTTCTGAATGCCCGAATTGGAAATCTGTGTCAAAACTTTCTTTGGAATTATGTGATCTTTACTAGTTGGAAGTAAGAGAGATGGGGCATGATGTTATTTCTAGGAGTTGGAGACATACCAAGTTTAGCTCAGTTCTGGGCATCTTTGAAATACCTATAGAAACTTGTTCCTACATAGTATCTTGCATCTTTGAATGAGAATGTGCCTGCTTACAGCAACGTGCTATATGTTCTGAATGCCTGAATTGGGAATCTGTGTCAAAACTTTGTTAGGAATTATGTGATCCTTACTAGCTGGAAGTAAGTGAGATGGGGCATGAAGTTATTTCTATGAGTTGGAGTCATACCAAGTTTAGCTCAGTTCTGGGCATCGTTGATAGTCCTATACAAACTTGTTCTTTCATAGTAACATGCAACTTTGAATGAGAATGTGCTTGGTTACAGCAACGTGCTATATGTTCTGAATGCCCGAATTGGGAATCTGTGTCAAAACTTTCTTAGGAATTATGTGATCCTTACTAGCTGGAAGTAAGTGAGATGAGGCATGAAGTTATTTCTTGGAGTTGGATACATACCCAATTTAGCTCAGTTTTTGCATCTTTGAAATACCTATACAAACTAGTTCCTACATAGTAACTTGCTACTTGTAATGAGAAAGTGCTTGCTAAAGCAACATGCTATATTTTCTGAATGCCCGAATTGGGAATCTGTGTCAAAACTTTGATAGGAATTATGTGATCCTTACTAGCTGGAAGTAAGGGAGATGGGGCATCAAGTTATTTCTAGGAGATAGAGACATACCAAGTTTTGCTCTGTTCTTGGCATCTTTGAAATACCTATACAAACTTGTTCCTACATAGTATCTTGCAACTTTGAATGAGAATGTGCTTGCTTACAGCAACGTGCTATATGTTCTGAAAACCCGAAGTGGGAATCTGTGTCAAAAGTTTGTTAAGAATTATGTGATCCTTACTAGCTGGAAGTAAAGGACATGGGGCATGAAGTTATTTCTAGGAGTTGGAGACATACCAAGTTTAGCTCAGTTCTGGGCATATTTGAAATACCTATACAAATTTGTTCCTACCTAGTAACTTGCTAATTGGAATGAGAAAGTGCTTGCTTAAAGGAACGTGCTATATGTTCTGAATGCCCGAATTGGGAATCTGTGTCAAAATTTTGTTAGGAATTATGTGATCCTTACTAGCTGGAAGTAAGGGAGATGAGGCATGAAGTTATTTCTAGGACTTGGACACATACCAAGTTTAGCTCAGTTCTGGGCATCTTTGAAATACCTATACAACTTGTTCCTACATAGTAACTTGCATCTTTGAATGAGAATGTGCTTGCTTACAGCAACGTGCTATATGTTCTGAATGCCCGAATTGGGAATCTGTGTCAAAACTCTGATAGGAATTATGTGATCCTTACTAGTTGGAAGTAAGGGAGATGGGGCATGAAGTTATTTCTAGGAATTGGAGACATACCAAGTTTAGCTCAGTTCTGGGCATCTTTGAAATACCTATACAAACTTGTTCCTACCGAGTAACTTGCTATTTGTAATGAGAAAGTGCTTGCTTAAAGGAACGTGCTATATGTTCTGAATGCCCGAATTGGGAATCTGTGTCAAAACTTGTTAGGAATTATGTGATCCTTAGTAGCTGGAATTAAGGGAAATGAGGCATGAAGTTATTTCTAGGAGTTGGAGACATACCAAGTTTAGCTCAGTTCTGGGCATCTTTGAAATACCTATACAAACTTGTTCCTACATAGTAACTTGCATCTTTGAATGAGAATGTGCTTGCTTACAGCAACGTGCTATATATTCTGAATGCCCGAATTGGGAATCTGTGTCAAACTTTGTTTGGTATTATGTGATCCTTACTAGCTGGAAGTAAGGGAGATGGTGCATGAAGTTATTTCTAAGAGTTGGAGACATACCAAGTTTAGCTCAGTTCTGGGCATCTTTGCAAGTCCTATTCAAACTTGTTCTAACATAGTAACATGCAACTTTGAATGAGAATGTGCTTGCTTACAGCAACGTGCTATATGTTCTGAATGCCCGAATTGGGAATCTGTATCAAAACATTGTTAGGAATTATGTGATACTTACTAGCTGGAAGTAAGTGAAATGGGGCATGAAGTTATTTCTAGGAGTTGAAGACATACCCACTTTAGCTCAGTTCTGGGCATTTTTGAAATACCTATAGAAACATGTTCCTACATAGTAACTTGCATCTTTGAATGAGAATGTGCTTGCTTACAGCAACGTGCTAAATGATCTGAATGCACGAATGGGGAATCTGTGTCAAAACTTTGTTAGGAATTATGTGATCCTTACTAGCTGGAAGTAAGGGAGATGGGGCATGAAGTTATTTCTGGGAGTTGGAGACATACCAAATTTAGCTCAGTTCTGGGCATCTTTGAAATACCTATACAAACATGTTCCTGCATAGTAACTTGCATCTTGGAATGAGAATGTGCTTGCTTACAGCAACGTGCTATATGTTCTGAATGCCCGAATTGGGAATCTGTGTCAAAACATTGTTAGGAATTATGTGATCCTTACTAGCTGGAAATAAGTGAGATGGGGCATGATGTTATTTCTAGGAGTTGGAGACATACCCACTTTAGCTCAGTTCTGGGCATCTTTGAAATACCTATAGAAACTTTTCCTACATAGTAACATGCTAGTTGGAATGAGAGAGTGCTTGCTTAAAGCAACGTGCTATATGTTCTGAATGCCCGAATTGGGAATCTGTGTCAAAACTTTGTTAGGAATTATGTGATCCTTACTTGCTGGAAATAAGGGAGATGGGGCATGAAGTTATTTCTAGGAGTTGGAGACATAGCCACTTTAGCTCAGTTCTGGGAATCTTTGAAATACCTATACAAACATGTTCCTACATAGTAACTTGCAACTTTGAATGAGAATGTGCTTGCTTACAACAACGTGCTATATGTTCTGAATGCCCGAATTAGGAATCTATGTCAAAACTTTGTGAGCATTTATGTGATCCTTACCAGCTGGAAGTAAGGGAGAAGGGGCATGAAGTTATTTCTAGGAGTTGGAGACATTCCAAGTGTAGCTCAGTTCTGGGCATCTTTGAAATACCTATACAAACTTGTTCCTACATTGTAACTTGCAACTTTGAATGAGAATGTGCTTGCTTACAGCAACGTGCTACATGTTCTGAATGCCCGAATTAGGAATCTGTGTCAAAACTTTGTTAGGATTTATGTGATCCTTACTAGCTGGAAGTAAGGGAGAAGGGGCATGAAGTTATTTCTTGGAGTTGGAGACATTCCAAGTTTAGCTCAGTTCTGGGCATCTTTGAAATACCTATACAAACTTGTTCCTACATAGTAACTTGCAACTTTGAATGAGAATGTGCTTGCTTACAGCAACGTGCTATATGTTCTGAATGCCCGAATTGGGAATCTGTGTCAAAACTTTGTTAGGAATTATGTGATCCTTACTAGCTGAAAGTAAGGGAGATGGGGCATGAAGTTATTTCTAGGTATTGGAGACATACCAAGTTTAGCTCAGTTCTGGGCATCTTAGAAATCCCTATATAAACTTGGTCCTACATAGTAACTTGCAACTTTGAATGAGAATGTGCTTGCTTATAGCAACGTGCTACATGTTTTGAATGCCCGAATTGGGAATCTGTGTCTTAACATTGTTAGGAATTATGTGATCCTTACCAGCTGGAAGTAAGGGAGATGGGGCATGAAGTTATTTCTAGAAGTTGGAGACATACCAAGTTTAGCTCAGTTCTTGGCGTCTTTGATAGTCCTATACAAACTTGTTAATACTTAGTAACTTGCATCTTTGAATGAGAATGTGCTTGCTTACAGCAACATGCTATATGTTCTGAATGCCAGATTTGGGAATCTGTGTCAAAACTTTGTTAGGAATGATGTGATCCTTACTAGCTGGAAGTAAGGGAGTTGCGGCATGAAGTTATTTCTAGGAGTTGGAGACATACCAAGTTCAGCTCAGTTCTGGGCATCTTAGAAATACCTATATAAACTTGGTCCTACATAGTGACTTGCAACTTTAAGTGAGAATGTGCTTACTTACAGCAACGTGCTATATGTTCTGAATGCCCTAATTGGGAATCTGTGTCAAAACTTTGTTAGGAATTATGTGATCCTTACTAGCTGGAAGTAAGGGAGATGGCGCATGAAGCTATTTCTAGGAATTGGAGACATACCCACTTAACCTCAGTTCTTGGCATCTTTGAAATACCTATAGAAACTTGTTCCTACATAGTAACTTGGTACTTGGAATGAGAATGTGCTTGCTTAAAGGAACGTGCTATATGTTCTCAATGCCCAGTTGGGAATCTGCGTCAAAACTTTCTTAGGAATTATGTGATCCTTACTAGATGGAAGTAATGGAGAAGGGGCATGAAGTTATTTCTAGGAGTTGGAGACATACATACTTTAGCTCAGTACTGGGCATCTTTGAAATACCTATGGAAACTTGTTCCTTCATAGTAACTGGCTACTTGGAATGAGAAAGTGCTTGCTTAAAGCAACGTGCTACATGTTCTGAATGCCCGAATTGGGAATCTGTGTCAAATATTTGTTAGGAATTATGTGATCCTTACTAGCTGGAAGTAAGGGAGATGGGGCATGAATTTATTTCTAGGAGTTGGAGACATAACAAGTTTAGCTCAGTTCTGGGCATCTTTGAGATACCAATACAAACTTGTTCCTACATAGTAACTTGCAACTTTGAATGAGAATGTGCCTGCTTACAGCAACGTGCTATATGTTCTGAATGCCCGAACTGGGAATCTGTGTCAAAACTTTGTTAGGAATTATGTGATCCTTGCTAGCTGGAAGTAAGGGAGTTGGGACATGAAGTTATTTCTAGGAGTTGGAGACATACTCACTTTAGCTTAGTTCTGGGCATCTTTGTAATACCTATACAAACTTGTTCCTACATAGCAACTTGCAACTTTGAATGAGAATGTGCTTCCTTAAAGCAACAGGCTACATGTTCTGAATGCCCGAATTGGGAATCTGTGTCAAAACATTGTTAGGAATTATGTGATCCATACTAGTTGGAAGCAAGTGAGATGGGGCATGAAGTTATTTCTTGGAGTTGGAGACATACCAAGTTTAGATCAGTTCTGGGCATCTTTGAAATACCTATACAAACTTGTTCCTACATAGTAACTTGCAACTTTGAATGAGAATGTGCTTGCTTAAAGTAACGTGCTACATGTTCTGAATGCCCTAATTGGGAATCTGTGTCAAAACTTTGTTAGGAATTATGTGATTCTTACTAACTGGAAGTAAGGGAGATGGGGCATGAAGTTATTTCTAGGAGGTGGAGACATACCAACTTTAGCTCAGTTCTGGGCATCTTTGAAATACCTATACATACTCGTTCCTACAGAGTAACTTGCAACTTTGAATGAGAATGTGCTTGCTCACAGCAACGTGCTACATGTTCTGAATGCCCGAATTGGGAATCTGTGTCAAATCTTTGTTATGGATTATGTGATCCTTACTGATGGAAGTAAGGGAGATGGGGCATGGATTTATTTCTAGGAGTTGGAGACATACCCACTTTACCTCAGTTCTGGGCATCTTTGAAATACCTATACAAACTTGTTCCTACATAGTAACTTGCAACTTTGAATGAGAATGTGCTTGCTTAAAGCAACGTGCTACATGTTCTGAATGCCCGAATTGGGAATCTGTGTCAAAACTTTGTTAGGAATTATGTGATCCTTACCAGCTGGAAGTGAAGGAGATGGGGCATGAAGTTATTTCTAGGAGTTGGAGACATACCCAGTTTAGCTCAGTTCTGGGCATTTTTGAAATACCTATACAAACTTGTTCCAACATAGTAACTTGCTACTTGGAATGAGAAAGTGCTTGCTTAAAGCAACGTGCTGCATGTTCTGAATGCCCGAATTGGGAATCTGTGTCAAAACTTTGTTGGAAATTATGTGATCCATACTAGTTGGAAGCAAGTGAGACGGGGCATGAAGTTATTTCTTGGAGTTGGAGACATACCAAGTTTAGATCAGTTCTGGGCATCTTTGAAATACCTATAAAAACTAGTTCCTACATAGTAACTTGCAAGATTGAATGAGAATGTGCTTGCTTACAGCAACGTGCTACAAGATCTGAATGCCCGAATTGGGAATCTGTGTCAAAACTTTGTTAGGAAATATCTGATCCTCACTAGCTGGAAGTAAGGGAGATGGGGCATGGATTTATGTCTAGGAGTTGGAGACATACCCACTTTACCTCAGTTCTGGGCATCTTTGAAATACCTATACAAACTTGTTCCTACATAGTAACTTGCAACATTGAATGAGAATGTGCTTGCTTACAGCAACGTGCTATATGTTCTGAATGCCCGAATTGGGAATCTGTGTCAAAACTTTGTTAAGTATTATGTGATCCTTACTAGCTGGAAGTAAGGGAGTTGCGGCATGAAGTTATTTCTAGGAGTTGGAGACATACCAAGTTTAGCTCAGTTCTGGGCATCTTTGAAGTACCTATACAAACTTGTTCATACATAGTAACTTGCAACTTTGAATGAGAATGTGCTTACTTACAGCAACGTGCTATATGTTCTGAATTCCCGAATTGGGAATCTGTGTCAAAACTTTGTTAGCAATTATGTGATCCTTACTAGCTGGAAGTAAGGGAGATGGGGCACGAAGTTATTTCTAGGAGTTGGAGACATACCACTTTAGCTCAGTTCTGGGCATCTTTGAAATACCTATAAAAACTTGTTCCTACATAGTAACTTGCTACTTGGAATGAGGAAGTGCTTGCTTAATGCAACGTGCTATATGTTCTGAATGCCCGAATTTGGAATCTGTGTCAAAACTTTTTTAGGAATTATGTGATCCTTAAGAGCTGGAAGTAAGGGAGATGGGGCATGAAGTTATTTCTAGGAAATGGAGACATACCATGTTTAGCTCAGTATTGGGCATCTTTGAAGTACCTATACAAACTTGTTCCTACATAGTAACTTGCATCTTTGAATGAGAATGTGCTTGCTTACAGCAACGTGCTATATGTTCTGAATGCCCGAATTGGGAATCTGTGTCAAAACTTTGTTAGGAATTATGTGATCCTTTCTAGAGGGAAGTAAGGGAGTTGGGGTATGAAGTTATTTCTAGGAGTTGGAGACATACCAAGTTTAGCTTTGTTCTAGGCATCTTTAAAAGTCCTATACAAACTTGTTCCTACATAGTAACTTGCAACTTTGAATGAGAATGTGCTTGCTTACAGCAACGTGATATATGTTCTGAATGCCCGAATTGGGAATCTGTGTCAAAACCTTGTGAGCAATTATGTGATCCTTACAAGCTGGAAGTAAGGGAGATGGGGCATGAAGATATTTCTAGGAGTTGGAGACATACCCACTTTAGCTCAGTTCTGGGCATCTTTGAAATACCTATACAAACTTGATCCTACATAGTTACTTGGAACTTTGAATGAGAAAGTGCTTCCTTAAAGCAACGTGCTACATGTTCTGAATGCCCGAATTGGGAATCTGTGTGAAAACTTTGTTAGGCATTATGTGATCCTTACTAGCTGGAAGTAAAGGAGATGGTGCATGAAGTTATTTTTAGGAGTTGGAGACATACCAAGTTTAGCTCAGTTCTGGGCATCTTTGAAATAGCTATACAAACTTGTTCCTACATAGTAACTTGCAACTTTGAATGAGAATGTGCTTGCTTAAAGTAATGTGCTACATGTTCTGAATGCCCGAATTGGGAATCTGTGTCAAAACTTTGTTAGGAATTATGTGATCCTTACTAGCTGGAAGTAAGGGAGTTGGGGCATATACTTATTTCTAGGAGTTGGAGACATACCAAGTTTAGCTCAGTTCTGGGCATCTTTGAAATAGCTATACAAACTTGTTCCTGCATAGTAACTTGCAACTTTGAATGAGAATGGGCTTGCTTACAGCAACGTGCTACAAGTTCTGAATGCCCGAATTGGAAATCTGTGTCAAAACTTTGTTAGGAATTATATGATCCTCACTAGCTGGAAGTAAGGGAGATGGGGCATGGATTAATGTCTAGGAGTTGGAGACATACCCACTTTACCTCAGTTCTGGGCATCTTTGAAATACCTATACAAACTTGTTCCTACATAGTACCTTGCTACTTGGAAAGAGAATGTGCTTGCTTAAAGCAACGTGCTATATGTTCTGAATGCCCGAATTGGGAATCTGTCTCAAAACTTTGTTAGGAATTATGTGATCCTTACTAGCTGGAAGCAAGGGAGATGACGCATGAAGTTATTTCTTGGAGTTGGAGACATACCAAGTGAAGCTCAGTTCTGGGCATCTTTGAAATACCTATACAAACTTGTTCCTACATAGTAACTTGCAACATTGAATGAGAATGTGCTTGCTTAAAGCAACGTGCTATATGTTCTGAATGCCCGAATTGGGAATCTGTGTCAAATCTTTGTTAGGAATTATGTGATCCTCACTAGCTGGAAGTAATGGAGTTGCGGTATGAAGTTATTTCTAGGAGTTGGAGACATACCCACTTTACCTCAGTTCTGGGCATCTTTGAAATACCTATACAAACTTGTTCCTACATAGTAACTTGCAACATTGAATGAGAATGTGCTTGCTTACAGCAACGTGCTATATGTTCTGAATGCCGGAATTGGGAATCTGTGTCAAAACTTTGTTAGGAATTATGTGATCCTTACTAGCTGTAAGTAAGGGAGATGGGGTATGAAGTTATTTCTAGGAGTTGGAGACATACAACTTTTAGCTCAGTTCTGGGCATCTTTGAAAAACCTATACAAACTTGTTCCTACATAGTAACTTGCTACTTGGAATGAGAAAGTGTTTGCTTAAAGCAACGTGCTACATGTTCTGAATGCCCGAATTGGGAATCTGTGTGAAAACTTTGTTAGGCATTATGTGATCCTTACGATCTGGAAGTAAGGGAGATGGGGCATGAAGTTATTTCTAGGAGGTGGAGACATACCAAGTTTTGCTCAGTTCTGGGCATCTTTGAAATAGCTATACAAACTAGTTCCTACATAGTAACTTGCAACATTGAATGAGAATATGCTTGCTTACAGCAACGTGCTACAAGTTCTGAATGCCCGAATTGGAAATCTGTGTCAAAACTTTGTTAGGAATTATGTGACCCTCACTAGATGGAAGTAAGGGAGATGGGGCATGGATTTATTTCTAGGAGTTGGAGACATACCCACTTTAGCTCAGTTCTGGGCATCTTTGAAATACCTATACAAACTTGTTCCTACATAGTAACTTGCTACGTGGAATGAGAATGTGCTTGCTTTCATCAACGTGCTATATGTTCTGAACGCCCGAATTGGGAATCTGTGTCAAAACTTTGTTAGCAATTATGTGATCCTTATTAGCTGGAAGTAAGGGAGATGGGGCATGAAGTTATTTCTAGGAGTTGGAGACATACCAAGTTTAGCTCAGTTCTGGGCATCTTTGAAATACCTATACAAACTTGTTCCTACATAGTAACTTGCAACTTTGAATGAGAATGTGCTTGCTTACAGCAACGTGCTATATGTTCTGAATGCCCGAATTCGGAATCTGTGTCAAAACTTTGTTAGGAATTATGTCATCCTTACTAGATGGAAGTAAGTGAGATGGGGCATGAAGTTATTTCTAGGAGTTGGAGACAGACCAAGTTTAGCTCAGTTCTGGGCATCTTTGAAATACCTATACAAACTTGTTCCTACATCGTAACTTGCATCTTTGAATGAGAATGTGCTTGCCTATAGCAACGTGCTATATGTTCTGAATGCCCGAATTGGGAATCTGTGTCAGAACTTTGTTAGGAATTATGTGATCCTTACTAGCTGGAAGTAAGGGACAAGGGGCATGAAGTTATTTCTAGGAGTTGGAGACATACCAAGTTTATCTCAATTCTGGGCATCTTTGAAATACCTATGCAAACTTGTTCTTACATTGTAACTTGCAACTTTGAATGAGAATGTGCTTTCTTACAGCAACGTGCTATATGTTCTGAATGCCCAAATTGGGAATCTGTGTCAAAACTTTGTTAGGAATTATGTGATCCTTACTAGCTGGAAGTAAGGGAGATGGGGCATGAAGTTATGTCTAGGAGTTGGAGACATACCAAGTTTAGCTCAGTTCTGGGTATCTTTGAAAGTCCTATACAAACTTGTTCTTACATAGTAACTTGCAACTTTGAATGAGAATGTGCTTGCTTACAGCAACGTGCTATATGTTCTGAATGCCCGAACTGGGAATCTGTGTCAAAACTTTGTTAGGAATTATGTGATCCTTGCTAGCTGGAAGTAAGGGAGTTGGGACATGAAGTTATTTCTAGGAGTTGGAGACATACTCACTTTAGCTCAGTTCTGGGCATCTTTGTAATACCTATACAAACTTGTTCCTACATAGCAACTTGCAACTTTGAATGAGAATGTGCTTGCTTAAAGCAACAGGCTACATGTTCTGAATGTCCGAATTGGGAATCTGTGTCAAAACTTTGTTAGGAATTATGTGATCCTTACTAGCTGGAAGTAAGGGAGATGGGGCATGAAGTTATTTCTAGGAGTTGGAGACATACCAAGTTTAGCTCAGTTCTGGGCATCTTTGAAATACTTATACAAACTTGTTCCTACATAGTAACTTGCAACTTTGAATGAGAATGTGCTTGCTTACAGCAACGTGCTATATGTTCTGAATGCCCGAATTGGGAATCTGTGTCAAAACTTTGTTAGGAATTATGTCATCCTTACTAGATGGAAGTAAGTGAGATGGGGCATGAAGTTATTTCTAGGAGTTGGAGACACACCAAGTTTAGCTGAGTTCTTGGCATCTTTGAAATACCTATACAAACTTGTTCCTACATAGTAACTTGCAACTTTGAATGAGAATGTGCTTGCTTAAAGTAACGTGCTACATGTTCTGAATGCCCGAATTGGGAATCTGTGTCAAATCTTTGTTAGGGATTATGTGATCCTTACTAGATGGAAGTAAGGGAGATGGGGCATGGATTTATTTCTAGGAGTTGGAGACATACCCACTTTACCTCAGTTCTGGGCATCTTTGAAATACCTATACAAACTTGTTCCTACATAGTAACTTGCAACTTTGAATGAGAATGTGCTTGCTTAAAGCAACGTGCTACATGTTCTGAATGCCCGAATTGGGAATCTGTGTCAAAACTTTGTTAAGAATTATGTGATCCTTACCAGCTGGAAGTAAAGGTGATGGGGCATGAAGTTATTTCTAGGAGTTGGAGACATACCCAGTTTAGCTCAGTTCTGGGCATTTTTGAAATACCTATACAAACTTGTTCCAACATAGTAACTTGCTACTTGGAATGAGAAAGTGCTTGCTTAAAGCAACGTGCCACATGTTCTGAATGCCCGAATTGGGAATCTGTGTCAAAACTTTGTTAGAAATTATGTGATCCATACTAGTTGGAAGCAAGTGAGATGGGGCATGAAGTTATTTCTTGGAGTTGGAGACATACCAAGTTTAGATCAGTTCTGGGCATCTTTGAAATACCTATAAAAACTAGTTCCTACATAGTAACTTGCAAGATTCAATGAGAATGTGCTTGCTTACAGCAACGTGCTACAAGATCTGAATGCCCGAATTTGGAATCTGTGTCAAAACTTTTTTAGGAATTATGTGATCCTTAAGAGCTGGAAGTAAGGGAGATGGGGCATGAAGTTTTTTCTAGGAAATGGAGACATACCAAGTTTAGCTCAGTATTGGGCATCTTTGAATTACCTATACAAACTTGTTCCTACATAGTAACTTGCATCTTTGAATGAGAATGTGCTTGCTTACAGCAACGTGCTATATGTTCTGAATGCCCGAATTGGGAATCTGTGTCAAAACATTGTTAGGAATTATGTGATCCTTTCTAGAGGGAAGTAAGGGAGTTGGGGTATGAAGTTATTTCTAGGAGTTGGAGACATACCAAGTTTAGCTTAGTTCTGGGCATCTTTAAAAGTCCTATACAAACTTGTTCCTACATAGTAACTTGCAACTTTGAATGAGAATGTGCTTGCTTACAGCAACGTGCTATATGTTCTGAATGCCCGAATTGGGAATCTGTGTCAAAACTTTGTTAGGAATTATGTGATCCTTACTAGCTGAAAGTAAGGGAGATGGGGCATGAAGTTATTTCTAGGAGTTGGAGACATACAACGTTTAGCTCAGTTCTGGGCATCTTTGAAAAACCTATACAAACTTGTTCCTAAATAGTAACTTGCTACTTGGAATGAGAAAGTGCTTGCTTAAAGTAACGTGCTACATGTTCTGAATGTCCGTATTGGGAATCTGTGTCAAAACTTTGTTAGGAATTATGTGATCCTTACTTGCAGGAGGTAAGGGAGATGGGGCATGAAGTTATTTCTAGGAGTTGGAGACATACCCACTTTAGCTCAGTTCTTTTCATCTTTGAAATACCTATACAAACTTGTTCCTAAATAGTAACTTGCTACTTGGAATGAGAAAGTGCTTGCTTAAAGCAACGTGGTATATTCTGAATGCCCGAATTGGGAATCTGTCTCAAAACTTTGTTAGGAATTATGTGATCCTTACTAGCTGTAAGTAAGGGAGATGGGGTATGAAGTTATTTCTAGGAGTTGGAGACATACAACGTTTAGCTCAGTTCTGGGCATCTTTGAAAATCCTATACAACTTGTTCCTACATAGTAACTTGCTACTTGGAATGAGAAAGTGCTTGCTTAAAGCAACGTGCTACATGTTCTGAATGTCCGATTTGGGAATCTGTGTCAAAACATTGTTAGGAATTATGTGAACCTCACTAGCTGGAAGCAAGGGAGATGGAGGATGAAGTTATTTCTAGGAGTTGGACACATCCCAAGTTTAGCTCAGGTCTGGGCATCTTTGAAAGTCCTATACAAACTTGTTACTACATAGTAACTTGTAACTTTGAATGAGAATGTGCTTGCTTACAGCAACGTGCTATATATTCTGAATGCCCGAATTGGGAATCTGTGTCAAATCTTTGTTAGGAATTATGTGATCCTCACTAGCTGGAAGTAATGGAGTTGCGGTATGAAGTTATTTCTAGGAGTTGGAGACATACCCACTTTACCTCAGTTCTGGGCATCTTTGAAATACCTATACAAACTTGTTCCTACATAGTAACTTGCAACATTGAATGAGAATGTGCTTGCTTACAGCAACGTGCTATATGTTCTGAATGCCGGAATTGGGAATCTGTGTCAAAACTTTGTTAGGAATTATGTGATCCTTACTAGCTGTAAGAAAGGGAGATGGGGTATAAAGTTATTTCTAGGAGTTGGAGACATACAACGTTTAGCTCAGTTCTGGGCATCTTTGAAAAACCTATACAAACTTGTTCCTACATAGTAACTTGCTACTTGGAATGAGAAAGTGCTTGCTTAAAGCAACGTGCTACATGTTCTGTATGCCCGAATTGGGAATCTGTGTGAAAACTTTGTTAGGCATTATGTGATCCTTACGATCTGGAAGTAAGGAAGATGGGGCATGAAGTTGTTTCTAGGAGTTGGAGACATACCAAGTTTAGCTCAGTTCTGGGCATCTTTGAAATAGCTATAGAAACTAGTTCCTACATAGTAACTTGCAACATTGAATGAGAATATGCTTGCTTACAGCAACGTGCTACACGTTCTAAATGCCCGAATTGGAAATCTGTGTCAAAACTTTGTTAGGAATTATGTGATCCTCACTAGATGGAAGTAAGGGAGATGGGGCATGGATTTATTTCTAGGAGTTGGAGACATAACAAATTAACCTCAGTTCTGGGCATCTTTGAAATACCTATACAAACTTGTTCCAACATAGTAACTTGCTACGTGGAATGAGAATGTGCTTGCTTTCATCAACCTGCTATAGGTTCTGAACGCCCGAATTGGGAATCTGTGTCAAAACTTTGTTAGGAATTATGTGATCCTCACTAGATGGAAGTAAGGGAGATGGGGCATGAAGTTATTTCTAGGAGTTGGAGACATAGCAAGTTTAGCTCAGTTTTGGGCATCTTTGAAATACCTATACAAACTTGTTCCTACGTAGTAAATTGCAACTTTGTATGAGAATGTGCTTGCTTACAGCAACGTGCTATATGTTCTGAATGCCCGTATTGGGAATATGTGTCAAAACTTTGTTAGCAATTATGTGATCCTTACTAGCTGGAAGTAAGAGAGATGGGGCATGAAGTTATTTCTAGGAGTTGGAGACATACACACTTTGCTTCAGTTCTGGGCTTCTTTGAAATACCTATACAAACTTGTTCCTACATAGTAACTTGCAACTTTGAATGAGAATGTGCTTGCTTACAGCAACGTGCTATATGTTCTGATTGCCCGAATTGGGATTCTGTGTCAAAACTTTGTTAGGAATTATGTGATCCTTACTAGCCTGAAGTAAGGGAGATGGGGCATGAAGTTATTTCTAGGAGTTGGAGACATACCAAGTTTAGCTCAGTTCTGGGCATCTGTGAAAGTCCTATACAAACTTGTTCCTACATAGAAACTTGCAACTTTGAAAGAGAATGTGCTTGCTTACAGCAACGTGCTATATGTTCTGAATGCCCGTATTGGGAATATGTGTCAAAACTTTGTTCGGAATTATGTGATCCTTACTAGCTGGAAGTAAGGGAGATGGGGCATGAAGTTATTTCTAGGAGTTGGAGACATTGCAAGTTTAGCTCAGTTCTGGGCATCTTTGAAAGTCCTATACAAACTTGTTCCTGCATGGTAACTTGCAACTTTGAATGAGAATGTGCTTGCTTATAGCAACGTGCCTTATGTTCTGAATGCGCGAGTTGGGAATCTGTGTCAAAACTTTGTTAAGAATTATGTAAACCTTACTAACTGGAAGTAAGGGAGATGGGGCATGAAGTTATTTCTAGGAGTTGGAGACATACCCACTTTACCTCAGTTCTGCGCATCTTTGAAATACCTATACAAACTTGTTCCTACATAGTAAATTGCTACTTGGAATGAAAAAGTGCTTGCTTAAAGGAACGTGCCATATGTTCTGAATGCCCGAATGGGGAATCTGTGTCAAAACTTTGTTAAGAATTATGTGATCCTTACTAGCTGGAAGTAAGGGAGATGGGGCATGAAGTTATTTCTAGGAGTTGGACACATACCAAGTTTAGCTCAGTTCTGGGCATCTTTGAATTACCTATACAACCTTGTTCCTACATAGTAACTTGCAACTTTGAATGAGAATGTGCTTGCTTACAGCAACGTGCTATATGTTCTGAATGCCCGAATTGGGAATCTGTGTCAAAACTTTTTAGGAATTATGTGATCCTTACTAGCTGGAAGTAAGGGAGATGGGGCATGAAGTTATTTCTAGGAGTTGGAGACATACCAAGTTTAGCTCAGTTCTGGGCATCTTTGAAAGTCCTATACAAACTTGTTCCTACATAGTAACTTGCAACTTTGAATGAGAATGTGCTTGCTTACAGCAACGTGCTATATGTTCTGAATGCCCGTATTGGGAATATGTGTCAAAACTTTGTTAGGAATTATGTGATCCTTACTAGCTGGAAGTAAGGGAGATGGGGCATGAAGTTATTTCTAGGATTTGGAGACATACAACGTTTAGCTCAGTTCTGGGCATCTTTGAAATACCTATACAAACTTGTTCCTACATAGTAACTTGCAACTTTGAATGAGAATGTGCTTACTTACAGCAGCGTGCTATATGATCTGAATGCCCTAATTGGGAATCTGTGTCAAATCTTTGTTAGGAATTATGTGATCCTTTCTAGATGGAAGTAAGGGAGATGGGGCATGAAGTTATTTCCAGGAGTTGGAGACATACCCACGTTAGTTCAGTTCGTTGCATCTTTGAAATACCTATACAAACCTGTTCCTACATAGTAACTTGCAACTTTGAATGAGAATGTGCTTGCTTACAGCAACGAGCTATATGTTCTGAATGCCCGAATTGGGAATCTGTGTCAAAACTTTGTTAGGAATTATGTGATCCTTACTAGCTGGAAGTAAGGGAGATTGGGCATGAAGTTATTTCTAGGAGTTGGAGACATTGCAAGTTTAGCTCAGTTCTGGGCATATTTGAAAGTCCTATACAAACTTGTTCCTACATAGTAACTTGCAAATTTTAATGAGAATGTGCTTGCTTACAGCAACGTGCCATATGTTCTGAATGCCCGAATTGGGAATCTGTGTCAAAACTTTGTTCAGAATCATGTGATCCTTACTAGCTGAAAGTAAGGGAGATGGGGCATGAAGTTATTTCTAGGAGTTGGAGACATACCCAATTTGCCTCAGTTCTGGGCATCTTTGAAATACCTATACAAACTTGTTCCTACGTAGTAACTTGCAACTTTGAATGAGAATGTGCTTGCTTACAGCAACGTGCTATATGTTCTGAATGCCCGAATTGGGAATCTGTGTCAAATCTTTGTTAGGAATTATGTGATCCTTACTAACCTGAAGTAAGGGAGATGGGGCATGAAGTTATTTCTAGGAGTTGAAGACATAGCAAGTTTAGCTCAGTTCTGGGCATCTTTGAAAGTCCTATACAAACTTGTTCCTGCAGAGTAACTTGCAACTTTGAATGAGAATGTGCTTGCTTACAGCAACGTGCCGTATGTTCTGAATGCCCGAATTGGGAATCTGTGTCAAAACTTTGTTAGGAATTATGTGATCCTTACTAGCTGGAAGTAAGGGAGATGGGGCATGAAGTTATTTCTAGGAGTTGGAGACAAACCCACGTTAGCTCAGTTTTGGGCATCTTTGAAATACCTATAGAAACTTGTTCCTACATAGTAACTTGCAACTTTGAATGAGAATGTGCTTGCTTAAAGCAACGTGATACATGTTCTGAATGCCCGAATTGGGAATCTGTGTGAAAACTTTGTTAAGAATTATGTGATCCTTACTAGCTGGAAGTAAGCGAGATGGGGCATGAAGTTATTTCTAGGAGTTGGAGACATACCAAGATTAGCTCAGTTCTGGGCATCTTTGAAATACCTATACAAACTTGGTCCTACATAGTAACTTGCAACTTTGAATGAGAATGTGCTTACTTACAGCAACGTGCTATATGTTCTGAATGCCCTATTTGGAAATCTGTGTCAAAACTATTTTAGGAAATATGTGATCCTTACTAGCTGAAATTAAGGGAGATGGGGCATGAAGTTATTTCAAGGAGTTGGACACATACCAAGATTAGCTCAGTTCTGGGCATCTTTGAAATACCTATACAAACTTGTTCCTACATAGTAACTTGCTACTTGGAATGAGAATGTGCTTGCTTACAGCAACGTGCTATATGTTCTGAATGCCCGAATTGGGAATCTGTGTCAAAACTTTCTTAGGAAATATGTGATCCTTACTAGCTGGAAGTAAGGGAGATGGGGCATGAAGTTATTTCCAAGATTTGGAGACATACCCACATTAGTTCAGTTCTTTGCATCTTTGAAATACCTATACAAACCTGTTCCTACATAGTAACTTGCAACTTTGAATGAGAATGTGCTTGTTTACAGCAACGTGCTATATGTTCTGAATGCCCGAATTGGGAATCTGTGTCAAAACTTTGTTAGGAATTATGTGATCCTTACTAGCTGGAAGTAAGGGAGATGGGGCATGAAGTTATTTCTAGGAGTTGGAGACATTGCAAGTTTAGCTCAGTTCTGGGCATCTTTGAAAGTCCTATACAAACTTGTTCCTACATAGTAACTTGCAAATTTGAATGAGAATGTGCTTGCTTACAGCAACGTGCCATATGTTCTGAATGCCCGAATTGGGAATCTGTGTCAAAACTTTGTTCGGAATTATGTGATCCTTACTAGCCTGAAGTAAGGGAGATGGGGCATGAAGTTATTTCTAGGAGTTGGAGACATACCCACTTTGTCTCAGTTCTGGGTATCTTTGAAATACCTATACAAACTTGTTCCTACATAGTAACTTGCAACTTTGAATGAGAATGTGCTTGCTTACAGCAACGTGCTATATGTTCTGAATGCCCGAATTGGGAATCTGTGTCAAAACTTTGTTAGGAATTATGTGATCCTTACTAGCCTGAAGCAAGGGAGATGGGGCATGAAGATATTTCTAGGAGTTGAAGACATAGCAAGTTTAGCTCAGTTCTGGGCATCTTTGAAATACCTATACAAACTTGTTCCTACATATTAACTTGCATCTTTGAATGAGAATGTGCTTGCTTACAGCAACGTGCTATATGTTCTGAATGCCCGAATTGGGAATCTGTGTCAAATCTTTGTTAGGAATTATGTTATCCTTACTTGATGGAAGTAAGGAAGATGGGGCATGAAGTTATTTCTAGGAGTTGGAGACGTACCAATTTTAGGTCAGTTCTGGGCATCTTTGAATTACCTATACAACCTTGTTCCTACATAGTAACTTGCAACTTTGAATGAGAATGTGCTTGCTTACATCAACATGCTATATGTTGTGAATGCCCTAATTGGGAATCTGTGTCAAAACTTTGTTAGGAATTATGTGATCCTTACTAGCTGGAAGTAAGGGAGATGGGGCAAGAAGTTATTTCTAGGAGTTCGAGACATACCAAGTTTAACTCAGTTACGGGCATCTTTGAAATACCTATACAAACTTGTTCCTACATAGTAACTTGCTACCTGGAATAAGAAAGTGCTTGCTTAAAGGAACGTGTTATATGTTCTGAATGCCCGAATTGGGAATCTGTGTCAAAACTTTGTTAGGAATTATGTGATCCTTACTAGCTGTAAGTAAGTGAGTTGGGGCATGAAGTTATTTCTGGAGTTGGACACATACCAAGTTTAGCTCAGTTCTGGGCATCTTTGAAATACCTATACAAACTTGTTCCTACATAGTAACTTGCCACTTTGAATGAGAATGTGCTTGCTTACAGCAACGTGCTATATGTTCTGAATGCCCGAATTGGGAATCTGTGTCAAAACTTTGTTAGGAATTATGTCATCCTTACTAGATGGAAGTAAGTGAGATGGGGCATGAAGTTATTTCTAGGAGTTGGAGACACACCAAGTTTAGCTGAGTTCTTGGCATCTTTGAAATACCTATACAAACTTGTTCCTACATAGTAACTTGCAACTTTGAATGAGAATGTGCTTGCTTAAAGTAACGTGCTACATGTTCTGAATGCCCGAATTGGGAATCTGTGTCAAATCTTTGTTAGGGATTATGTGATCCTTACTAGATGGAAGTAAGGGAGATGGGGCATGGATTTATTTCTAGGAGTTGGAGACATACCCACTTTACCTCAGTTCTGGGCATCTTTGAAATACCTATACAAACTTGTTCCTACATAGTAACTTGCAACTTTGAATGAGAATGTGCTTGCTTAAAGCAACGTGCTACATGTTCTGAATGCCCGAATTGGGAATCTGTGTCAAAACTTTGTTAAGAATTATGTGATCCTTACCAGCTGGAAGTAAAGGAGATGGGGCATGAAGTTATTTCTAGGAGTTGGAGACATACCCAGTTTAGCTCAGTTCTGGGCATTTTTGAAATACCTATACAAACTTGTTCCAACATAGTAACTTGCTACTTGGAATGAGAAAGTGCTTGCTTAAAGCAACGTGCCACATGTTCTGAATGCCCGAATTGGGAATCTGTGTCATTCTTTGTTAGAAATTATGTGATCCATACTAGTTGGAAGCAATTGAGATGGGGCATGAAGTTATTTCTTGGAGTTAGAGACATACCAAGTTTAGATCAGTTCTGGGCATCTTTGAAATACCTATAAAAACTAGTTCCTACATAGTAACTTGCAAGATTCAATGAGAATGTGCTTGCTTACAGCAACGTGCTACAAGATCTGAATGCCCGAATTTGGAATCTGTGTCAAAACTTTTTTAGGAATTATGTGATCCTTAAGAGCTGGAAGTAAGGGAGATGGGGCATGAAGTTTTTTCTAGGAAATGGAGACATACCAAGTTTAGCTCAGTATTGGGCATCTTTGAATTACCTATACAAACTTGTTCCTACATAGTAACTTGCATCTTTGAATGAGAATGTGCTTGCTTACAGCAACGTGCTATATGTTCTGAATGCCCGAATTGGGAATCTGTGTGAAAACATTGTTAGGAATTATGTGATCCTTTCTAGAGGGAAGTAAGGGAGTTGGGGTATGAAGTTATTTCTAGGAGTTGGAGACATACCAAGTTTAGCTTAGTTCTGGGCATCTTTGAAAGTCCTATACAAACTTGTTCCTACATAGTAACTTGCAACTTTGAATGAGAATGTGCTTGCTTACAGCAACGTGCTATATGTTCTGAATGCCCGAATTGGGAATCTGTGTCAAAACTTTGTTAGGAATTATGTGATCCTTACTAGCTGAAAGTAAGGGAGATGGGGCATGAAGTTATTTCTAGGAGTTGGAGACATACAACGTTTAGCTCAGTTCTGGGCATCTTTGAAAAACCTATACAAACTTGTTCCTACATAGTAACTTGCTACTTGGAATGAGAAAGTGCTTGCTTAAAGTAACGTGCTACATGTTCTGAATGCCCGTATTGGGAATCTGTGTCAAAACTTTGTTAGGAATTATGTGATCCTTACTTGCAGGAGGTAAGGGAGATGGGGCATGAAGTTATTTCTAGGAGTTGGAGACATACCCACTTTAGCTCAGTTCTTTTCATCTTTGAAATACCTATACAAACTTGTTCCTAAATAGTAACTTGCTACTTGGAATGAGAAAGTGCTTGCTTAAAGCAACGTGGTATATTCTGAATGCCCGAATTGGGAATCTGTCTCAAATCTTTGTTAGGAATTATGTGATCCTTACTAGCTGTAAGTAAGGGAGATGGGGTATGAAGTTATTTCTAGGAGTTGGAGACATACAACGTTTAGCTCAGTTCTGGGCATCTTTGAAAAACCTATACAAACTTGTTCCTACATAGTAACTTGCTACTTGGAATGAGAAAGTGCTTGCTTAAAGCAACGTGCTACATGTTCTGAATGTCCGATTTGGGAATCTGTGTCAAAACATTGTGAGGAATTATGTGAACCTCACTAGCTGGAAGCAAGGGAGATGAAGGATGAAGTTATTTCTAGGAGTTGGACACATCCCAAGTTTAGCTCAGGTCTGGGCATCTTTGAAAGTCCTATACAAACTTGTTACTACATAGTAACTTGTAACTTTGAATGAGAATGTGCTTGCTTACAGCAACGTGCTATATATTCTGAATGCCCGAATTGGGAATCTGTGTCAAATCTTTGTTAGGAATTATGTGATCCTCACTAGCTGGAAGTAATGGAGTTGCGGTATGAAGTTATTTCTAGGAGTTGGAGACATACCCACTTTACCTCAGTTCTGGGCATCTTTGAAATACCTATACAAACTTGTTCCTACATAGTAACTTGCAACATTGAATGAGAATGTGCTTGCTTACAGCAACGTGCTATATGTTCTGAATGCCGGAATTGGGAATCTGTGTCAAAACTTTGTTAGGAATTATGTGATCCTTACTAGCTGTAAGAAAGGGAGATGGGGTATAAAGTTATTTCTAGGAGTTGGAGACATACAACGTTTAGCTCAGTTCTGGGCATCTTTGAAAAACCTATACAAACTTGTTCCTACATAGTAACTTGCTACTTGGAATGAGAAAGTGCTTGCTTAAAGCAACGTGCTACATGTTCTGTATGCCCGAATTGGGAATCTGTGTGAAAACTTTGTTAGGCATTATGTGATCCTTACGATCTGGAAGTAAGGAAGATGGGGCATGAAGTTGTTTCTAGGAGTTGGAGACATACCAAGTTTAGCTCAGTTCTGGGCATCTTTGAAATAGCTATAGAAACTAGTTCCTACATAGTAACTTGCAACATTGAATGAGAATATGCTTGCTTACAGCAACGTGCTACAAGTTCTGAATGCCCGAATTGGAAATCTGTGTCAAAACTTTGTTAGGAATTATGTGATCCTCACTAGATGGAAGTAAGGGAGATGGGGCATGGATTTATTTCTAGGAGTTGGAGACATAACAAATTTACCTCAGTTCTGGGCATCTTTGAAATACCTATACAAACTTGTTCCAACATAGTAACTTGCTACGTGGAATGCGAATGTGCTTGCTTTCATCAACCTGCTATATGTTCTGAACGCCCGAATTGGGAATCTGTGTCAAAACTTTGTTAGCAATTATGTGATCCTTATTAGCTGGAAGTAAGGGAGATGGGGCATGAAGTTATTTCTAGGAGTTGGAGACATAGCAAGTTTAGCTCAGTTTTGGGCATCTTTGAAATACCTATACAAACTTGTTCCTACGTAGTAAATTGCAACTTTGTATGAGAATGTGCTTGCTTACAACAACGTGCTATATGTTCTGAATGCCCGTATTGGGAATATGTGTCAAAACTTTGTTAGCAATTATGTGATCCTTACTAGCTGGAAGTAAGAGAGATGGGGCATGATGTTATTTCTAGGAGTTGGAGACATACACACTTTGCTTCAGTTCTGGGCATCTTTGAATTACCTATACAAACTTGTTCCTACATAGTAACTTGCAACTTTGAATGAGAATGTGCTTGCTTACAGCAACGTGGTATATGTTCTGATTGCCCGAATTGGGATTCTGTGTCAAAACTTTGTTAGGAATTATGTGCTCCTTACTAGCCTTAAGTAAGGGAGATGGGGCATGAAGTTATTTCTAGAAGTTGAAGACATAGCAAGTTTTGCTCTGTTCTGGGCATCTTTGAAAGTCCTATACAAACTTGTTCCTGCATCGTAACTTGCAACTTTGAATGAGAATGTGCTTGCTTACAGCAACGTGCCGTATGTTCTGAATGCCCGAATTGGGAATCTGTGTCAAAACTTTGTTAGGAAATATGTAAACCTTACTAACTGGAAGTAAGGGAGATGGGGCATGAAGTTATTTCTAGGAGTTGGAGACATACCAAGTTTAGCTCAGTTCTGGGCATCTTTGAAAGTCCTATACAAACTTGTTCCTACATAGTAACTTGCAACTTTGAAAGAGAATGTGCTTGCTTACAGCAACGTGCTATATGTTCTGAATGCCCGTATTGGGAATATGTGTCAAAACTTTGTTCGGAATTATGTGATCCTTACTAGCTGGAAGTAAGGGAGATGGGGCATGAAGTTATATCTAGTAGTTGGAGACATTGCAAGTTTAGCTCAGTTCTGGGCATCTTTGAAAGTCCTATACAAACTTGTTCCTACATGGTAACTTGCAACTTTGAATGAGAATGTGCTTGCTTACAGCAACGTGCCTTATGTTCTGAATGCGCGAATTGGGAATCTGTGTCAAAACTTTATTAGGAATTATGTAAACCTTACTAACTGGAAGTAAGGGAGATGGGGCATGAAGTTATTTCTAGGAGTTGGAGACATACCCACTTTACCTCAGTTCTGCGCATCTTTGAAATACCTATACAAACTTGTTCCTACATAGTAAATTGCTACTTGGAATGATAAAGTGCTTGCTTAAAGGAACGTGCCATATGTTCTGAATGCCCGAATGGGGAATCTGTGTCAAAACTTTGTTAGGAATTATGTGATCCTTACTAGCTGGAAGTAAGGGAGATGGGGCATGAAGTTATTTCTAGGAGTTGGACACATACCAAGTTTAGCTCAGTTCTGGGCATCTTTGAATTACCTATACAACCTTGTTCCTACATAGTAACTTGCAACTTTGAATGAGAATGTGCTTGCTTACAGCAACGTGCTATATGTTCTGAATGCCCGAATTGGGAATCTGTGTGAAAACTTTTTAGGAATTATGTGATCCTTACTAGCTGGAAGTAAGGGAGATGGGGCATGAAGTTATTTCTAGGAGTTGGAGACATACCAAGTTTAGCTCAGTTCTGGGCATCTTTGAAAGTCCTATACAAACTTGTTCCTACATAGTAACTTGCAACTTTGAATGAGAATGTGCTTGCTTACAGCAACGTGCTATATGTTCTGAATGCCCGTATTGGGAATATGTGTCAAAACTTTGTTAGGAATTATGTGATCCTTACTAGCTGGAAGTAAGGGAGATGGGGCATGAAGTTATTTCTAGGATTTGGAGACATACAACGTTTAGCTCAGTTCTGGGCATCTTTGAAATACCTATACAAACTTGTTCCTACATAGTAACTTGCAACTTTGAATGAGAATGTGCTTACTTACAGCAGCGTGCTATATGATCTGAATGCCCTAATTGGGAATCTGTGTCAAAACTTTGTTAGGAATTATGTGATCCTTTCTAGAATGAAGTAAGGGAGATGGGGCATGAAGTTATTTCCAGGAGTTGGAGACATACCCACGTTAGTTCATTTCGTTGCATCTTTGAAATACCTATAGAAACCTGTTCCTACATAGTAACTTGCAACTTTGAATGAGAATGTGCTTGCTTACAGCAACGAGCTATATGTTCTGAATGCCCGAATTGGGAATCTGTGTCAAAACTTTGTTAGGAATTATGTGATCCTTACTAGCTGGAAGTAAGTGTGATGGGCCATGAAGTTATTTCTAGGAGTTGGTGACATACCAAGTTTAGCTCAGTTCTGGGAATCTTTGAAATACCTATACAAACTTTTTCCTACATAGTAACTTACAACTTTGAATGAGAATGTGCTTGCTTAAAGCAACGTGATATATGTTCTGAATGTTCGAATTGGGAATCTGTGTCAAAACTTTGATAGGAATTATGTGATCCTTACTAGCTGGAAGTAAGGGAGATGGGGCATGAAGTTATTTCTAGGAGTTGGAGACATACCCACTGTAGCTCAGTTCTTTGCATCTTTGTAATACCTAGACAAACTTGTTCCTACGTGGTAACTTGCAACTTTGAATGAGAATGTGATTGCTTACTGCAACGTGCTATATGTTCTGAATGCCCGAATTGGGAATCTGTGTCAAAACTTTCTTAGGAATTATGTGATCCTTACTAGCTGGAAGTAAGGGAGATGGGGCAGGAAGTTATTTCTAGGAGTTGGAGACATACCCACTTTAGCTCAGTTCTTTGCATCTTTGAAATACCTATAAAAACTTGTTCCTACATAGTTACTTGCTACTTGGAATGAGAAAGTTCTTGCTTAAAGTAACATGCTATATGTTTCGAATGCCCGAATTGGGAATCTGTGTCAAATCTTTCTTAGGAATTATGTGATCCTTACTAGCTGGAAGGAAGGGAGATGGGGCATCAAGTTATTTCTAGGAGTTAGAGACATACCAAGTTTAGCTCTGTTCTGGGCATCTTTGAAATACCTATACAAACTTGTTACTACATAGTAACTTGCAACTTTGAATGAGATTGTGCTTGATGACAGCAACGTGCTAAATGTTCTGAATGCCCGAATTGGGAATCTGTCTCAAAACTTTGTTAGGAATTATGTGATCCTTACTAGCTGGATGTAAGGGAGATGGGGCATGAAGTTATTTCTAGGAGTTGGAGACATGCCAACTTAAGCTCAGTTCTCGGCATCTTTGAAATACGTATACAAACTTGTTCCTACATAGTAACCTGCAACTTTGAATGAGAATGTGCTTACTTACAACAACGTGCTATATGTTCTGAATGCCCGAATTGGGAATCTGTGTCAAAACTTTGTTAGGAATTATGTGATCCTTACTAGATGGAAGTAAGTGATTTGCGGCATGAAGTTATTTCTAGGAGTTGGACACATACCAAGTTTAGCTCAGTTCTGGGCATCTTTAAAATACCTATACAAACTTGTTCCTACATAGTAACTTGCAACTCTGAATGAGAATGTGCTTGCTTACAGCAACGTGCTATATGTTCTGAATGCCCGAATTGGGAATCTGTGTCAAAACTTTGTTAGGAATTATGTGATCCTTACTAGCTGGAAGTAAGGGAGATGGGGCATGAAGTTATTTCTAGGAGTTGGACACATACCAAGTTTAGCTCAGTTCTGGGCATCTTTGAATTACCTATACAACCTTGTTCCTACATAGTAACTTGCAACTTTGAATGAGAATGTGCTTGCTTACAGCAACGTGCTATATGTTCTGAATGCCCGAATTGGGAATCTGTGTGAAAACTTTTTAGGAATTATGTGATCCTTACTAGCTGGAAGTAAGGGAGATGGGGCATGAAGTTATTTCTAGGAGTTGGAGACATACCAAGTTTAGCTCAGTTCTGGGCATCTTTGAAAGTCCTATACAAACTTGTTCCTACATAGTAACTTGCAACTTTGAATGAGAATGTGCTTGCTTACAGCAACGTGCTATATGTTCTGAATGCCCGTATTGGGAATATGTGTCAAAACTTTGTTAGGAATTATGTGATCCTTACTAGCTGGAAGTAAGGGAGATGGGGCATGAAGTTATTTCTAGGATTTGGAGACATACAACGTTTAGCTCAGTTCTGGGCATCTTTGAAATACCTATACAAACTTGTTCCTACATAGTAACTTGCAACTTTGAATGAGAATGTGCTTACTTACAGCAGCGTGCTATATGATCTGAATGCCCTAATTGGGAATCTGTGTCAAAACTTTGTTAGGAATTATGTGATCCTTTCTAGAATGAAGTAAGGGAGATGGGGCATGAAGTTATTTCCAGGAGTTGGAGACATACCCACGTTAGTTCATTTCGTTGCATCTTTGAAATACCTATAGAAACCTGTTCCTACATAGTAACTTGCAACTTTGAATGAGAATGTGCTTGCTTACAGCAACGAGCTATATGTTCTGAATGCCCGAATTGGGAATCTGTGTCAAAACTTTGTTAGGAATTATGTGATCCTTACTAGCTGGAAGTAAGTGTGATGGGCCATGAAGTTATTTCTAGGAGTTGGTGACATACCAAGTTTAGCTCAGTTCTGGGAATCTTTGAAATACCTATACAAACTTTTTCCTACATAGTAACTTACAACTTTGAATGAGAATGTGCTTGCTTAAAGCAACGTGATATATGTTCTGAATGTTCGAATTGGGAATCTGTGTCAAAACTTTGATAGGAATTATGTGATCCTTACTAGCTGGAAGTAAGGGAGATGGGGCATGAAGTTATTTCTAGGAGTTGGAGACATACCCACTGTAGCTCAGTTCTTTGCATCTTTGTAATACCTAGACAAACTTGTTCCTACGTGGTAACTTGCAACTTTGAATGAGAATGTGATTGCTTACTGCAACGTGCTATATGTTCTGAATGCCCGAATTGGGAATCTGTGTCAAAACTTTCTTAGGAATTATGTGATCCTTACTAGCTGGAAGTAAGGGAGATGGGGCAGGAAGTTATTTCTAGGAGTTGGAGACATACCCACTTTAGCTCAGTTCTTTGCATCTTTGAAATACCTATAAAAACTTGTTCCTACATAGTTACTTGCTACTTGGAATGAGAAAGTTCTTGCTTAAAGTAACATGCTATATGTTTCGAATGCCCGAATTGGGAATCTGTGTCAAATCTTTCTTAGGAATTATGTGATCCTTACTAGCTGGAAGGAAGGGAGATGGGGCATCAAGTTATTTCTAGGAGTTAGAGACATACCAAGTTTAGCTCTGTTCTGGGCATCTTTGAAATACCTATACAAACTTGTTACTACATAGTAACTTGCAACTTTGAATGAGATTGTGCTTGATGACAGCAACGTGCTAAATGTTCTGAATGCCCGAATTGGGAATCTGTCTCAAAACTTTGTTAGGAATTATGTGATCCTTACTAGCTGGATGTAAGGGAGATGGGGCATGAAGTTATTTCTAGGAGTTGGAGACATGCCAACTTAAGCTCAGTTCTCGGCATCTTTGAAATACGTATACAAACTTGTTCCTACATAGTAACCTGCAACTTTGAATGAGAATGTGCTTACTTACAACAACGTGCTATATGTTCTGAATGCCCGAATTGGGAATCTGTGTCAAAACTTTGTTAGGAATTATGTGATCCTTACTAGATGGAAGTAAGTGATTTGCGGCATGAAGTTATTTCTAGGAGTTGGACACATACCAAGTTTAGCTCAGTTCTGGGCATCTTTAAAATACCTATACAAACTTGTTCCTACATAGTAACTTGCAACTCTGAATGAGAATGTGCTTGCTTACAGCAACGTGCTATATGTTCTGAATGCCCGAATTGGGAATCTGTGTCAAAACTTTGTTAGGAATTATGTGATCCTTACTAGCTGGAAGTAAGGGAGTTGGGACACGAAGATATTTCTAGGAGTTGGAGACATACCCACTTTAGCTCAGTTCTGGGCATCTTTGAAATACCTATACAAACCTGTTCCTACATAGTAACTTGCTCTATTGAATGGGAATGTGCTTTCTTACAGTAACGTGCTATATGTTCTGAATGCCCGAATTGGGAATCTGTGTCAAAACTTTGTTAGGAATTATGTGATTCTTACTAGCTGGAAGTAAGGGAGATGGGGCATGAAGTTATTTCTAGGAGTTGGAGACATACCCACTTTAGCTCAGTTCTGGGCATCTTTGAAATACCTATACAAACTTGTTCCTACATAGTAACTTGCTACTTGGAATGAGAAAGTGCTTGCTTAAAGCAACGTGCTATATGATCTGAATGCCCGAATTGGGAATATGTGTCAAAACTTTGTTAGGAATTATGTGATCCTTACTAGCTGGAAGTAAGGGAGATGGGGCATGAAGTTATTTCTAGGAGTTGGAGACATACCAAGTTTAGCTCAGTTCTGGGTATCTTTGAAGTACCTATACAAACTTGTTGCTACATAGTAAGTTGCCTCTTTGAATGAGAATGTGCTTTATTACATCAACGTGCTATATGTTCTGAATGCCCGAATTGGGAATCTGTGTCAAAACTTTGTTAGGAATTATGTGATCCTTACTAGCTGGAAGCAAGGGAGATGCGGATTGAAGTTATTTCTAGGAGTTGGAGACATACCAAGTGTAGCTCAGTTTTGGGCATCTTTGAAAGTCCTATACAAACTTGTTCCTACAGAGTAACTTGCAACATTGAATGAGAATGTGCTTGCTTACAGCAACGTGCTAAATGTTCTGAATGCCTGAATTGGGAATCTGTGTCAAAACTTTGTTAGGAATTATGTGATCCTTACCAGCTGGAAGTAAGGGAGATGGGGCATGAAGTTATTTCTAGGAGTTGGAGACATACCAAGTTTAGCTCAGTTCTGGGCATCTTTGAAATACCTATACAAACTTGTTCCTACATAGTAACTTGCAACTTTAAATGAAAATGTGCTTGCTTAAAGCAACGTGATATATGTTCTGAATGTTCGAATTGGGAATCTTTGTCAAAACTTTGTTAGGAATTATGTGATCCTTACAAGCTGGAAGTAAGGGAGATGGGGCATGAAGTTATTTCTAGGAGTTGGAGACATACCCACTTTAGCTCAGTTCTTTGCATCTTTGAAATACCTATACAAACTTGTTCCTACGTAGTAACTTGCAACTTTGAATGAGAATGTGCTTGCTTACAGCAACGTGCTATATGTTCTGAATGCCCGAATTGGGAATCTGTGTCAAAACTTTCTTAGGAATTATGTGATCCTTACTAGCTGGAAGTAAGGGAGATGGGGCAGGAAGTTATTTCTAGGAGTTGGAGACATACCCACTTTAGCTCAGTTCTTTGCATCTTTGAAATACCTATAAAAACTTGTTCCTACATAGTTACTTGCTACTTGGAATGAGAAAGTTCTTGTTTAAAGTAACATGCTATATGTTTTGAATGCCCGAATTGGGAATCTGTGTCAAATCTTTGTTAGGAATTATGTGATCCTTACTAGCTGGAAGGAAGGGAGATGGGGCATCAAGTTATTTCTAGGAGTTAGAGACATACCAAGTTTAGCTCTGTTCTGGGCATCTTTGAAATACCTATACAAACTTGTTCCTACATAGTATCTTGCAACTTTGAATGAGAATGTGCTTGCTTACAGCAACGTGCTATATGTTCTAAATGCCCGAATTAGGAATCTGTGTCAAAACTTTGTTAGGAATTATGTGATCCTTACTAGCTGGAAGAAAGGGAAATGGGGCATGAAGTTATTTCTAAGAGTTGGAGACATACCAAGTTTAGCTCAGTTCTGGACATCTTTGAAAGTTCTATCCAAACTTGTTCTTACATAGTAACTTGCACCTTTGAATGAGAATGTGCTTGCTTACAGCAACGTGTTATATGTTCTGAATGCCCGAATTGGGAATCTGTGTCAAAACTTTGTTAAGAAATATGTAATCCTTACTAGCTGGAAGTAAGGGAGATGGGCCATGAAGTTATTTCTAGGAGTTGGAGACTACCAAGTTTAGCTCAGTTCTGGGCATCTTTGCAATACCTATACAAACTTGTTCCTACATAGTAACTTGCAACTTTGAATGAGAATGTGCTTGCGTACAGCAACGTGCTATATGTTCTGAACGCCCGAATAGGGAATCTGTGTCAAATCTTTCTTAGGAATTATGTGATCCTTACTAGCTGGAAGTAAGGGAGATGGAGCATGAAGTTATTTCTAGGAGTTGGAGACATACCCACTTTAGCTCAGTTCTGGGCATCTTTGAAATACCTATACAAACTTGTTCCTACATAGTAACTTGCAACTTTGAATGAGAATGTGCTTGCTTATAGCAACGTGCTACATGTTTTGAATGCTCGAATTGGGAATCTGTGTCAAAACATTGTTAGGAATTATGTGATCCTTACAAGATGGAAGTAAGGGAGAATGGCATGAAGTTATTTCTAGGAGTTGGAGACATACCCACTTTAGCTCAGTACTGGGCATCTTTGAAATACCTATAGAAACTTGTTCCTTCATAGTAACTGGCTACTTGGAATGAGAAAGTGCTTCCTTAAAGCAACGTGCTACATGTTCTGAATGCCCGAATTGGGAATCTGTGTCAAAACTTTGTTAGGAATTATGTGATCCTTACTAGCTGGAAGGAAGGGAGATGGGGCATGAAGTTATTTCTAGGCTTTGGAGACGTACCAAGTTTAGCTCAGTTCTGGGCATCTTTGAAATACCAATACAAACTTGTTCCTACATAGTAACTTGAAACTTTGAATGAGAATGTGCTTGCTTACAGCAACGTGCTATATGTTCTGAATGCCCGAATTGGGAATCTGTGTCAAAACTTTGTTAGGAATTATGTGATCCTTACTAGCTGGAAGTAAGGGAGTTGGGACATGAAGTTATTTATAAGAGTTGGAGACATACCCACTTTAGCTCAGTTCTGGGCATCTTTGAAATTCCTATACAAACTTGTTCCTTCATAGTAACTTGCTACTTGGAATGAGAAAGTGCTTGCTTAAAGCAACGTGGTATATGTTCTGAATGCCCGAATTGGGAATCTGTGTGAAAACTTTGTTAGGAATTATGTGATCCTTACTTGCTGGAAGTAAGGGAGATGGAGCATGATGTTATTTCTGGGAGTTGGAGACATACGAAGTTTAGCTCAGTTCTGGGCATCTTTGAAATACCTATACAAACTTGTTCCTACATAGTAACTTGCAACTTTGAATGAGAATGTGCTTGATTACAGCAACGTGCTAAATGTTCTGAATGCCCGAATTGGGAATCTGTCTCAAAACTTTGTTAGGAATTATGTGATCCTTACCAGCTGGAAGTAAGGGAGATGGCGCATGAAGTTATTTCTAGGAGTTGGAGACATACCCCCTCAGCTCAGTTCTGGGCATCTTTGAAATACCTATACAAACTTGTTCCTACATAATAACTTGCTACTTGGAATGAGAAAGTGCTTGCTTAAAGGAACGTGCTATATATTCTGAATGCCCGAATTGCGAATCTGTGTCAAAACTTTGTTAGGAATTATGTGATCCTTACTAGCTGGATGTAAGGGAGATGGGGCATGAAGTTATTTCTAGGAGTTGGAGACATGCCAACTTTAGCTCAGTTCTGGGCATCTTTGAAATACGTATACAAACTTGTTCCTACATAGTAACCTGCAACTTTGAATGAGAATGTGCTTACTTACAACAACGTGCTATATGTTCTGAATGCCCGAATTGGGAATCTGTGTCAAAACTTTGTTAGGAATTATGTGATCCTTACTAGATGGAAGTAAGGTATTTGCGGCATGAAGTTATTTCTAGGAGTTGGACACATACCAAGTTTAGCTCAGTTCTGGGCATCTTTAAAATACCTATACAAACTTGTTCCTACATAGTAACTTGAAACTTTGAATGAGAATGTGCTTGCTTACAGCAACGTGCTATATGTTCTGAATGCCCGAATTGGGAATCTGTGTCAAAACTTTGTTAGGAATTATGTGATCCTTACTAGCTGGAAGTAAGGGAGTTGGGACACGAAGTTATTTCTAGGAGTTGGAGACATACCCACTTTAGCTCAGTTCTGGGCATCTTTGAAATACCTATACAAACCTGTTCCTACATAGTAACTTGCAACATTGAATGAGAATGTGCTTTCTTACAGTAACGTGCTATATGTTCTGAATGCCCGAATTGGGAATCTGTGTCAAAACTTTGTTAGGAATTATGTGATCCTTACTAGCTGGAAGTAAGGGAGATGGGGCATGAAGTTATTTCTAGGAGTTGGAGACATACCCACTTTAGCTCAGTTCTGGGCATCTTTGAAATACCTATACAAACTTGTTCCTACATAGTAACTTGCTACTTGGAATGAGAAAGTGCTTGCTTAAAGCAACGTGCTATATGATCTGAATGCCCGAATTGGGAATATGTGTCAAAACTTTGTTAGGAATTATGTGATCCTTACTAGCTGGAAGTAAGGGAGATGGGGCATGAAGTTATTTCTAGGAGTTGGAGACATACCAAGTTTAGCTCAGTTCTGGGCATCTTTGAAGTACCTATACAAACTTGTTGCTACATAGTAAGTTGCCTCTTTGAATGAGAATGAGCTTTATTACATCAACGTGCTATATGTTCTGAATGCCCGAATTGGGAATCTGTGTCAAAACTTTGTTAGGAATTATGTGATCCTTACTAGCTGGAAGCAAGGGAGATGCGGATTGAAGTTATTTCTAGGAGTTGGAGACATACCAAGTTTAGCTCAGTTCTGGGCATCTTTGAAAGTCCTATACAAACTTGTTCCTACAGAGTAACTTGCAACTTTGAATGAGAATGTGCTTGCTTACAGCAACGTGCTAAATGTTCTGAATGCCCGAATTGGGATTCTGTCTCAAAACTTTGTTAGGAATTATGTGATCCTTAACAGCTGGAAGTAAGGGAGATGGGGCATGAAGTTATTTCTAGGAGTTGGAGACATACCAAGTTTAGCTCAGTTCTGGGCATCTTTGAAATACCTATACAAACTTGTTCCTACATAGTAACTTGCATCTTTGAATGAGAATGTGCTTGCTTACAGCAACGTGCTATATGTTCTGAATGACCGAATTGGGAATCTGTGTCAAAACTTTGTTAGGAATTATGTGATCCTTACTAGCTGGAAGTAAGGGAGTTGGGACACGAATTTATTTCTAGGAGTTGGAGGCATACCCACTTTAGCTCAGTTCTGGGCATCTTTGAAATACCTATACAAACCTGTTCCTACATAGTAACTTGCAACTTTGAATGAGAATGTGCTTGGTTACAGCAACGTGCTATATGTTCTGAATGCCCGAATTGGGAATCTGTGTCAAAACTTTCTTAGGAATTATGTGATCCTTACTAGCTGGAAGTAAGGGAGATGGGGCATGAAGTTATTTCTAGGAGTTGGAGACATACCAAGTTTAGCTCAGTTCTGGGCATCTTTGAAATACCTATACAAACTTGTTCCTACATAATAACTTGCTACTTGGAATGAGAAAGTGCTTGCTTAAAGGAACGTGCTATATATTCTGAATGCCCGAATTGGGAATGTGTGTCAAAACTTTGTTAGGAATTATGTGACCCTTACTAGCTGGAAGTAAGGGAGATGGGGCATGAAGTTATTTCTAGGAGTTGGAGACATACCAAGTTAAGCTCAGTTCTGGGCATCTTTGAAATACGTATACAAACTTGTTCCTACATAGTAACTTGCAACTTTGAATGAGAATGTGCTTGCTTACAGCAACCTGCTATATGTTCTGAATGCCCGAATTGGGAATCTGTGTCAAAACTTTGTTAAGAAATATGTGATCCTTACTAGCTGTAAGAAAGGGAGTTGCGGCATGAAGTTATTTCTAGGAGTTGGAGACATACGAAGTTTAGCTCAGTTCTGGGCATCTTTGAAATACCTATACAAACTTGGTCCTACATAGTAACTTGCAACTTTGAATGAGAATGTGCTTACTTACAACAACGTGCTATATGTTCTGAATGCCCGAATTGGGAATATGTGTCAAAACTTTGTTAGGAATTATGTGATCCTTACTAGATGGAAGTAAGGGAGTTGCGGCATGAAGTTATTTCTAGGAGTTGGACACATACCCACTTTAGCTCAGTTCTGGGCATCTTTGAAATACCTATACAAACTTGTTCCTACATAGTATCTTGCATCTTTGAATGAGAATGTGCTTGCTTACAGCAACGTGCTATATGTTCTGAATGCCCGAATTGGGAATCTGTGTCAAAACTTTGTTAGGAATTATGGGATCCTTACTTGCTGGAAGCAAGGGAGATGGGGCATGAAGTTATTACTAGGAGTTGGAGACATACCAAGTTTAGCTCAGTTCTGGGCATCTTTGAAAGTCCTATACAAACTTGTTCCTACATAGTACCTGCAACTTTGAATGAGAATGTGCTTACTTACAACTACGTGCTATATGTTCTGAATGCCCGAATAGGGAATCTGTGTCAAAACTTTGTTCGGAATTATGTGATCCTTACAAGATGGAAGTAAGGGAGTTGCGGCATGAAGTTATTTCTAGGAGTTGGACACATACCAAGTTTAGCTCCGTTCTGGGCATCTTTAAAATACTTATACAAACTTGTTCCTACATAGTAACTTTCACCTTTGAATGAGAATGTGCTTGCTTACAGCAACGTGCTATATGTTCTGAATGCCCGAATTGGGAATCTGTGTCAAAACTTTGTTAGGAATTATGTGATCCTTACTAGGTGGAAGTAAGGGAGATGGGGCATGAAGTTATTTCTAGGAGTTTGAGACATACGCACTTTAGCTCTGTTCTGGGCATTTTTGAAATACCTATACAAACTTGTTCCTACATAGTAACTTGCATCTTTGAATGAGAATGTGGTTGCTTACAGCAACGTGCTATATGTTCTGAATGCCCGAATTGGGACTCTGTGTCAAAACTTTGTTAGGAATTATGGGATCCTTACTTGCTGGAAGCAAGGGAGATGGGGCATGATGTTATTACTAGGAGTTGGAGACATACCAAGTTTAGCTCAGTTCTGGGCATCTTTGAAAGTCCTATACAAACTTGTTCCTACATAGTAACTTGCAACTTTGAATGAAAATGTGCTTGCTTACAGCAACGTGCTTTATGTTCTGAATGCCCGAATTGGGAATCTGTGTCAAAACTTTGTTATGAATTATGTGATCCTTACTAGATGGAAGTAAGGGAGATGCGGCATGAAGTTATTTCTAGGAGTTGGAGACATACCAAGTTTAGCTCAGTTCTGGGCATCTTTGAAATACCTATACAAACTTGTTCCTACATAGTAACTTGCAACTTTGAATCAGAATGTGCTTGTTTAAAGCAACGTGCTATATGTTCTGAATGCCCGAATTGGGAATCTGTGTCAAAACTTTGTTAGGAATTATGTGATCCTTACTAGCTGGAAGTAATCGAGATGGGGCATGAAGTTATTTCTAGGAGTGAGAGACATACCAAGTTTAGCTCAGTTCTGGGCATCTTTGAAATACCTATACAAACTTGTTCCTACATAGTAACTTGCAACTTTGAATGAGAATGTGCTTGCTTTCAGCAACGTGCTATATGTTCTGAATGCCCGAATTGGGAATCTGTGTCAAAACTTTGTTAGGAATTATGTGATCCTTACTAGCTGGAAGTAAGGGAGTTGGGACATGAAGTTATTTCTAGGAGTTGGGGAGATACCCACTTTAGCTCAGTTCTGGGCATCTTTGAAATACCTATACAAACTTGTTCCTACATAGTAACTTGCAACTTTGTATGAGAATGTGCTTGATTACAGCAGCGTGCTATACGTTCTGAATGCACGAATAGGGAATCTGTGTCAAAACTTTGTTAGGAATTATGTGATCCTTACTAGCTGGAAGTAAGGGAGATGGAGCATGAAGTTATTTCTAGGAGTTGGAGACATTCCCATTATAGCTCAGTTCTGGGCATCTTTCAAATACCTATACAAACTTGTTCCTACATAGTAACTTGCAACTTTGAATGAGAATGTACTTGCTTACAGCAACGTGCTGTATCTTCTGAATGCCCGAATTGGGAATCTGTGTCAAAACTTTGTTACAAATTATGTCATCCTTACTAGATGGAATTAAGGGAGATGTGGCATGAAGTATTTCAAGGAGTTGGAGAAGGACAACGTTTAGCTCAGTTCTGGGCATCTTTGAAATACCTATACAAACTTGTTCCTACATAGTAACTTGCATCTTTGAATGAGAATTTGCTTGCTTACAGCAACATGCTATATGTTCTGAAAGCCCGAATTGGGAATCTGTGTCAAAACTTTGTTAGGAATTATGTGATCCTTACTAGCTGGAAGTAAGGGAGTTGCGGCATGAAGTTATTTCTAGGAGTTGGAGACATACCAAGTTTATCTCACTTCTGGGCATCTTTGAAATACCTATACAAACTTGTTCCTACATAGTAACTTGCTACTTGGAATGAGAAAGTGCTTGCTTAAAGCAACGTGCTACATGTTCTGAATGCCCGAATTGGGAATCTGTGTCAAAACTTTGTTAGGAATTATTTGATCCTTACTAGCTGGAAGTAAGGGTGATGGGCCATGAAGTTATTTCTAGGAGTTGGTGACATACCAAGTTTAGCTCAGTTTTGGGCATCTTTGAAATACCTATACAAACTTTTTCCTACATAGTAACTTGCAACTTTGAATGAGAATGTGCTTGCTTAAAGCAACGTGATATATGTTCTGAATGTTCGATTTGGGAATCTGTGTCAAAACTTTGTTAGGAATTATGTGATCCTTACAAGCTGGAAGTAAGGGAGATGGGGCATGAAGTTATTTCTAGGAGTTGGAGACATACCCACTTTAGCTCAGTTCTTTGCATCTTTGAAATACCTATACAAACTTGTTCCTACGTAGTAACTTGCAACTTTGAATGAGAATGTGCTTGCTTACAGCAACGTGCTATATGTTCTGAATGCCCGAATTGGGAATCTGTGTCAAAACTTTCTTAGGAATTATGTGATCCTTACTAGCTGGAAGTAAGGGAGATGGGGCAGGAAGTTATTTCTAGGAGTTGGAGACATACCCACTTTAGCTCAGTTCTTTGCATCTTTGAAATACCTATAAAAACTTGTTCCTACATAGTTACTTGCTACTTGGAAGGAGAAAGATCTTGCTTAAAGTAACATGCTATATGTTTTGAATGCCGGAATTGGGAATCTGTGTCAAATCTTTGTTAGGAATTATGTGATCCTTACTAGCTGGAAGGAAGGGAGATGGGGCATCAAGTTATTTCTAGGAGTTAGAGACATACCAAGTTTAGCTCTGTTCTTGGCATCTTTGAAATACCTATACAAACTTGTTCCTACATAGTATCTTGCAACTTTGAATGAGAATGTGCTTGCTTACAGCAACGTGCTATATGTTCTAAATGCCCGAATTAGGAATCTGTGTCAAAACCTTGTTAGGAATTATGTGATCCTTACTAGCTGGAAGAAAGGGAAATGGGGCATGAAGTTATTTCTAAGAGTTGGAGACATACCAAGTTTAGCTCAGTTCTGGACATCTTTGAAAGTTCTATCCAAACTTGTTCTTACATAGTAACTTGCACCTTTGAATGAGAATGTGCTTGCTTACAGCAACGTGTTATATGTTCTGAATGCCCGAATTGGGAATCTGTGTCAAAACTTTGTTAAGAAATATGTAATCCTTACTAGCTGGAAGTAAGGGAGATGGGCCATGAAGTTATTTCTAGGAGTTGGAGACTACCAAGTTTAGCTCAGTTCTGGGCATCTTTGCAATACCTATACAAACTTGTTCCTACATAGTAACTTGCAACTTTGAATGAGAATGTGCTTGCGTACAGCAACGTGCTATATGTTCTGAACGCCCGAATAGGGAATCTGTGTCAAATCTTTCTTAGGAATTATGTGATCCTTACTAGCTGGAAGTAAGGTAGATGGAGCATGAAGTTATTTCTAGGAGTTGGAGGCATACCCACTTTAGCTCAGTTCTGGGCATCTTTGAAATACCTATACAAACTTGTTCCTACATAGTAACTTGCAACGTTGAATGAGAATGTGCTTGCTTATAGCAACGTGCTACATGTTTTGAATGCTCGAATTGGGAATCTGTGTCAAAACATTGTTAGGAATTATGTGATCCTTACAAGATGGAAGTAAGGGAGAATGGCATGAAGTTATTTCTAGGAGTTGGAGACATACCCACTTTAGCTCAGTACTGGGCATCTTTGAAATACCTATAGAAACTTGTTCCTTCATAGTAACTGGCTACTTGGAATGAGAAAGTGCTTCCTTAAAGCAACGTGCTACATGTTCTGAATGCCCGAATTGGGAATCTGTGTCAAAACTTTGTTAGGAATTATGTGATCCTTACTAGCTGGAAGGAAGGGAGATGGGGCATGAAGTTATTTCTAGGCTTTGGAGACGTACCAAGTTTAGCTCAGTTCTGGGCATCTTTGAAATACCAATACAAACTTGTTCCTACATAGTAACTTGAAACTTTGAATGAGAATGTGCTTGCTTACAGCAACGTGCTATATGTTCTGAATGCCCGAATTGGGAATCTGTGTCAAAACTTTGTTAGGAATTATGTGATCCTTACTAGCTGGAAGTAAGGGAGTTGGGACATGAAGTTATTTCTAAGAGTTGGAGACATACCCACTTTAGCTCAGTTCTGGGCATCTTTGAAATTCCTATACAAACTTGTTCCTTCATAGTAACTTGCTACTTGGAATGAGAAAGTGCTTGCTTAAAGCAACGTGGTATATGTTCTGAATGCCCGAATTGGGAATCTGTGTGAAAACTTTGTTAGGAATTATGTGATCCTTACTTGCTGGAAGTAAGGGAGATGGAGCATGATGTTATTTCTGGGAGTTGGAGACATACCAAGTTTAGCTCAGTTCTGGGCATCTTTGAAATACCTATACAAACTTGTTCCTACATAGTAACTTGCAACTTTGAATGAGAATGTGCTTGATTACAGCAACGTGCTAAATGTTCTGAATGCCCGAATTGGGAATCTGTCTCAAAACTTTGTTAGGAATTATGTGATCCTTACCAGCTGGAAGTAAGGGAGATGGCGCATGAAGTTATTTCTAGGAGTTGGAGACATACCCCCTCAGCTCAGTTCTGGGCATCTTTGAAATACCTATACAAACTTGTTCCTACATAATAACTTGCTACTTGGAATGAGAAAGTGCTTGCTTAAAGGAACGTGCTATATATTCTGAATGCCCGAATTGTGAATCTGTGTCAAAACTTTGTTAGGAATTATGTGATCCTTACTAGCTGGATGTAAGGGAGATGGGGCATGAAGTTATTTCTAGGAGTTGGAGACATGCCAACTTTAGCTCAGTTCTGGGCATCTTTGAAATACGTATACAAACTTGTTCCTACATAGTAACCTGCAAATTTGAATGAGAATGTGCTTACTTACAACAACGTGCTATATGTTCTGAATGCCCGAATTGGGAATCTGTGTCAAAACTTTGTTAGGAATTATGTGATCCTTACTAGATGGAAGTAAGGTATTTGCGGCATGAAGTTATTTCTAGGAGTTGGACACATACCAAGTTTAGCTCAGTTCTGGGCATCTTTAAAATACCTATACAAACTTGTTCCTACATAGTAACTTGCAACTTTGAATGAGAATGTGCTTGCTTACAGCAACGTGCTATATGTTCTGAATGCCCGAATTGGGAATCTGTGTCAAAACTTTGTTAGGAATTATGTGATCCTTACTAGCTGGAAGTAAGGGAGTTGGGACACGAAGTTATTTCTAGGAGTTGGAGACATACCCACTTTAGCTCAGTTCTGGGCATCTTTGAAATACCTATACAAACCTGTTCCTACATAGTAACTTGCAACATTGAAAGAGAATGTGCTTTCTTACAGTAACGTGCTATATGTTCTGAATGCCCGAATTGGGAATCTGTGTCAAAACTTTGTTAGGAATTATGTGATCCTTACTAGCTGGAAGTAAGGGAGATGGGGCATGAAGTTATTTCTAGGAGTTGGAGACATACCCACTTTAGCTCAGTTCTGGGCATCTTTGAAATACCTATACAAACTTGTTCCTACATAGTAACTTGCTACTTGGAATGAGAAAGTGCTTGCTTAAAGCAACGTGCTATATGATCTGAATGCCCGAATTGGGAATATGTGTCAAAACTTTTTTAGGAATTATGTGATCCTTACTAGCTGGAAGTAAGGGAGATGGGGCAGGAAGTTATTTCTAGGAGTTGGAGACATACCAAGTTTAGCTCAGTTCTGGGCATCTTTGAAGTACCTATACAAACTTGTTGCTACATAGTAAGTTGCCTCTTTGAATGAGAATGTGCTTTATTACATCAACGTGCTATATGTTCTGAATGCCCGAATTGGGAATCTGTGTCAAAACTTTGTTAGGAATTATGTGATCCTTACTAGCTGGAAGCAAGGGAGATGCGGATTGAAGTTATTTCTAGGAGTTGGAGACATACCAAGTTTAGCTCAGTTCTGGGCATCTTTGAAAGTCCTATACAAACTTGTTCCTACAGAGTAACTTGCAACTTTGAATGAGAATGTGCTTGCTTACAGCAACGTGCTAAATGTTCTGAATGCCCGAATTGGGAATCTGTCTCAAAACTTTGTTAGGAATTATGTGATCCTTACCAGCTGGAAGTAAGGGAGATGGGGCATGAAGTTATTTCTAGGAGTTGGAGACATACCAAGTTTAGCTCAGTTCTGGGCATCTTTGAAATACCTATACAAACTTGTTCCTACATAGTAACTTGCATCTTTGAATGAGAATGTGCTTGCTTACAGCAACGTGCTATATGTTCTGAATGACCGAATTGGGAATCTGTGTCAAAACTTTGTTAGGAATTATGTGATCCTTACTAGCTGGAAGTAAGGGAGTTGGGACACGAATTTATTTCTAGGAGTTGGAGACATACCCACTTTAGCTCAGTTCTGGGCATCTTTGAAATACCTATACAAACCTGTTCCTACATAGTAACTTGCAACTTTGAATGAGAATGTGCTTGGTTACAGCAACGTGCTATATGTTCTGAATGCCCGAATTGGGAATCTGTGTCAAAACTTTCTTAGGAATTATGTGATCCTTACTAGCTGGAAGTAAGGGAGATGGGGCATGAAGTTATTTCTAGGAGTTGGAGACATACCAAGTTTAGCTCAGTTCTGGGCATCTTTGAAATACCTATACAAACTTGTTCCTACATAATAACTTGCTACTTGGAATGAGAAAGTGCTTGCTTAAAGGAACGTGCTATATATTCTGAATGCCCGAATTGGGAATGTGTGTCAAAACTTTGTTAGGAATTATGTGACCCTTACTAGCTGGAAGTAAGGGAGATGGGGCATGAAGTTATTTCTAGGAGTTGGAGACATACCAAGTTAAGCTCAGTTCTGGGCATCTTTGAAATACGTATACAAACTTGTTCCTACATAGTAACTTGCAACTTTGAATGAGAATGTGCTTGCTTACAGCAACCTGCTATATGTTCTGAATGCCCGAATTGGGAATCTGTGTCAAAACTTTGTTAAGAAATATGTGATCCTTACTAGCTGTAAGAAAGGGAGTTGCGGCATGAAGTTATTTCTAGGAGTTGGAGACATACGAAGTTTAGCTCAGTTCTGGGCATCTTTGAAATACCTGTACAAACTTGGTCCTACATAGTAACTTGCAACTTTGAATGAGAATGTGCTTACTTACAACAACGTGCTATATGTTCTGAATGCCCGAATTGGGAATATGTGTCAAAACTTTGTTAGGAATTATGTGATCCTTACTAGATGGAAGTAAGGGAGTTGCGGCATGAAGTTATTTCTAGGAGTTGGACACATACCCACTTTAGCTCAGTTCTGGGCATCTTTGAAATACCTATACAAACTTGTTCCTACATAGTATCTTGCATCTTTGAATGAGAATGTGCTTGCTTACAGCAACGTGCTATATGTTCTGAATGCCCGAATTGGGAATCTGTGTCAAAACTTTGTTAGGAATTATGGGATCCTTACTTGCTGGAAGCAAGGGAGATGGGGCATGAAGTTATTACTAGGAGTTGGAGACATACCAAGTTTAGTTCAGTTCTGGGCATCTTTGAATGTCCTATACAAACTTGTTCCTACATAGTACCTGCAACTTTGAATGAGAATGTGCTTACTTACAACTACGTGCTATATGTTCTGAATGCCCGAATAGGGAATCTGTGTCAAAACTTTGTTCGGAATTATGTGATCCTTACAAGATGGAAGTAAGGGAGTTGCGGCATGAAGTTATTTCTAGGAGTTGGACACATACCAAGTTTAGCTCCGTTCTGGGCATCTTTAAAATACCTATACAAACTTGTTCCTACATAGTAACTTTCACCTTTGAATGAGAATGTGCTTGCTTACTGCAACGTGCTATATGTTCTGAATGCCCGAATTGGGAATCTGTGTCAAAACTTTGTTAGGAATTATGTGATCCTTACTAGGTGGAAGTAAGGGAGATGGGGCATGAAGTTATTTCTAGGAGTTTGAGACATACGCACTTTAGCTCTGTTCTGGGCATCTTTGAAATACCTATACAAACTTGTTCCTACATAGTAACTTGCATCTTTGAATGAGAATGTGGTTGCTTACAGCAACGTGCTATATGTTCTGAATGCCCGAATTGGGACTCTGTGTCAAAACTTTGTTAGGAATTATGGGATCCTTACTTGCTGGAAGCAAGGGAGATGGGGCATGATGTTATTACTAGGAGTTGGAGACATACCAAGTTTAGCTCAGTTCTGGGCATCTTTGAAAGTCCTATACAAACTTGTTCCTACATAGTAACTTGCAACTTTGAATGAAAATGTGCTTGCTTACAGCAACGTGCTTTATGTTCTGAATGCCCGAATTGGGAATCTGTGTCAAAACTTTGTTATGAATTATGTGATCCTTACTAGATGGAAGTAAGGGAGATGCGGCATGAAGTTATTTCTAGGAGTTGGAGACATACCAAGTTTAGCTCAGTTCTGGGCATCTTTGAAATACCTATACAAACTTGTTCCTACATAGTAACTTGCAACTTTGAATCAGAATGTGCTTGTTTAAAGCAACGTGCTATATGTTCTGAATGCCCGAATTGGGAATCTGTGTCAAAACTTTGTTAGGAATTATGTGATCCTTACTAGCTGGAAGTAATCGAGATGGGGCATGAAGTTATTTCTAGGAGTGAGAGACATACCAAGTTTAGCTCAGTTCTGGGCATCTTTGAAATACCTATACAAACTTGTTCCTACATAGTAACTTGCAACTTTGAATGAGAATGTGCTTGCTTTCAGCAACGTGCTATATGTTCTGAATGCCCGAATTGGGAATCTGTGTCAAAACTTTGTTAGGAATTATGTGATCCTTACTAGCTGGAAGTAAGGGAGTTGGGACATGAAGTTATTTCTAGGAGTTGGGGAGATACCCACTTTAGCTCAGTTCTGGGCATCTTTGAAATACCTATACAAACTTGTTCCTACATAGTAACTTGCAACTTTGTATGAGAATGTGCTTGATTACAGCAGCGTGCTATACGTTCTGAATGCACGAATAGGGAATCTGTGTCAAAACTTTGTTAGGAATTATGTGATCCTTACTAGCTGGAAGTAAGGGAGATGGAGCATGAAGTTATTTCTAGGAGTTGGAGACATTCCCATTATAGCTCAGTTCTGGGCATCTTTCAAATACCTATACAAACTTGTTCCTACATAGTAACTTGCAACTTTGAATGAGAATGTACTTGCTTACAGCAACGTGCTGTATCTTCTGAATGCCCGAATTGGGAATCTGTGTCAAAACTTTGTTACAAATTATGTCATCCTTACTAGATGGAATTAAGGGAGATGTGGCATGAAGTATTTCAAGGAGTTGGAGAAGGACAACGTTTAGCTCAGTTCTGGGCATCTTTGAAATACCTATACAAACTTGTTCCTACATAGTAACTTGCATCTTTGAATGAGAATGTGCTTGCTTACAGCAACATGCTATATGTTCTGAAAGCCCGAATTGGGAATCTGTGTCAAAACTTTGTTAGGAATTATGTGATCCTTACTAGCTGGAAGTAAGGGAGTTTCGGCATGAAGTTATTTCTAGGAGTTGGAGACATACCAAGTTTATCTCACTTCTGGGCATCTTTGAAATACCTGTACAAACTTGTTCCTACATAGTAACTTGCTACTTGGAATGAGAAAGTGCTTGCTTAAAGCAACGTGCTACATGTTCTGAATGCCCGAATTGGGAATCTGTGGCAAAACTTTGTTAGGAATTATTTGATCCTTACTAGCTGGAAGTAAGGGTGATGGGCCATGAAGTTATTTCTAGGAGTTGGTGACATACCAAGTTTAGCTCAGTTTTGGGCATCTTTGAAATACCTATACAAACTTTTTCCTATATAGTAACTTGCAACTTTGAATGAGAATGTGCTTGCTTAAAGCAACGTGATATATGTTCTGAATGTTCGAATTGGGAATCTGTGTCAAAACTTTGATAGGAATTATGTGATCCTTACTAGCTGGAAGTAAGGGAGATGGGGCATGAAGTTATTTCTAGGAGTTGGAGACATACCCACTTTAGCTCAGTTCTTTGCATCTTTGAAATACCTATACAAACTTGTTCCTACTTAGTAACTTGCAACTTTGAATGAGAATGTGCTTGCTTACAGCAACGTGCTATATGTTCTGAATGCCCGAATTGGGAATCTGTGTCAAAACTTTGTTAGGAATTATGTGATCCTTACTAGCTGGAAGTAAGGGAGATGGGGCAGGAAGTTATTTCTAGGAGTTGGAGACATACCCACTTTAGCTCAGTTCTTTGCATCTTTGAAATACCTATAAAAACTTGTTCCTACATAGTTACTTGCTACTTGGAATGAGAAAGTTCTTGCTTAAAGTAACATGCTATATGTTTTGAATGCCCGAATTGGGAATCTGTGTCAAATCTTTGTTAGGAATTATGTGATCCTTACTAGCTGGAAGGAAGGGAGATGGGGCATCAAGTTATTTCTAGGAGTTAGAGACATACCAAGTTTAGCTCTGTTCTGGGCATCTTTGAAATACCTATAAAAACTTGTTCCTACATAGTATCTTGCAACTTTGAATGAGAATGTGCTTGCTTACAGCAACGTGCTATATGTTCTAAATGCCCGAATTAGGAATCTGTGTCAAAACTTTGTTAGGAATTATGTGATCCTTACTAGCTGGAAGAAAGGGAAATGGGGCATGAAGTTATTTCTAAGAGTTGGAGACATACCAAGTTTAGCTCAGTTCTGGGCATCTTTGATAGTTCTATCCAAACTTGTTCTTACATAGTAACTTGCACCTTTGAATGAGAATGTGCTTGCTTACAGCAACGTGCTATATGTTCTGAATGCCCGAATTGGGAATCTGTGTCAAAACTTTCTTAGGAATTATGTGATCCTTACTAGCTGGAAGTAAGGGAGATGGGGCATGAAGTTATTTCTAGGAGTTGGAGACATACCAAGTTTAGCTCAGTTCTGGGCATCTTTGAAATACCTATACAAACTTGTTCCTACATAGTAACTTGCATCTTTGAATGAGAATGTGCTTGCTTACAGCAACGTGCTATATGTTCTGAATGACCGAATTGGGAATCTGTGTCAAAACTTTGTTAGGAATTATGTGATCCTTACTAGCTGGAAGTAAGGGAGTTGGGACACGAATTTATTTCTAGGAGTTAGAGACATACCCACTTTAGCTCAGTTCTGGGCATCTTTGAAATACCTATACAAACCTGTTCCTACATAGTAACTTGCAACTTTGAATGAGAATGTGCTTGGTTACAGCAACGTGCTATATGTTCTGAATGCCCGAATTGGGAATCTGTGTCAAAACTTTCTTAGGAATTATGTGATCCTTACTAGCTGGAAGTAAGGGAGATGGGGCATGAAGTTATTTCTAGGAGTTGGAGACATACCAAGTTTAGCTCAGTTCTGGGCATCTTTGAAATACCTATACAAACTTGTTCCTACATAATAACTTGCTACTTGGAATGAGAAAGTGCTTGCTTAAAGCAACGTGCTACATGTTCTGAATGCCCGAATTGGGAATCTGTGTCAAAACTTTGTTAGGAATTATGTGACCCTTACTAGCTGGAAGTAAGGGAGATGGGGCAGGAAGTTATTTCTAGGAGTTGGAGACATACCAAGTTTAGCTCAGTTCTGGGCATCTTTGAAATACCTATACAAACTTGTTCCTACATAGTTACTTGCATCTTTGAATGAGAAAGTGCTTGCTTACAGCAACGTGCTATATGTTCTGAATGCCCGAATTGGGAATCTGTGTCAAAACTTTGTTAGAAATTATGTGATCCTTACTAGCTGGAAGTAAGGGAGAAGGGGCATGAAGTTATTTCTAGGAGTTGGAGACATACCAAGTTTAGCTCAGTTCTGTGCATCTTTGAAATACCTATACAACCTTGTTCCTACATAGTAACTTGCTACTTGGAATGAGAAAGTGCTTGCATGAAGCAACGTGCTACATGTTCTGAATTCTCGAATTGGGAATCTGTGTCAAAAATTTGCTAAGCATTATGTGATCCTTACTAGCTGTATGTAAGTGAGATGGGGCATGAAGTTATTTCTAGGAGTTGGTGACATACCAAGATTAGCTCAGTTCTGGGCATCTTTGAAATACCTATACAAACTTGTTCCTACATAGTAACTTGCAATTTTGAATGAGAATGTGCTTGCTTAAAGCAACGTGCTATATGTTCTGAAAGCCCGAATAGGGAATCTGTGACAAAACTTTGTTAGGAATTATGTGATCCTTACTAGCTGGAAGTAAGGGAGATGGGGTATGAAGTTATTTCTAGGAGTTGGAGACATACCAAGTTTAGCTCAGTTCTGGGCATCTTTCAAAGTCCTATACAAACTTGTTCTAACATAGTAACTTGCAACTTTGAATGAGAATGTGCTTGCTTACAGTAACGTGCTATATATTCTGAATGCCCGGATTGGGAATCTGTGTCAAAACTTTGTGAGGAATTATGTGATCCTTACTAACTGGAAGTAAGGGAGTTGGGGCATGAAGTTATTTCTAGGAGTTGGAGACATACCCACTTTATTTCAGTTCTGGGCATCTTTAAAATACCTATGCAAACTTGTTACTACATAGTAACTTGCAACTTTGAATGAGAATGTGGTTGCTTACAGCAACGTGTTATATGTTCTGAATGCCCGAATTGGGAATCTGTGTCAAATCTTTGTTAGGAAATTTGTGATCCTTACTAGTTGGAAGTAAGGGAGTAGGGGCATGAAGTTATTTCTAGGATTTGGAGACATACCCACTTTAGCTCAGTTCTTTGCATCTTTGAAATACCTATACAAAATTGTTCCTATATAGTTACTTGCTTCTTGGAAAGAGAAAGTGCTTGCTTAAAGCAACATGCTATGTGTTCTTAATGCCCGAATTGGGAATCTGTGTCAAAACTTTGTTAGGAATTATGTGATCCTTACTAGCTGGAAGTAAGGGAGATGGGGCATGAAGTTATTTCTAAGAGTTGGAGACATACCAAGTTTAGCTCAGTTCTGGGCATCTTTGAAATACCTATACAAACTTGTTCCTACATAGTAACTAGCAACTTTGAATGAGAATGTGCTTGCTTACAGCAACGTGCTATAGGTTCTGAATGCCCGAATTGGGAATCTGTGTCAAAACTTTGTTAGGAAGTATGTGATCCTTACTAGCTGGAAGTAAGGGAGACGGGGCATGAAGTTATTTCTAGGAGTTGGAGAAATACCCACTTTAGCTCAGTTCTTTGCATCTTTGAAATACCTATACTAACTTGTTCCTACATAGTAACTTGCTACTTGGAATGAGAAAGTGCTTGCTTAAAGCAACATGCTATATGTTCTGAATGCCCGAATTGGGAATCTGTGTCAAAACTTTGTTAGGAATTATGTGATCCTTACTATCTGGAAGTAAGGGAGATGGGGCATGAAGTTATTTCTAGGAGTTGGAGACATACCCACTTTACCATAGTTCTGGGCATCCTTGAAATACCTATACAAACTTGTTCCTACATAGCAACTTGCAAATTTGAATGAGAATGTCCTTACTTACAGCAGCGTGTTATATGTTCTGAATGCCAGAATTGGGAATCTGTGTCTAAACTTTCTTAGGAATTATGTGATCCTTACTAGCTGGAAGTAAGGGAGATGGGGCATGAAGTTATTTCTAGGAGTTGGAAACATGCCAAGTTTAGCTCACTTCTGGGCATCTTTGAAATACCTATACAAACTTGTTCCTACATAGTAACTTGCAATTTTGAATGAGAATGTGCCTACTTACAGCAACGTGCTATATGTTCTGAATGCCCGAATTGGGAATCTGTGTCAAAACTTTGTTAGGAATTATGTTATCCTTACTAGATGGAAGTAAGGCAGATGGGGCATGAAGTTATTTCTAGGAGTTGGAGACATACCAAGTATAGCTCACTTCTGGGCATCTTTGAAATACCTATACAAACTTGTTCCTACATAGTAACTTGCAACTTTGAATGAGAATGTGCTTGCTTACAGCAACGTGCTATATGTTCTGAATGTCCGAATTGGGAATCTGTGTCAAAACTTTGTTAGGAATGATGTGATCCTTACTAGATGGAAGTAAGGGAGAAGGGGCATGAAGTTATTTCTAGGAGTTGGAGACATACCAAGTTTATCTCACTTCTGGGCATCTTTGAAATACATATACAAACTTGTTCCTACATAGTAACTTGCTACTTGGAATGAGAAATTGCTTGCTTAAAGCAACGTGCTACATGTTCTGAATGCCCGAATTGGGAATCTGTGTCAAAACTTTGTTAGGAATTATGTGATCCTTACTAGCTGGAAGTAAGGGTGATGGGCCATGAAGTTATTTCTAGGAGTTGGAGACATACCAAGTTTAGCTCAGTTCTGGGCATCTTTGAAATACCTATAAAAACTTTTTTCTACATAGTAACTTGCAACTTTGAATGAGAATGTGCTTGCTTACAGCAACGTGCTATATGTTTTCAATGCCCGAATTGGAAATCTGTGTCAAAACTTTGTTAGGAATTATGTGATCCTTACTAGCTGGAAGTAAGGGAGATGGGGCAGGAAGTTATTTCTAGGAGTTGGAGACATACCCACTTTAGCTCAGTTCTTTGCATCTTTGAAATACCTATAAAAACTTGTTCCTACATAGTTACTTGCTACTTGGAATGAGAAAGTTCTTGCTTAAAGTAACATGCTATATGTTTTGAATGCCCGAATTGGGAATCTGTGTCAAATCTTTGTTAGGAATTATGTGATCCTTACTAGCTGGAAGGAAGGGAGATGGGGCATCAAGTTATTTCTATGAGTTAGAGACATACCAAGTTTAGCTCTGTTCTGGGCATCTTTGAAATACCTATAAAAACTTGTTCCTACATAGTATCTTGCAACTTTGAATGAGAATGTGCTTGCTTACAGCAACGTGCTATATGTTCTAAATGCCCGAATTAGGAATCTGTGTCAAAACTTTGTTAGGAATTATGTGATCCTTACTAGCTGGAAGAAAGGGAAATGGGGCATGAAGTTATTTCTAAGAGTTGGAGACATACCAAGTTTAGCTCAGTTCTGGGCATCTTTGAAAGTTCTATCCAAACTTGTTCTTACATAGTAACTTGCACCTTTGAATGAGAATGTGCTTGCTTACAGCAACGTGCTATATGTTCTGAATGCCCGAATTGGGAATCTGTGTCAAAACTTTCTTAGGAATTATGTGATCCTTACTAGCTGGAAGTAAGGGAGATGGGGCATGAAGTTATTTCTAGGAGTTGGAGACATACCAAGTTTAGCTCAGTTCTGGGCATCTTTGAAATACCTATAAAAACTTGTTCCTACATAGTAACTTGCATCTTTGAATGAGAATGTGCTTGCTTACAGCAACGTGCTATATGTTCTGAATGACCGAATTGGGAATCTGTGTCAAAACTTTGTTAGGAATTATGTGATCCTTACTAGCTTGAAGTAAGGGAGTTGGGACTCGAATTTATTTCTAGGAGTTGGAGACATACCCACTTTAGCTCAGTTCTGGGCATCTTTGAAATACCTATACAAACCTGTTCCTACATAGTAACTTGCAACTTTGAATGAGAATGTGCTTGGTTACAGCAACGTGCTATATGTTCTGAATGCCCGAATTGGGAATCTGTGTCAAAACTTTCTTAGGAATTATGTGATCCTTACTAGCTGGAAGTAAGGGAGATGGGGCATGAAGTTATTTCTAGGAGTTGGAGACATACCAAGTTTAGCTCAGTTCTGGGCATCTTTGAAATACCTATACAAACTTGTTCCTACATAATAACTTGCTACTTGGAATGAGAAAGTGCTTGCTTAAAGCAACGTGCTACATGTTCTGAATGCCCGAATTGGGAATCTGTGTCAAAACTTTGTTAGGAATTATGTGACCCTTACTAGCTGGAAGTAAGGGAGATGGGGCAGGAAGTTATTTCTAGGAGTTGGAGACATACCAAGTTTAGCTCAGTTCTGGGCATCTTTGAAATACCTATACAAACTTGTTCCTACATAGTTACTTGCATCTTTGAATGAGAAAGTGCTTGCTTACAGCAACGTGCTATATGTTCTGAATGCCCGAATTGGGAATCTGTGTCAAAACTTTGTTAGAAATTATGTGATCCTTACTAGCTGGAAGTAAGGGAGAAGGGGCATGAAGTTATTTCTAGGAGTTGGAGACATACCAAGTTTAGCTCAGTTCTGTGCATCTTTGAAATACCTATACAACCTTGTTCCTACATAGTAACTTGCTACATGGAATGAGAAAGTGCTTGCATGAAGCAACGTGCTACATGTTCTGAATTCTCGAATTGGGAATCTGTGTCAAAAATTTGCTAAGCATTATGTGATCCTTACTAGCTGTATGTAAGTGAGATGGGGCATGAAGTTATTTCTAGGAGTTGGTGACATACCAAGATTAGCTCAGTTCTGGGCATCTTTGAAATACCTATACAAACTTGTTCCTACATAGTAACTTGCAATTTTGAATGAGAATGTGCTTGCTTAAAGCAACGTGCTATATGTTCTGAAAGCCCGAATAGGGAATCTGTGACAAAACTTTGTTAGGAATTATGTGATCCTTACTAGCTGGAAGTAAGGGAGATGGGGTATGAAGTTATTTCTAGGAGTTGGAGACATACCAAGTTTAGCTCAGTTCTGGGCATCTTTCAAAGTCCTATACAAACTTGTTCTAACATAGTAACTTGCAACTTTGAATGAGAATGTGCTTGCTTACAGTAACGTGCTATATATTCTGAATGCCCGGATTGGGAATCTGTGTCAAAACTTTGTGAGGAATTATGTGATCCTTACTAACTGGAAGTAAGGGAGTTGGGGCATGAAGTTATTTCTAGGAGTTGGAGACATACCCACTTTATTTCAGTTCTGGGCATCTTTAAAATACCTATGCAAACTTGTTACTACATAGTAACTTGCAACTTTGAATGAGAATGTGGTTGCTTACAGCAACGTGTTATATGTTCTGAATGCCCGAATTGGGAATCTGTGTCAAATCTTTGTTAGGAAATTTGTGATCCTTACTAGTTGGAAGTAAGGGAGTAGGGGCATGAAGTTATTTCTAGGATTTGGAGACATACCCACTTTAGCTCAGTTCTTTGCATCTTTGAAATACCTATACAAAATTGTTCCTATATAGTTACTTGCTTCTTGGAAAGAGAAAGTGCTTGCTTAAAGCAACATGCTATATGTTCTTAATGCCCGAATTGGGAATCTGTGTCAAAACTTTGTTAGGAATTATGTGATCCTTACTAGCTGGAAGTAAGGGAGATGGGGCATGAAGTTATTTCTAAGAGTTGGAGACATACCAAGTTTAGCTCAGTTCTGGGCATCTTTGAAATACCTATACAAACTTGTTCCTACATAGTAACTAGCAACTTTGAATGAGAATGTGCTTGCTTACAGCAACGTGCTATAGGTTCTGAATGCCCGAATTGGGAATCTGTGTCAAAACTTTGTTAGGAAGTATGTGATCCTTACTAGCTGGAAGTAAGGGAGACGGGGCATGAAGTTATTTCTAGGAGTTGGAGAAATACCCACTTTAGCTCAGTTCTTTGCATCTTTGAAATACCTATACTAACTTGTTCCTACATAGTAACTTGCAACTTTGAATGAGAATGTGCTTGCTTACAGCAACGTGCTATATGTTCTGAATGTCCGAATTGGGAATCTGTGTCAAAACTTTGTTAGGAATGATGTGATCCTTACTAGATGGAAGTAAGGGAGATGGGGCATGAAGTTATTTCTAGGAGTTGGAGACATACCAAGTTTATCTCACTTCTGGGCATCTTTGAAATACATATACAAACTTGTTCCTACATAGTAACTTGCTACTTGGAATGAGAAAGTGCTTGCTTAAAGCAACGTGCTACATGTTCTGAATGCCCGAATTGGGAATCTGTGTCAAAACTTTGTTAGGAATTATGTGATCCTTACTAGCTGGAAGAAAGGGTGATGGGCCATGAAGTTATTTCTAGGAGTTGGAGACATACCAAGGTTAGCTCAGTTCTGGGCATCTTTGAAATACCTATAAAAACTTTTTTCTACATAGTAACTTGCAACTTTGAATGAGAATGTGCTTGCTTACAGCAACGTGCTATATGTTCTGAAGGCCCGAATTGGGAATCTGTGTCAAAAGTTTGTTAGGAATTATGTGATCCTTACTAGCTGGAAGTAAGGGAGATGGGGCATGAAGCTATTTCTAGGAGTTGGACACATACCAAGTTTAGCTCAGTTCTGGGCATCTTTGAAATACGTATACAACCTTGTTCCTACATAGAAACTTGCTACTTGGAATGAGAAAGTGATTGCTGAAAGGAACGCGCTATATGTTCTGAATGCCCGAATTTGGAATCTGTGTCATAACTTTGTTAGGAATTATGTGATCCTTACAAGCTGGAAGTAAACGAGATGGGGCATGAAGTTATTTCTAGCAGTTGGAGACATACCCGCTTTAGCTCAGTTCTGGGTATCTTTGAAATACCTATACAAACTTGTTCCTACATAGTAACTTGCAACTTTGAATAAGAATGTGCTTACTTACAACAACGTGCTATATGTTCTGCATGCCCGAGTTGGGAATCTGTGTCAAAACCTTTTGAGGAATTATGTGATCCTTACTAGCTGGAAATAAGCAAGCTAAAGCTTGAAGTTATTTCTAGGAGTTGGAGACATACAACGTTTAGCTCAGTTCTGGGCATCTTTGAACTACCTATACAAACTTGTTCCTACATAGTAACTTGCAACTTTGAATGAGAATGTGCTTGCTTACAGCAACGTGCTATATGTTCTGAATGCCCGAATTGGGAATCTGTGTCAATATATTGTTAGAAATTATGTGATCCTTACAAGATGTAAGTAAGGGAGATGGGGCATGAAGTTATTTGTAGGAGTTGGAGACATACAACGTTTAGCTCAGTTTTGGGCATGTTTGAAATACCTATACAAACTTGTTCCTACATAGTAACTTGCAACTTTGAATGAGAATGTGCTTACTTACAGCAACGTGCTACATGTTCTGAATGCCCGAATTGGGAATCTGTGTCAAAAATTTTGTTAGGAATTATGTGATCCTTACTAGCTGGAAGAAAGGGAGATGGGGCATGAAGTTATTTCTAGGAGTTGGAGACCTACCAAGTTTAGCTCAGTTCTGGGCATCTTTGAAATATCTATACAAACTTGTTCCTACATAGTAACTTGCAACTTTGAAGGAGAATGTGCTTGCTTACAGCAACGTGCTATATGTTCTAAATGCCTTAATTCGGAATCTGTGTCAAAACGTTGTTAGGAATTATGTGATCCTTACAAGCTGGAAGTAAGGGAGATGAAGCATGAAGTTATTTCTAGGAGTTGGAGACATACCAAGTTTAGCTCAGTTCTGGGCATCTTTGAAATACCTATACAAACTTGTTACTACATAGTAACTTGCAACTTTGAATGAGAATGTGCTTGCTTACAGCAACGTGCTATATGTTCTGAATGCCCGAATTGGGAGTCTGTGTCAAAACTTTGTTAGCACTTTTGTGATCCTTACAATCTGGAGGTAAGGGAGTTGGGGCATGAAGTTATTTCTAGGAGTTGGAGACATACCAAGTTTAGCTCAGTTCTGGGCATCTTTGAAATACCTATACAAACTTGTTCCTACATAGTAAATTGCAACTTTGAATGAGAATGTGCTAGCTTACAGCAACTTGCTATATGTTCTGAATGCCCAAATTGGGAATCTGTTTCAAAACTTTGTTAGGAATTTTGTGATCCTTACTAACTGGAAGTAAGGGAGATGGGGCATGAAGTTATTTCTCGGAGTTGGAGACATACAACGTTTAGCTCAGTTCTGGGCATCTTTGAAATACCTATACAAACTTGTTCCACCATAGTAACTTACCACTTTGAATGAGAATGTGCTTGCTTACAGCCACGTGCTATAGGTTCTGAATGCCCGAATTGGGAACCTGTGTCAAAACTTTGTTAGGAATTATGTGATCATTACTAACTGGAAGTAAGAGAGATGGGGCATGAAGTTATTTCTCGGAGTTGGAGACATACCAAGTTTAGCTCAGTTCTGGGCATCTTTGAAATACCAATACAAACTTGTTCCTACATAGTAACTTGCAACTTTGAATGAGAATGTGCTTGCTTACAGCAACGTGCTATATGTTCTGAATGCACGAATTGGGAATCTGTGTCAAAACTTTGTTAGGAATTATGTGATCCTTACAAGATGGAAGTAAGGGAGATGGGGCATGAAGTTATTTGTAGGAGTTGGAGACATACAACGTTTAGCTCAGTTCTGGGCATCTTTGAAATACATATACAAACTTGTTCCTATACAGTAACTTGCATTTTTTGAATGAGAATGTGCTTGCTTACAGCAACGTGCTACGTGTTCTGAATGCCCGAATTGGGAATCTCTGTCAAAAATTTTGTGAGGAATTATTTGATCCTTACTAGCTGGAAGTAAGGGAGATGGGGCATGATGTTATTTCTAGGAGTTGGAGACATACCCAGTTTAGCTCAGTTCTGGGCATCTTTGAAATATCTACACAAACTTGTTCCTACATAGTAACTTGCAACTTTGAATGAGAATGTGCTTGCTTACAGCAACGTGCTATATGTTCTGAATGCCCGAATTGGGAATCTGTGTCAAAACTTTGTTAGGAATTATGTGATCCTTACAAGATGGAAGTAAGGGAGATGGGGCATGAAGTTATTTGTAGGAGTTGGAGACATACAACGTTTAGCTCAGTTCTGGGCATCTTTGAAATACCTATACAAACTTGTTCCTATATAGTAACTTGCATTTTTTGAATGAGAATGTGCTTGCTTACAGCAACGTGCTACGTGTTCTGAATGCCCGAATTGGGAATCTGTGTCAAAAATTTTGTGAGGAATTATGTGATCCTTACTAGCTGGAAGTAAGGGAGATGGGGCATGATGTTATTTCTAGGAGTTGGAGACATACCCAGTTTAGCTCAGTTCTGGGCATCTTTGAAATATCTACACAAACTTGTTCCTACATAGTAACTTGCAACTTTGAATGAGAATGTGCTTGCTTACAGCAACGTGCTATATGTTCTGAAAGACCGAATTGGGAATCTGTGTCAAAATTTTTTAGGAATTATGTGATCCTTACAAGCTGGAAATAAGGGAGTTGGGGCATGAATTTATTTCTAGAGGTTGGAGACATACCAAGTTTAGCTCAGTTCTGGGCATCTTTGAAATACCTATACCAACATGTTGTTACATAGTAACTTGCAACTTTGAATGAGAATGTGCTTGCTTACAGCAATGTGCTATATGTTCTGAATGCCCGAATTGGGAATCTGTGTCAAAACTTTGTTACCACTTATGTGATCCTTACAAGCTGGAGGTAAGGGAGTTGGGGCATGAAGTTATTTCTAGGAGTTGGAGACATACCAAGTTTAGCTCAGTTTTGGGCATCTTTGAAATACCTATACAAACTTGTTGCTACATAGTAACTTGCAACTTTGAATGAGAATGTGCTTGCTTACAGCAACGTGCTATATGTTCTGTATGCCCGAATTGGGAATCTGTGTCAAAACTTTGTTAGGAATTTTGTCATCCTTACAAGCTGGAAGTAAGGGAGATGGGGCATGAAGTTATTTCTAGGAGTAGGAGACATACCCACTTTAGCTCAGTTCTGGGCATCTTTGAAATACCTATAGAAACTTCTTCCTACATAGTAACTTGCTACTTGGAATGAGAAAGTGTTTGCTTAAAGCAACGTGCTGCATGTTCTGAATGCCCGAATTGGGAATCTGTGTCAAAACTTTGTTAGGAATTATGTGATCCTTACTAGCTGGAAGTAAGGGAGATGGGGCATGAAGTTATTTCTAGGAGTTGGAGACATACCAAGTTTAGCTCAGTTCTGGGCATCTTTGAAATACCCAAAGAAATTTCTTCCTACATATTAAGTTGCTACTTGGAATGAGAATGTGCTTGCTTAAAGCAACGTGATACATGTTCCGAATGCCCGAATTGGAAATCTGTGTCAAAACTTTGTTAGGAATTATGTGATCCTTACTAGCTGGAAGTATGGGAGATGGGGTATGAAGATATTTCTAGGAGTTGGAGACATACCCACTTTAGCTCAGTTCTGGGCATCTTTGAAATACCTATAGAAACTTCATCCTACATAGTAACTTGCCTCTTGGAATGAGAAAGTGCTTGCTTAAAGCAACGTGCTACATGTTCTGAATGCCCGAATTGGGAATCTGTGTCAAAACTTTGTTAGGAATTATGTGATCCTTACTAGATGGAAGTAAGGGAGACGGGGCATGAAGTTATTTCTAGGAGTTGGAGACATACAACGTTTAGCTCAGTTCTGGGCATCTTTGAAATACCTATACAAACTTGTTTCTACATAGTAACTTGCAACTTTGAATGAGAATGTGCTTGCTTACAGCAACGTGCTCTATGTTCTGAATGCCCGAATTGGGAATCTGTGTCAAAAATTTGTGAGGAATTATGTGATCCTTACTAGCTGGAAGTAAGGGAGATGGGGCATGAAGTTATTTCTAGGAGTTGGAGACATACAACGTTTAGCTCAGTTCTGGGAATCTTTGAAATACCTATACAAACTTGTTCCTACATAGTAACTTGCAACTTTGAACGAGAATGTGTTGGCTTACAGCAACGTGCTATATGTTCTGAATGCCCGAATTGGGAATCTGTGTCAAAACTTTGTTAGGAATTATGTGATCCTTACAAGCTGGAAGTAAAGGAGATGGGACATGAAGTTATTTCTAGGAGTTGGAGTCACACCAAGTTTAGCTCAGTTCTGGGTATCTTTGAAAAACCTATACAAACTTGTTCCTACATAGTAACTTGCAACTTTGAATGAGATTGTGCTTGCTTACAGCAACGTGTTATATGTTCTGAATGCCCGAATTGGGAATTTGTGTCAAAACTTTGTTAGGAATTATGTGATCCTTACTAGCTGGAAGTAAGGGAGATGGGGCATGAAGTTATTTCTAGGAGTTGGACACATACAAAGTTTAGCTCAGTTCTGGGCATCTTTGAAATACCTATACAAACTTGTTCCTACATAGTAACTTGCAAGTTTGAATGAGAATGTGCTTGCTTACAGCAACGTGCTACATGTTCTGAATGCCCGAATTGGGAATCTGTGTCAAAAATTTTGTTAGGAATTATGTGATCCTTACTAGCTGGAAGTAAGGGAGATGGGGCATGAAGTTATTTCTAGGAGTTGGAGACATACCAAGATTAGCTCAGTTCTGGGCATCCTTGAAATACCTAAAGAAACTTGTTCCTACATAGTAACTTGCAACTTTAAATGAGAATGTGCTTGCTTACAGCAACGTGCTATATGTTCTGAATGCCAGAATTGGGAATCTGTGTCAAAACTTTGTTAGGAATTATGTGATCCTTACTAGCTGGAAGTAAGGGAGATGGGGCATGAAGTTATTTCTAGGAGTTGGAGACATACAACGTTTAGCTCAGTTCTGGGCATCTTTGAAATACCTATACAAACTTGTTCCTACATAGTAACTTGCAACTTTGAATGAGAATGTGCTTGCTTACAGCAACGTGCTATATGTTCTGAATGCCCGAATTGGGAATCTGTGTCAAAACTTTGTTAGGAATTATGTGATCCTTACTAGCTGGAAGTATTGGAAATTTGGAATGAAGATATTCCTAGGAGTTGGAGACATACCAACTTTAGCTCAGTTCTGGGCATCTTTGAAATACCTATACAAACTTGTTCCTACATAGTAACTTGCCACTTTGAATGAGAATGTGCTTGCTTACAGCAACATGCTATATGTTCTGAATGCCCGAATTGGGAATCTGTGTCAAAACTTTGTTAGGAATTATGTGATCCTTACTAGATGGAAGTAAGGGAGATGGGGCATGAAGTTATTTCCAGGAGTTGGAGACATACCAAGTTTAACTCAGTTCTGGGCAATTTTGAAATACCTATACAAACTTGTTTCTACATAGTAACTTGCCACTTTGAATGAGAATGTGCTTGCTTACAGCAACGTGCTATATGTTCTGAATGCCCGAATTGGGAATCTGTGTCAAAACTTTGTTAGGAATTATGTGATCCTTACTAGCTGGAAGTAAGGGAAATGGGGCATGAAGTTATTTCTAGGAGTTGGAGACATACAACGTTTAGCTCAGTTCTGGGCATCCTTGAAATACCTAAACAAACTTGTTCCTACATAGTAACTTGCAACTTTGAACGAGAATGTGCTTGCTTACAGCAACGTGCTATACGTTCTGAATGCCCGAATTGGGAATCTGTGTCAAAACTTTGTTAGGAATTATGTGATCCTTACTAGCTGGAAGTAAGGGAGATGGGGCATGAAGTTATTTCTAGGAGTTGGAGACATACCAAGTTTAGCTCAGTTCTGGGCATCTTTGAAATACCTATACAAACTTGTTCCTACATAGTAACTTGCCACTTTGAATGAGAATGTGCTTGCTTACAGCAACGTGCTATATGTTCTGAAAGACCGAATTGGGAATCTGTGTCAAAATTTTTTTAGGAATTATGTGATCCTTACTAGCTGGAAGTAAGGGAGATGGGGCATGAAGTTATTTCTCGAAGTTGGAGACATACAATGTTTAGCTTAGTTCTGGACATCTTTGAAATACCTATACAAACTTATTCCTACATAGTAACTTGCAACTTTGAATGAGAATGTGCTTGCAACAGCAACGTGCTATATGTTCTGAATGCCCGAATTGGGAATCTGTGTCAAAACATTGTTAGGCATTATGTGATCCTTAGTAGACGGAAGTAAGGGAGATGGGGCATGAAGTTATTTCTGGGAGTTGGAGACATACCCACTTTAGCTCAGTTCTGGGCTTCTTTGAAATACCTATAGAAACTTCTTCCTACATAGTAGCTTGCTACTTGGAATGAGAAAGTGCTTGCTTAAAGCAACGTGCTACATGTTCTGATTACCCGAATTGGGAATCTGTGTCAAAACTTTGTTAGGAATTATGTGATCCTTACTAGCTGGAAGTATGGGAGATGGGGTATGAAGATATTTCTAGGAGTTGGAGACATACCCACATTAGCTCAGTTCTGGGCATCTTTGAAATACCTATACAAACTTGTTCCTACATAGTAACTGGCAACTTTGAATGAGAATGTGCTTGCTTACAGCAACGTGCTATATGTTCTGAATGCCCGAATTGGGAATCTGTGTCAAAACTTTTTTAGGAATTATGTGATCCTTACTAGCTGGAAGTAAGGGAGAGGGGGCATGAAGTTATTTCTAGGAGTTGGAGACATACCAAGTTTAGCTCCGTTCTAGCCATATTTGAAATACCTATACAAACTTGTTCCTACATAGTAACTTGCAACTTTGAATGAGATTGTGCTTGCTTACAGCAACGTGCTCTATGTTCTGAATGCCCGAATTGGGAATCTGTGTCAAAACTTTGTTAGGAATTATGTGATCCTTACTAGCTGGAAGTAATGGAGATGGGGCATGAAGTTATTTCTAGGAGTTGGACACATACCAAGTTTAGCTCAGTTCTGGGCATCTTTGAAATACCTATACAAACTTGTTCCTACATAGTAACTTGCAACTTTGAATGAGAATGTGCTTGCTTACAGCAACGTGCTATATGTTCTGAATGCCCGAATTGGGAATCTGTGTCAAAACTTTGTTAGGAATTATGTGATCCTTACTAGCTGGAAGTAAGGGAGATGGGGCATGAAGTTATTTCTAGGAGTTGGAGACACACCAAGTTTAGCTCAGTTCTGGGCATCTTTGAAATACCTATACAAACTTGTTTCTACATAGTAACTTGCAACTTTGAATGAGAATGTGCTTGCTTACAGCAACGTGCTCTATGTTCTGAATGCCCGAATTGGGAATCTGTGTCAAAAATTTGTTAGGAATTATGTGATCCTTACTAGCTGGAAGTAAGGGAGATGGGGCATGAAGTTATTTCTAGGGGTTGGAGACATACAACGTTTAGCTCAGTTCTGGGCATCTTTGAAATACCTATACAAACTTGTTCCTACATAGTAACTTGCAACTTTGAACGAGAATGTGCTTGCTTACAGCAACGTGCTATATGTTCTGAATGCCCGAATTGGGAATCTGTGTCAAAACTTTGTTAGGAAATATGTGATCCTTACTAGCTGGAAGTAAGGGAGATGGGGCATGAAGTTATTTATAGGAGTTGGAGACATACGAAGTTTAGCTCAGTTCTGGGCATCTTTGAAATACCTAAACAAACTTGTTCCTACATAGTAACTGGCAACTTTGTATGAGAATGTGCTTTGTTACAGCAACGTGCTATATGTTCTGAATGCCCGAATTGGGAATCTCTGTCAAAACTTTGTTAGGAATTATGTGATCCTTACTAGATGGAAGTAAGGGAGATGGGGCATGAAGTTATTTCTAGGAGTAGGAGACATACCCATTTTAGCTCAGTTCTGGGCATCGTTGAAATACCTATAGAAACTTCTTCCTACACAGTAACTTGCTACTTGGAATGAGAAAGTGCTTGCTTAAAGCAACGTGCTACATGTTCTGAATGCCCGAATTTGGAATCTGTGTCAAAACGTTGTTAGGAATTATGTGATCCTTTCAAGCTGGAAGTAAAGGAGAAGGGACATGAAGTTATTTCTAGGAGTTGGAGTCACACCAAGTTTAGCTCAGTTCTGGGTATCTTTGAAATACCTATACAAACTTGTTCCTACATAGTAACTTGCAACTTTGAATGAGATTGTGCTTGCTTACAGCAACGTGTTATATGTTCTGAATGCCCGAATTGGGAATTTGTGTCAAAACTTTGTTAGGAATTATGTGATCCTTACTAGCTGGAAGTAAGGGAGATGGGGCATGAAGTTATTTCTAGGAGTTGGAGACATACCAAGTTTAGCTCAGTTCTGGGCATCTTTGAAATACCTATACAAACTTGTTCCTACATAGTAACTTGCAAGTTTGAATGAGAATGTGCTTGCTTACAGCAACGTGCTACATGTTCTGAATGCCCGAATTGGGAATCTGTGTCAAAAATTTTGTTAGGAATTATGTGATCCTTACTAGCTGGAAGTAAGGGAGATGGGGCATGAAGTTATTTCTAGGAGTTGGAGACATACCAAGATTAGCTCAGTTCTGGGCATCCTTGAAATACCTAAACAAACTTGTTCCCACATAGTAACTTGCAACTTTAAATGAGAATGTGATTGCTTACAGCAACGTGCTATATGTTCTGAATGCCAGAATTGGGAATCTGTGTCAAAACTTTGTTAGGAATTATGTGATCCTTACTAGCTGGAAGTAAGGGAGATGGGGCATGAAGTTATTTCTAGGAGTTGGAGACATACAACGTTTAGCTCAGTTCTGGGCATCTTTGAAATACCTATACAAACTTGTTCCTACATAGTAACTTGCAACTTTGAATGAGAATGTGCTTGCTTACAGCAACGTGCTATATGTTCTGAATGCCCGAATTGGGAATCTGTGTCAAATCTTTGTTAGGAATTATGTGATCCTTACTAGCTGGAAGTATGGGAAATTGGGAATGAAGATATTTCTAGGAGTTGGAGACATACCAACTTTAGCTCAGTTCTGGGCATCTTTGAAATACCTATACAAACTTGTTCCTACATGGTAACTTGCCACTTTGAATGAGAATGTGCTTGCTTACAGCAACATGCTATATGTTCTGAATGCCCGAATTGGGAATCTGTGTCAAAACTTTGTTAGGAATTATGTGATCCTTACTAGATGGAAGTAAGGGAGATGGGGCATGAAGTTATTTCCAGGAGTTGGAGACATACCAAGTTTAACTCAGTTCTGGGCAATTTTGAAATACCTATACAAACTTGTTTCTACATAGTAACTTGCCACTTTGAACGAGAATGTGCTTGCTTACAGCAACGTGCTATATGTTCTGAATGCCCGAATTGGGAATCTGTGTCAAAACTTTGTTAGGAATTATGTGATCCTTACTAGCTGGAAGTAAGGGAAATGGGGCATGAAGTTATTTCTAGGAGTTGGAGACATACAACGTTTAGCTCAGTTCTGGGCATCTTTGAAATACCTATACAAACTTGTTCCTACATAGTAACTTGCACCTTTGAACGAGAATGTGCTTGCTTACAGCAACGTGCTATATGTTCTGAATGCCCGAATTGGGAATCTGTGTCAAAACTTTGTTAGGAAATATATGATCCTTACTAGCTGGAAGTAATGGAGATGGGGCATGAAGTTATTTTTAGGAGTTGGAGACATACCAAGTTTAGCTCAGTTCTGGGCATCTTTGAAATACCTATACAAACTTGTTCCTACATAGTAACTTGCAACTTTGAATGAGAATGTGCTTGCTTACAGCAACGTGCTATATGTTCTGAAAGGCCGAATTGGGAATCTGTGTCAAAATTTTTTTAGGAATTATGTGATCCTTACAAGCTGGAAATAAGGGAGTTGGGGCATGAAGTTATTTCTAGAGGTTGGAGCCATACCAAGTTTAGCTCAGTTCTGGGCATCTTTGAAATACCTATACAAAGTTGTTCTTACATAGTAACTTGCAACTTTGAACGAGAATGTGCTTGCTTACAGCAACGTGCTATGTGTTCTGAATGCCAGAATTGGGAATCTGTGTCAAATCTTTGTTAGGAATTATGTGATCCTTACTAGCTGGAAGTAAGGGAGATGGGGCATGAAGTTATTTCTAGGAGTTGGAGACACACCCACTTTAGCTCAGTTCTGGGCATCTTTGAAATACCTATAGAAATTTCTTCCTACATATTAACTTGCTACTTGGAATGAGAATGTGCTTGCTTAAAGCAACGTGCTACATGTTCTGAATGCCCGAATTGGGAATCTGTGTCAAAACTTTGTTAGGAATTATGTGATCCTTACTAGCTGGAAGTAAGGGAGATGGGACATGAAGTTATTTCTAGGAGTTGGAGTCATACCAAGTTTAGCTCAGTTCTGGGCATTTTTGAAATACCTATACAAACTTGTTCCTACATAGTAACTTGCAACTTTCAATGAGATTGTGCTTGCTTACAGCAACGTGTTATATGTTCTGAATGCCCGAATTGGGAATCTGTGTCAAAACTTTGTTAGGAATTATGTGATCCTTACTAGCTGGATGTAAGGGAGATGGGGCACGAAGTTATTTCTAGGAGTTGGACACATACCAAGTTTAGCTCAGTTCTGAGCATCTTTGAAATACCTATACAAACATGTTCCTACATAGTAACTTGCAACTTTGAATGAGAATGTGCTTGCTTACAGCAACGTGCTACATGTTCTGAATGCCCGAATTGGGAATCTGTGTCAAAAATTTTGTTAGGAATTATGTGATCCTTACTAGCTGGAAGTAAGGGATCTGGGGCATGAAGTTATTTCTAGGAGTTGGAGACATACCAAGATTAGCTCAGTTCTGGGCATCCTTGAAATACCTAAACAAACTTGTTCCTACATAGTAACTTGCAACTTTAAATGAGAATGTGCTTGCTTACAGCAACGTGCTATATGTTCTGAATGCCCGAATTGGGAATCTGTGTCAAAATTTTGTTAGGAATTATGTGATCCTTACTAGCTGGAAGTAAGGGAGATGGGGCATGAAGTTATTTCTAGGAGTTAGAGACATACCATGTTTAGCTCAGTTCTGGGCATCTTTGAAATACCTATACAAACTTGTTCCTACATAGTAACTTGCAACTTTGAATGAGAATGTGCTTGCTTACAGCAACGTGCTATATGTTCTGAAAGACCGAATTGGGAATCTGTGTCAAAATTTTTTGAGGAATTCTGTGATCCTTACAAGCTGGAAATAAGGGAGTTGGGGTATGAAGTTATTTCTAGAGGTTGGAGACATACCAAGTTTAGCTCAGTTCTGGGCATCTTTGAAATACCTATACAAACTTGTTCCTACATAGTAACTTGCAACTTTGAACGAGAATGTGATTGCTTACAGCAACGTGCTATATGTTCTGATTGCCAGAATTGGGAATCTGTGTCAAAACTTTGTTAGGAATTATGTGATCCTTACTAGCTGGAAGTAAGGGAGATGGGGCATGAAGTTATTTCTAGGAGTTGGAGACATACAACGTTTAGCTCAGTTCTGGGCAATTTTGAAATACCTATACAAACTTGTTTCTACATAGTAACTTGCCACTTTGAATGAGAATGTGCTTGCTTACAGCAACGTGCTATATGTTCTGAATGCCCGAATTGGGAATCTGTGTCAAAACTTTGTTAGGAATTATGTGATCCTTACTAGCTGGAAGTAAGGGAGATGGGGCATGAAGTTATTTCTAGGAGTTGGAGACATACAACGTTTAGCTCAGTTCTGGGCATCTTTGAAATACCTATACAAACTTGTTCCTACATAGTATCTTGCAACTTTGAACGAGAATGTGCTTGCTTACAGCAACGTGCTATATGTTCTGAATGCCCGAATTGGGAATCTGTGTCAAAACTTTGTTAGGAAATATGTGATCCTTACTAGCTTGAAGTAATGGAGATGGGGCATGAAGTTATTTTTAGGAGTTGGAGACATACCAAGTTTAGCTCAGTTCCGGGCATCTTTGAAATACCTATACAAACTTGTTCCTACATAGTAACTTGCAACTTTGAATGAGAATGTGCTTGCTTACAGCAACGTGCTATATGTTCTGAATGCCCGAATTGGGAATCTGTGTCAAAATTTTTTTAGGAATTATGTGATCCTTACAAGCTGGAAATAAGGGAGTTGGGGCATGAAGTTATTTCTAGAGGTTGGAGCCATACCAAGTTTAGCTCAGTTCTGGGCATCTTTGAAATACCTATACAAAGTTGTTCTTACATAGTAACTTGCAACTTTGAACGAGAATGTGCTTGCTTACAGCAACGTGCTATGTGTTCTGAATGCCAGAGTTGGGAATCTGTGTCAAATCTTTGTTAGGAATTATGTGATCCTTACTAGCTGGAAGTAAGGGAGATGGGGCATGAAGTTATTTCTAGGAGTTGGAGTCATACAACGATTATCTCAGTTCTGGGCATCTTTGAAATACCTATACAAACTTGTTCCTACATAGTAACTTGCCACTTTGAATGAGAATGTGCTTGCTTACAGCAACGTGCTATATGTTCTGAATGCCCGAATTGGGAATCTGTGTCAAAACTTTGTTAGGAATTATGTGATCCTTACTAGCTGGATGTAAGGGAGATGGGGCACGAAGTTATTTCTAGGAGTTGGACACATACCAAGTTTAGCTCAGTTCTGAGCATCTTTGAAATACCTATACAAACATGTTCCTACATAGTAACTTGCAACTTTGAATGAGAATGTGCTTGCTTACAGCAACGTGCTACATGTTCTGAATGCCCGAATTGGGAATCTGTGTCAAAAATTTTGTTAGGAATTATGTGATCCTTACTAGCTGGAAGTAAGGGATCTGGGGCATGAAGTTATTTCTAGGAGTTGGAGACATACCAAGATTAGCTCAGTTCTGGGCATCCTTGAAATACCTAAACAAACTTGTTCCTACATAGTAACTTGCAACTTTAAATGAGAATGTGCTTGCTTACAGCAACGTGCTATATGTTCTGAATGCCCGAATTGGGAATCTGTGTCAAAATTTTGTTAGGAATTATGTGATCCTTACTAGCTGGAAGTAAGGGAGATGGGGCATGAAGTTATTTCTAGGAGTTGGAGACATACCATGTTTAGCTCAGTTCTGGGCATCTTTGAAATACCTATACAAACTTGTTCCTACATAGTAACTTGCAACTTTGAATGAGAATGTGCTTGCTTACAGCAACGTGCTATATGTTCTGAAAGACCGAATTGGGAATCTGTGTCAAAATTTTTTGAGGAATTCTGTGATCCTTACAAGCTGGAAATAAGGGAGTTGGGGTATGAAGTTATTTCTAGAGGTTGGAGACATACCAAGTTTAGCTCAGTTCTGGGCATCTTTGAAATACCTATACAAACTTGTTCCTACATAGTAACTTGCAACTTTGAACGAGAATGTGATTGCTTACAGCAACGTGCTATATGTTCTGATTGCCAGAATTGGGAATCTGTGTCAAAACTTTGTTAGGAATTATGTGATCCTTACTAGCTGGAAGTAAGGGAGATGGGGCATGAAGTTATTTCTAGGAGTTGGAGACATACAACGTTTAGCTCAGTTCTGGGCAATTTTGAAATACCTATACAAACTTGTTTCTACATAGTAACTTGCCACTTTGAATGAGAATGTGCTTGCTTACAGCAACGTGCTATATGTTCTGAATGCCCGAATTGGGAATCTGTGTCAAAACTTTGTTAGGAATTATGTGATCCTTACTAGCTGGAAGTAAGGGAGATGGGGCATGAAGTTATTTCTAGGAGTTGGAGACATACAACTTTTAGCTCAGTTCTGGGCATCTTTGAAATACCTATACAAACTTGTTCCTACATAGTATCTTGCAACTTTGAACGAGAATGTGCTTGCTTACAGCAACGTGCTATATGTTCTGAATGCCCGAATTGGGAATCTGTGTCAAAACTTTGTTAGGAAATATGTGATCCTTACTAGCTTGAAGTAATGGAGATGGGGCATGAAGTTATTTTTAGGAGTTGGAGACATACCAAGTTTAGCTCAGTTCCGGGCATCTTTGAAATACCTATACAAACTTGTTCCTACATAGTAACTTGCAACTTTGAATGAGAATGTGCTTGCTTACAGCAACGTGCTATATGTTCTGAATGCCCGAATTGGGAATCTGTGTCAAAATTTTTTTAGGAATTATGTGATCCTTACAAGCTGGAAATAAGGGAGTTGGGGCATGAAGTTATTTCTAGAGGTTGGAGCCATACCAAGTTTAGCTCAGTTCTGGGCATCTTTGAAATACCTATACAAAGTTGTTCTTACATAGTAACTTGCAACTTTGAACGAGAATGTGCTTGCTTACAGCAACGTGCTATGTGTTCTGAATGCCAGAGTTGGGAATCTGTGTCAAATCTTTGTTAGGAATTATGTGATCCTTACTAGCTGGAAGTAAGGGAGATGGGGCATGAAGTTATTTCTAGGAGTTGGAGTCATACAACGATTATCTCAGTTCTGGGCATCTTTGAAATACCTATACAAACTTGTTCCTACATAGTAACTTGCCACTTTGAATGAGAATGTGCTTGCTTACAGCAACGTGCTATATGTTCTGAATGCCCGAATTGGGAATCTGTGTCAAAACTTTGTTAGGAATTATGTGATCCTTACTAGCTGGATGTAAGGGAGATGGGGCACGAAGTTATTTCTAGGAGTTGGACACATACCAAGTTTAGCTCAGTTCTGAGCATCTTTGAAATACCTATACAAACATGTTCCTACATAGTAACTTGCAACTTTGAATGAGAATGTGCTTGCTTACAGCAACGTGCTACATGTTCTGAATGCCCGAATTGGGAATCTGTGTCAAAAATTTTGTTAGGAATTATGTGATCCTTACTAGCTGGAAGTAAGGGAGATGGGGCATGAAGTTATTTCTAGGAGTTGGAGACATACCAAGATTAGCTCAGTTCTGGGCATCCTTGAAATACCTAAACAAACTTGTTCCTACATAGTAACTTGCAACTTTAAATGAGAATGTGCTTGCTTACAGCAACGTGCTATATGTTCTGAATGCCCGAATTGGGAATCTGTGTCAAAATTTTGTTAGGAATTATGTCATCCTTACTAGCTGGAAGTAAGGGAGATGGGGCATGAAGTTATTTCTAGGAGTTGGAGACATACCATGTTTAGCTCAGTTCTGGGCATCTTTGAAATACCTATACAAACTTGTTCCTACATAGTAACTTGCAACTTTGAATGAGAATGTGCTTGCTTACAGCAACGTGCTATATGTTCTGAAAGACCGAATTGGGAATCTGTGTCAAAATTTTTTGAGGAATTCTGTGATCCTTACAAGCTGGAAATAAGGGAGTTGGGGTATGAAGTTATTTCTAGAGGTTGGAGACATACCAAGTTTAGCTCAGTTCTGGGCATCTTTGAAATACCTATACAAACTTGTTCCTACATAGTAACTTGCAACTTTGAACGAGAATGTGATTGCTTACAGCAACGTGCTATATGTTCTGATTGCCAGAATTGGGAATCTGTGTCAAAACTTTGTTAGGAATTATGTGATCCTTACTAGCTGGAAGTAAGGGAGATGGGGCATGAAGTTATTTCTAGGAGTTGGAGACATACAACGTTTAGCTCAGTTCTGGGCAATTTTGAAATACCTATACAAACTTGTTTCTACATAGTAACTTGCCACTTTGAATGAGAATGTGCTTGCTTACAGCAACGTGCTATATGTTCTGAATGCCCGAATTGGGAATCTGTGTCAAAACTTTGTTAGGAATTATGTGATCCTTACTAGCTGGAAGTAAGGGAGATGGGGCATGAAGTTATTTCTAGGAGTTGGAGACATACAACGTTATCTCAGTTCTGGGCATCTTTGAAATACCTATACAAACTTGTTCCTACATAGTAACTTGCAACTTTGAACGAGAATGTGCTTGCTTACAGCAACGTGCTATATGTTCTGAATGCCCGAATTGGGAATCTGTGTCAAAACTTTGTTAGGAAATATGTGATCCTTACTAGCTTGAAGTAATGGAGATGGGGCATGAAGTTATTTTTAGGAGTTGGAGACATACCAAGTTTAGCTCAGTTCCGGGCATCTTTGAAATACCTATACAAACTTGTTCCTACATAGTAACTTGCCACTTTGAATGAGAATGTGCTTGCTTACAGCAACGTGCTATATGTTCTGAAAGACCGAATTGGGAATCTGTGTCAAAATTTTTTTAGGAATTATGTGATCCTTACAAGCTGGAAATAAGGGAGTTGGGGCATGAAGTTATTTCTAGAGGTTGGAGCCATACCAAGTTTAGCTCAGTTCTGGGCATCTTTGAAATACCTATACAAAGTTGTTCTTACATAGTAACTTGCAACTTTGAACGAGAATGTGCTTGCTTACAGCAACGTGCTATGTGTTCTGAATGCCAGAATTGGGAATCTGTGTCAAATCTTTGTTAGGAATTATGTGATCCTTACTAGCTGGAAGTAAGGGAGATGGGGCATGAAGTTATTTCTAGGAGTTGGAGTCATACAACGATTATCTCAGTTCTGGGCATCTTTGAAATACCTATACAAACTTGTTCCTACATAGTAACTTGCCACTTTGAATGAGAATGTGCTTGCTTACAGCAACGTGCTATATGTTCTGAATGCCCGAATTGGGAATCTGTGTCAAAACTTTGTTAGGAATTATGTGATCCTTACTAGATGGAAGTAAGGGAGATGGGGCATGAAGTTATTTCTAGGAGTTGGAGACACACCCACTTTGGCTCAGTTCTGGGCATCTTTGAAATACCTATAGAAATTTCTTCCTACATATTAACTTGCTACTTGGAATGAGAATGTGCTTGCTTAAAGCAACGTGCTACATGTTCTGAATGCCCGAATTGGGAATCTGTGTCAAAACTTTGTTAGGAATTATGTGATCCTTACTAGCTGCAAGTAAGGGAGATGGGGCATGAAGTTATTTCTAGGAGTTGGAGACATACAACGTTTAGCTCAGTTCTGGGCATCTTTGAAATACCTATACAAACTTGTTCCTACATAGTAACTTGCAACTTTGAACGAGAATGTGCTTGCTTACAGCAACATGCTATATGTTCTGAATGCCCGAATTGGGAATCTGTGTCAAAACTTTGTTAGGAAATATGTGATCCTTACTAGCTGGAAGTAAGGGAGATGGGGCATGAAGTTATTTCAAGGAGTTGGAGACATACCAAGTTTAGCTCAGTTCTGGGCATCTTTGAAATACCTATACAAACTTGTTCCTACATAGTAACTTGCAACTTTGAATGAGAATGTGCTTGCTTACAGCAACGTGCTATATGTTCTGAAAGATCGAATTGGGAATCTGTGTCAAAATTTTTTTAGGAATTATGTGATCCTTACAAGCTGGAAATAAGGGAGATGGGCATGAAGTTATTTCTAGAGGTTGGAGACATACCAAGTTTAGCTCAGTTCTGGGCATCTTTGAAATACCTATACAAAGTTGTTCTTACATAGTAACTTGCAACTTTGAGCGAGAATGTGCTTGCTTACAGCAACGTGCTATGTGTTCTGAATGCCCGAATTGGGAATCTGTGTCAAAACTTTGTTAGGAATTATGTGATCCTTACTAGCTGGAAGTAAGGGAGATGGGGCATGAAGATATTTCTAGGAGTTGGAGACATACCCACTTTAGCTCAGTTCTGGGCATCTTTGAAATACCTATACAAACTTGTTGCCACATAGTAAATTGCCACTTTGAATGAGAATGTGCTTGCTTACAGCAACGTGCTATATGTTCTGAATGCCCGAATTGGGAATTTGTGTCAAAACATTGTTAGGAATTATGTGATCCTTACTAGCTGGAAGTAAGGGAGATGGGGCATGAAGTTATTTCTAGGAGTTGGAGACATACCAAGTTTAGCTCCGTTCTAGCCATATTTGAAATTCCTATACAAACTTGTTCCTACATAGTAACTTGCAACTTTGAATGAGATTGTGCTTGCTTACAGCAACGTGCTATATGTTCTGAATGCCCGAATTGGGAATCTGTGTCAAAACTTTGTTAGGAATTATGTGATCCTTACTAGCTGGAAGTAAGGGAGATGGGGCCTGAAGTTATTTCTAGGAGTTTTAGACATACCAAGTTTTGCTCAGTTATGGGCATCTTTGAAATACCTGTACAAACTTGTTCCTACATAGTAACTTGCAACTTTGAATGAGAATGTGCTTGCTTACAGCAACGTGCTATATGTTCTGAATGCCCGAATTGGGAATCTGTGTCAAAAATTTGTTAGAAATTATGTGATCCTTACTAGATGGAAGTAAGGGAGATGGGGCATGAAATTATTTGTAGGAGTTGGAGACATACAACGTTTAGCTCAGTTCTGGGCTTCTTTGAAATACCTATACAAACTTGTTCCTACATAGTAACTTGCAACTTTCAATGAGAATGTGCTTGCTTACAGCAACGTGCTACATGTTCTGAATGCCAGAATTGGGAATCTGTGTCAAAAATTTTGTTAGGAATTATGTGATCCTTACTAGCTGGAAGTAAGTGAGATGGGGCATGAAGTTATTTCTAGGAGTTGGAGACATACCAAGTTTAGCTCAGTTCTGGGCATCTTTGAAATACCTAAACAAACTTGTTCCTACATAGTAACTTGCAACTTTGAATGAGAATGTGCTTGCTTACAGCAACGTGCTATATGTTCTGAATGCCCGAATTGGGAATCTGTGTGAAAAATTTGTTAGGAATTATGTGATCCTTACTAGCTGGAAGTAAGTGAGATGGGGCAAGAAGTTATTTCTAGGAGTTGGAGACATACCAAGGTTAGCTCAGTTCTGGGCATCTTTGAAATACCTATAGAAATTTCTTCCTTCATATTAACTTGCTACTTGGAATGAGAATGTGCTTGCTTAAAGCAACGTGCTACATGTTCTGAATGCCCGAATTGGGAATCTGTGTCAAAACTTTGTTAGGAATTATGTGATCCTTACTAGCTGGAAGTATGGGAGATGGGGTATGAACATATTTCTAGGAGTTGGAGACATACCCACTTTAGCTCAGTTCTGGGCATCTTTGAAATCCCTTACAAACTTGTTCCTACATAGTAACTTGCAACTTTGAATGAGAACGTGCTTGCTTACAGCAACGTGCTATATGTTCTGAATGCACGAATTGGGAATCTTTGTCAAAACTTTGTTAGGATTTACGTGATCCTTACTAGATGGAAGTAAGGGAGATGGGGCATGAAGTTATTTCTAGGAGTTGGAGACATACCCACTTTAGCTCAGTTCTGGGCATCGTTGAAATACCTATATAAACTTCTTCCCACATAGTAACTTGCTACTTGAAATGAGAAAGTGCTTGCTTAAAGCAACGTGCTACATGTTCTGAATGCCCGAATTGGGAATCTGTGTCAAAACTTTGTTAGGAATTATGTGATCCTTACTAGCTGGAAGTAAGGGAGATGGGGCATGAAGTTCTTTCTAGGAGTTGGAGACATACAACGTTTAGCTCAGTTCTGGTCATCTTTGAAATACCTATACAATCTTGTTCCTACATAGTAACTGGCAACTTTGTATGAGAATGTGCTTTGTTACAGCAACATGCTATATGTTCTGAATGCCCGAATTGGGAATCTGTGTCAAAACTTTGTTAGGAATTATGTGATCCTTACTAGCTGGAAGTAAGGGAGATGGGGTATGAAGTTATTTCTAGGAGTTGGAGACATACCCAGTTTAGCTCAGTTCTGGGCATCTTTGAAATATCTATACAAACTTGTTCCTACATAGTTACTTGCCACTTTGAATGAGAATGTGCTTGCGTACAGCAACGTGCTATATGTTCTGTATGCCCGAATTGGGAATCTGTGTCAAAACTTTGTTAGGAATTATGTGATCCTTACTAGCTGGAAGTAAGGGAGATGGGGCATGATGTTATTTCTGGGAGTTGGAGACATACCCACTTTAGCTCAGTTCTGGGCATCTTTGAAATACCTATAGAAATTTCTTCCTACATATTAACTTGCTACTTGGAATGAGAATTTGCTTGCTTAAAGCAACGTGCTACATGTTCTGAAAGCCCGAATTGGGAATCTGTGTCAAAACTTTGTTAGGAATTATGTGATCCTTACTAGCTGGAAGAATGGGAGATGGGGTATGAAGATATTTCTAGGAGTTGGAGACATACCCACTTTAGCTCAGTACTGGGCATCTTTGAAATACCTATACAAACTTGTACCTACATAGTAACTTGCCACTTTGAATGAGAATGTGCTTGCTTACAGCAACGTGCTATATGTTCTGAATGCACAAATTGGGAATCTGTGTCAAAACTTTGTTAGGAATTATGTGATCCTTACTAGATGGATATAAGGGACATGGGGCATGAAGTTATTTCAAGGAGTTGGAGACATACCCACTTTAGCTCAGTTCTGGGCATCTTTGAATACCTATAGAAATTTCTTCCTACACAGTAACTTGCTACTTGGAATGAGAAAGTGCTTGCTTAAAGCAACGTGCTAAATGTTCTGAATGCCCGAATTGGGAATCTGTGTCAAAACTTTGTTAGGAATTTTGTGATCCTTACTAGTTGGAAGTAAGGGAGATGGGGCATGAAGTTATTTCTAGGTGTTGGACACATCCCAAGTTTAGCTCAGTTCTGGGCATCTTTGAAATACCTATACAAACTTGTTCCTACATAGTAACTTGCCTCTTTGAATGAGAATGTGCTTGCTTACAGCAACGTGCTATATGTTCTGAATGCACGAATTGGGAATCTGTGTCAAAACTTTGTTAGGAATTATGTGATCCTTACTAGTTGGAAGTATGGGAGATGGGGTATGAAGATATTTCTAGGAGTTGGAGACATACAACGTTTAGCTCAGTTCTGGGCATCTTTGAAATACCTATACAAACTTGTTCCTACATAGTACTTACAACATTGAAAGAGAATGTGCTTGCTTACACCAACGTGCTATATGTTCTGAATGCCCGAATTGTGATTCTGTGTCAAAACTTTGTTAGGACTTATGTGATCCTTACTAGCTGGAAGTAAGGGAGATGGGGCATGAAGTTATTTCTAGGAGTTGGAGACATACCCACTTTAGCTCAGTTCTGGGCATCTTTGAAATCCCTTACAAACTTGTTCCTACATAGTAACTTGCCACTTTGAATGAAAATGTGCTTGCTTACAGCAACGTGCTATATGTTCTGAATGCACGAATTGGGAATCTGTGTCAAAACATTGTTAGGATTTATGTGATCCTTACTAGATGGAAGTATGGGAGATGGGGTATGAAGATATTTCTAGGAGTTGGAGACATACCCACTTTAGCTCAGTTCTGGGCATCTTTGAAATACCTATACAAACTTGTTCCTACATAGTAACTTGCCACTTTGAATGAGAATGTGCTTGCTTACAGCAACGTGCTATATGTTCTGAATGCCCGAATTGGGAATCTGTGTCAAAACTTTGTTAGGAATTATGTGATCCTTACTAGATGAAAGTAATGGAGATGGGGCATGAAGTTATTTCTAGGAGTTGGAGACACACCCACTTTAGCTCAGTTCTGGGCATCTTTGAAATACCTATAGAAATTTCTTCCTACATATGAACTTGCTACTTGGAATGAGAATGTGCTTGCTTAAAGCAACGTGCTACATGTTCTGAATGCCCGAATTGGGAATCTGTGTCAAAACTTTGTTAGGAATTATGTGATCCTTACTAGTTGGAAGTATGGGAGATGGGGTATGAAGATATTTCTAGGAGTTGGAGACATACAACGTTTAGCTCAGTTCTGGGCATCTTTGAAATACCTATACAAACTTGTTCCTACATAGTACTTACAACATTGAAAGAGAATGTGCTTGCTTACACCAACGTGCTATATGTTCTGAATGCCCGAATTGTGATTCTGTGTCAAAACTTTGTTAGGAATTATGTGATCCTTACTAGCTGGAAGTAAGGGAGATGGGGCATGAAGTTATTTCTAGGAGTTGGAGACATACAACGTTTAGCTCAGTTCTGGGCATCTTTGAAATACCTATACAAACTTGTTCCTTCATAGTAACTTGCAACTTTGAATGAGAATGTGCTTTGTTACAGCAACGTGCTATATGTTCTGAATGCCCGAATTGGGAATCTGTGTCAAAACTTTGTTAGGAATTATGTGATCCCTACTAGCTGGAAGTAAGGGAGATGGGGTATGAAGATATTTCTAGGAGTTGGAGACATACCCAATTTAGCTCAGTTCTGGGCATCTTTGAAATACCTATACAAACTTGTTCCTACATAGTAACTTGCCACTTTGAATGAGAATGTGCTTGCTTACAGCAACATGCTATATGTTCTGAATGCCCGAATTGGGAATCTGTGTCAAAACTTTGTTAGGAATTATGTGATCCTTACTAGCTGGAAGTAATGGAGATGGGGCATGATGTTATTTCTAGGAGTTGGAGACATACCCACTTTAGCTTAGTTCTGGGCATCTTTGAAATACCTATAGAAATTTCTTCCTACATATTAACTTGCTACTTGGAATGAGAATGTGCTTGCTTAAAGCAACGTGCTACATGTTCTGAATGCCCAAATTGGGAATCTGTGTCAAAACTTTGTTAGGAATTATGTGATCCTTACTAGCTGGAAGTATGGGAGATGGGGTATGAAGATATTTCTAGGAGTTGGAGACATACCCACTTTAGCTCAGTTCTGGGCATCTTTGAAATACCTATACAAACATGTACTTACATAGTAACTTGCCACTTTGAATGAGAATGTGCTTGCTTACAGCAACGTACTATATGTTCTGAATGCACGAATTGGGAATCTGTGTCAAAACTTTGTTAGGAATTATGTGATCCTTACTAGATGGAAGTAAGGGAGATGGGGCATGAACTTATTTCTAGGAGTTGGAGACATACCCACTTTAGCTCAGTTCTGGGCATCTTTGAAATACCTATAGAAACTTCTTCCTACATAGTAACTTGCAACTTGGAATGAGAAAGTGCTTGCTTAAAGCAACGTGCTAAATGTTCTGAATGCCCGAATTGGGAATCTGTGTCAAAACTTTGTTAGGAATTATGTGATCCTTACTAGTTGGAAGTAAGGGAGATGGGGCATGAAGTTATTTCTAGGAGTTGGAGACATACAAGGTTTAGCTCAGTTCTGGGCATCTTTGAAATACCTATACAAACTTGTTCCTACATAGTAACTTGCCACTTTGAATGAGAATGTTCTTGCTTACAGCAACGTGCTATATGTTCTGAATACCCGAATTTGGAATCTGTGTCAAAATTTGTTAGGAATTATGTGATCCTCACTAGCTGGAAGTAAGAGAGATGGGGCATGAAGTTATTTCTAGGAGTTGGAGACATACCCACTTTAGCTCAGTTCTGGGCATCTTTGAAATACCTATAGAAATTTCTTTCTACATATTAAGTTGCTACTTGGAATGAGAATATGCTTGCTTAAAGCAACGTGCTACATGTTCTGAATGCCCGAATTGGGAATCTGTGTCAAAACATTGTTAGGAATTAAGTGACCCTTACTAGCTGGAAGTATGGGAGATGGGGTATGATGATATTTCTAGGAGTTGGAGACATAACCACTTTAGCTCAGTTCTGGGCATCTTTGAAATACCTATACAAACTTGTACCTACATAGTAACTTGCCACTTTGAATGAGAATGTGCTTGCTTACAGCAACGTGCTACATGTTCTGAAAGCCCGAATTGGGAATCTCTGTCAAAACTTTGTTAGGAATTATGTGATCCTTACAAGCTGGAAGTAAGGGAGATGGGGCATGAAGTTATTTCTAGGAGTTGGAGACATACGGACTTTAGCTCAGTTCTGGGCATCTTTGAAATACCTATAAAAACTTCTTCCTACATAGTAACTTTCTCCTTGGAATGAGAAAGTGCTTGCTTAAAGCAACGTGCTACATGTTCTGAATGCCCGAATTGGGAATCTGTGTCAAATCTTTGTTAGGAATTATGTGATCCT